>NW_008236760.1:4229-7855 GCF_000691975.1 Corvus brachyrhynchos | reverse complement strand
AGCTGCAAGGCCGAGGTGAGATTAACCCTTTTATTGCTGTGAAGAGCTGAAAACCTGAGGGAAGAGAAAGAGGAGATGCTTAAAGCTGAAATTCTGTTGTGAAGCTATGATATATCAGAGTATCCCGTTGTAATTTCATGAAGATATGGGGGGTGGAGTGTTCAACTCGTAAGCAAAAGCACCTGTGCCGAGATAGGCAGATGCTGACGCAGCTGTAATTTCATGAGAAGTTTGGACAGGGAGAGATGAACCAGATGAGGACTTTTGCTCCAAACGGGAAAGGAGAAAACCTCAGTCCCTAGAGATGAACCAGATGAGGACTTTTGCTCCAAATGGGAAAGGAGAAAACCTCAGTTCCTAGAGATGCTCCCAGAGATAGTCCTAACGATGAAGATGATGAAGACCCTTTGCTCCCAGGGAAGGAGAAGGGCCTCTGTTTTTGTTTCTGAACAGCTCAACCTTAAAATTGTACCCCAAAAAACTTCAAGAGTGGACCCTCGAAAGCAGTTGCGGGAAAAGCTGCAAGTCGGGGGAAAGGACTCACACGCAGGCAGAGAGACTCCTCTTCCTAAATGGACTGAACAATATTTGGAAGTGGGCGGCTGTCTCGTTGTGATAATGTTTTCATAGCATGAGCAAGAAGAGACTTCTCTTTCTAAATGGACTGAACAAGGTTATTATGGAAGTGGTAAACAGACTGAACATCTTAAGGGTTGTCTTTGAACATTGTCAGTGGGAGAAGGGAGGAAGGTGGGGGGAGGAGGAGAGTTCTGAAGGTGGTATAATTTTTTTTTTCTTCTTTTAGGTCTGTTAATAAACTTCTTTATATTCTTTCAAGTTTGGTGCCTGCTTTGCATTTCTCCTAATTCTTATCTCACAGCAGATAAACAGTAATGAGTATTTTGAACCAAACCACTACACTAAATTGGTGTTTCCGCCCGGTTACAAACCAAACCCGCGACAAGTCCATAACTATTTCTGTGTAATATCACACCAATGTATGTGAGTTCACAATGAAGGAAATAAAAATGAGAGAGAAAAACAACATCCTGTTCAAGTTTTCAAAGCTTATATGCAAAGGTGACAATCCCTCTCTCTTTCCATATTTCTTTTAAGCCCTTTCTAATATGAAAGGCTGCAATATAATTAGTGTAATGGTAGCTGTAAAACATCAGGAATCTTTGTCATATCCTTAAGATCTTTTTTAGACCCCTTGTTAGCACAACTCACTGTACAGTTTTTCTAGCCATGATGCTTGGAGAGCAGCACAACAGAGATTTATGAGGTTGTCTACATAAGGGTTAGAGTTGTATTTGCAGTTTCTCATATCAGAGATGAGGGGTGTTAACAAAGTATTTTTATTACAACTGTTGATTCTTTCAAGATTTCTTAACAAAAAAAAATCCCAACAAACCTTTAAAAATTATTTTTATTTTTATTTTTTATTTTTATTTTTATTTTTCTTGTGAATAGCTTTGGTATCTCTCTCACTCTCTCTCTCTCTGTAGATTTTATTTTCTAGTCGAATATTGTTCTGCTAGGTTTTTTGCCAGCGCCGGAAACGAGAGAGAGCTTGGAGGGGGAGTTTGTCTATTCTTAAATGTGGATCACAGAGGTGGTCACAACTTTAAGTGGCTTAAAGAATTGTCCATATTCAAACTGGCCAGCTGATAGGTTCTATCAGTTCCCAGAGGAAACTGTAAGCACCCCTTAGCAAGGACATCCTTTCCGGGACTATGCTTGCTAACCTATGACACTCCTCCTCCCCCTCCACAAATCACAGCTGCTTTGTTTCCTGCTTCTGATGCCTTGATTGCTCCTGCTTCTTTCCCCCGCCACTGCCATGAACTGCAGGGCTGTACCCTATATCCCTGCAAGCAGTGCCTAATTCCACTGTTATGCAACCCGCAGCTCTACCAAATACTACCCAAGTGTTAACATTTTACAACCATTATCTCTGGTCCCCCAGAGACTTAGCTTGGGGAAGTAGCAAAGGTGTTTAGACTTGTTTCAAGTTTAAATGCATATATAGAGGCTCATATGCTTTATTCTCAGCTTTTGTGATCTACAAGTAAAAAGAACCTAGATGAAATCTAGGAAATCTAGTACAGTAAAAGTGTAAATGTTAAAAAATAGAGTGTGTCCATATTTGTATATGATAGAAGGAAAAAAAGGAAAAAGGTGGAAGAATGGAAGGTGAAAAGGAAGAAGGAACAGAAAGTGAATTTATTGGCAACAGTGTTGACAAAAATTTTTCAGGATAGAAGCAGAGGATTTGGAAGTAAAAGTATATGGGGAAGATTTGTAATAGCTGAGGACTCAACTGTGTGTCTCCTGGGAAGAGATCTGTTGCAGGCTTTGGATGTAGAAATAAGGTTGGCACCAGAAGGAATAGATTTAGATGTTATGAGAATTAATATGATAAAAGAAAAACTGAAAGAAGGTGTAACCAGAAATGCTTTTGGAATACCCTCAGAATTGAGAAAAGTCCCAAAGTTATTGTGGAGCCAGACAAGCACAGATATAGGACTATTGCAGTCAGCATAACCAGTGCAGATAAAAGCCAAGGGGGGTGTTCCACCTGCAGTAAAGCAGTATCCTATCCCCAGGAAAGCACATCCAAGTATTCAAAACCTAATTGATGTGGTTTTAAGAAAGAGTATTCTAAGAGAATATGAATCCCCTTATAATACCCCATTATTACCAGTTACCACAACCAGAATCGATGAAGAGGGTAGTCCAGGATAGGGATTTATACAGGACCTAAGAAAAATTAATGAGCATGTGATAGTGTTACATCCAGGGGTACCAGATCCATCAACCATTTTCTTACAAATTCCACACTGGGAAAGGGTATTTGTGGTCATAGATTTAACTGCTGCATTTTTTAGTATTCCAATGGAAGAAGAAAGCCGGCTACTGGTTGCTTTCATTTTGGAAGGGAAACAGTTAACTTGGACAAGGTTGCCTCAAGGCTTTGGTGGAGCACCAACTATATTTTCACAAATATCGAAAACAGATTTGGAAGATGTACAACTACCCAGAGATTCAGTGTTAATACAGTATGTGGATGATTTATTGATAGTAATTCAAAAGATATGTGTACAGTATTGTCAGACTGAAATATAGTTTATGACTTAAACATTTTCATGAAGGACTTTTAAAACTGTATTACAAAAGCTTCAGAGAAAACTACCACACCCTGAATGGGGCTCTGAGAGGCCCTGGACCCGCTCGAAGATGAAGATAAGATAAAGTAACAACTCAGGGCTAGGGACATTCACAAAGCACAAGCTTAACACCTCCAAGGTGGAGACAACAGCCCCAGGGCTATCAGCTGCCAGGCTCGAACAGTCCCTCCAACCAAAGGGTGGGGGGAGGAAAGGCTTTGGGTATCTTGGAAAAGCCTCTGGTCAGAGGGGCAGTGACTGCCCATCCTCCACTGTGCAGAGGAGCACAGCTGAGGGGGCCTTCACATGGGGAAAAAGCTTATCCACAGCAGAGGGGGTGACATGGCCCATCAAAGGCCCCCCCCCAAATGGGTCCCCAGACCCTGCACCAGAGCACCAGAAATGATGCAACAGACCCTCAGTGTTGCAAGGGACAGTGTCAAGCTAGCCCCTGCA
>NW_008236760.1:1860-4160 GCF_000691975.1 Corvus brachyrhynchos | reverse complement strand
CAAGACGTCGTTGGGACCCCTGGATGGGTGATATGCTTCCACCTAACCCCTGTCATTCTCTCCCTGTCCTCCCCACCCCCCCAGGCACATTTCTTTTTCTATTTCTTTCTTTCTTTTTCTTTCTCTTTGCCTCTTTTACTATTAAATAAAACATATCAAATTTTTGGCACCAACATCTAACCTCGTTTGGTTTTAATCTCGTTTTTGGGTATATTTTGAACCTTTAAAGTTTTTTCCGGTTTATACACGGAGACTTAGTTTTCTTTGCTCTTCTGGGTTTAAACTGGATCGTAACAAGTATATACCAGTTATGTAAAGAATTGTCTGAGAAAGGACACTGCATTCCTATCAGTGCTAAACAGAAGTATTTGGGATTCATCCTAAGAGAAGGGCAGAGGTTAATAGATCCAGACAAAATTCAAGCGATCATAAATTTACCCCAGCCAGTGACAAAAAAGCAGGTAAGGATTTTATTTAGATCAAGTAGGATTCTGTAGACCATGGATTCTGGGGTGGGGAGAGTTAATTAAACCCTTAACTGAAGCCACAAAGTAGGAAGAATTGGAACCTTTGACATGGGGCCTAGAAAGAAAGCAAGCACTTGGAACTGTCCAGAAAGCTTTAATGACTTCACTGGCATTAGATTTGCAAGACTATATTAAGCCTTTTTATTTGCATAGACATGAGAGAAAGGGAGTAGCTAGTGGTGTAAATACACAGCAACTCGGACATCATCAGAGGACTATAGCGTATTATTCAGCTAAGTTAGATCCTGTTGTATCTGGTACTCCTCACTGTACTAGGGCTATAGTCACAGCAGCTGAGATGGTAGAAAAGAGCCATTCTTGGATTTTAGGACATCAGCTGTATGTACTCGTGCCACATGAGGTGGAAATATTGTTGAATTAATATGCAACTCAGGCCCTATCACCACAAAGAACTCACATGTATGAGCTTATTTTACTGATGGCAGACAATATAATTTTAAGGCACTGTAATCCCTTGAACCCTGCTACGCTCTTGCCATTGCCAGAAGATGGTACTCCAAACTAAGACTGTAGAAAAGTCATTATGATACCTAGCAAACCACGGGAGGATATAAAAGATGAACCTGTTAAACCTTGATTTAACCCTGTATGTGGATGGATCCTCTTATTACCAGGATGGAAAGCGTGTGATGGAATACATAGTTGTGGATGATGAAGGTGTAAGAGAGTCCAAAGCCTTGCTAGCAGAAATAAGTGCACAAGGTGCAGAACTGATAGCCTTTATACAAGTACCGAAACAAGGTAAAAACAGGTGAGTGAATATTTACGCTGACTCACAATATGCTTTTGGAGTGTGTCATACCATAGGGATGCTACAGAAGGAGAGAGAATTTCTGACTACAGCAGGAAAAGAAGTGGCAAATGGAAAAGAGATAAGGAAACTGCTAGAGGCTTGTCTTGGGGTGATTTTATGACAATACTGTATTCCCCTATCATCTGCTTTATGCCCAGAAATGGGTCCCACAGCTTTCAGCTGGATCCGAGGAAAGGGGGCAGGGAAGCCAGGCAAATTCTTCAGCACAGTTTGTGTTCAAGGACTCACACACACTCCCCTGCGTTGGCGGGTCGAGTTGCGGTGGGAATGAGTTACAATTCCTGCTTCTAGCCAGCTTGTGAGCTGAGGCAAAAAGTTTTCCCAGGACTGCATACAGAAATCCTCCAGTAACTTCTGTAGCTTCTCCTCCTGGAAATGTTTGGCTTAGCTGTGATCTGAGAACCAGATCATCCGACCCCGTGGACCGGCAGGGAGGCTGCGGGGATGCTGCATCCTGGCCTGGGACCTCAGAAGGGGCCGAGCCAGCTACAGAGGGAACTCTAAATCCACCAGCTTTCTCAGCATTGAGGAGGTTTAATATCCTAACAGTTATCAATTTTTGTTCCCCGTGCCCTGCGGGCACTCTGCTTGTTAAATAAATAGGTTTTTTTCACTTTCCTCTGTCCTGGGTTGCAGTGTATTCTATTACCATCCTCATGAGCTGTTGAAATCAGGTGGGGCAGTGTTTCCTTGCCTCCTCCCCCCAGACTATCTTTCTGTTAATGGCCCATCATTGTCCTGCTGCATGACTCAGAGATAACTCCATCAGGACCATCATCTGTTAATGAGCCTAATCAACACTTGGCCTCATGACTCATTACCCCATTGTGAGATGCTCCACCCAGAGGGAGGAACCAAGCATTCCATCCTGGATATAATCTGAGATTCTGAACACCAGAGACAACCCTTTCCACTGGATTTCCAGAGGACAGGAGCTA
>NW_008236760.1:0-810 GCF_000691975.1 Corvus brachyrhynchos | reverse complement strand
GACCTGCGGAGGGAATTCACCCGCCAGACAAATGAGTCCATCCTGACCTGGCTGCTCCGCATTTGGGACGCTGCAGCCAATGACACCATTCTGGATGGAAGTGAGGCCAGGCAGCTGGGATCTCTGTCCCGGGATGTGGTCATTGACCAGGGGATTGGGAGAACCCAAGAAACTCTCAGCCTCTGGCGGCGACTGCTTACAAGTGTAAGGGACAGGTACCTTTGTAAAGAAGACCTCCAGGTGCACCAAGGAAAACGGAGCACAATGGAACAAGGTATCCGATGCCTGAGGGAATTGGCTGTGCTGGAGATCATTTTCTCAGAAGACGAGAGATTTACTAAGAGCCCAGATGGTGTCCAGTGCACGTCACAGATGTGGTTGAGGTTGGCACGCCTTGGACCAGAGATGTACTCCCGTGACCTGGCAACGCTGCAATGGAGGGAAGGTGAGGACAGGGTGGGCGTCTTGGTGAACAAACTGAGGATTTACAAGGACACCGTCACAGCCCCATTTCACACCCATGTCTCATCTGTGGAAACAAGGCTTGCTGAGCACGTCCGAAGCTTGATCGAAGAAGGCAATCAGAAACTGAAAAAGGAACTTAAGGAAGAGATTTACCAGATCTTGCCAGAACCAACAAGAGTCTCTGCCATTAGGAGCCAGCGTCCCCCAACCAGAGAGAGAGGATACACCCCACGAGGTACTCAGAAGACGAGAGATTTACTAAGAGCCCAGATGGTGTCCAGTGCACGTCACAGATGTGGTTGAGGTTGGCACGCCTTGGACCAGAGATGTACTCCCGTGACCTGG
>NW_008236759.1:169128-171356 GCF_000691975.1 Corvus brachyrhynchos | reverse complement strand
GGTATATCACCATGTCCCACAGCCATAGGGAGGAGGAGGAGAGAAGATCCAGCAGGCAGGAATTGTGCAGCAAGATTGATTTATTTAATTATTTTACAAACTCTTTTATAGACTTTTTTCTTCATAGTCTAATTGGACAAAGGACCAGCCACCCCTTGGGGGTGATTGGCTAAAATCCTAAAGCATCCATTGTCAAAATATTTTTCTACTATACCATAAACAAGACTTTTCAAGGTTGCAGGCGGCTTGGTTGTTTACATACCCTGCTACCTCTTCTGTGAGACAGAAAAGTCTCTCACGGACTTAGAAAATAGCAAGAAAATCCTCACTAGCAGCATTTTTGTATCTACAGTCCATCTCACTCCTTAGAGGTAAGAAGGAGCTGACATCAATATGTGATTTAGCAGATCTCCAGGGGCAGTGAGACACCAGATGTGCAGACCCATGGGGCAGAGCCACACTTATCTCCCCCAGAACAGCTTCCTTTGGTGGCTGAGGAATCTCAGGTTCACTTGAAAGTCAAATAGAAACAACATCGCTGAAACTGCAGTGATGCAAGCACATAAATTTTCTGTATCTTTTAGAAGAGGCTTAAGCAACAGCTTCTTCAGTTTCATATTTCTGACCTCATCTCCTGCTTCTGCATGAAGAACACTTTAGCATTGTCTGCACCTTAAGGGCGTCCAGTAATGCAGGAAACTTCAACTCCTCTCCCATCTGGGACCCACAAATGTGGCTGGGGGTGTTAATGATGAAAATCACATCTCAGGAAATTATTGCCAGGCCAGCAGGGGTTCAGGTGCAGAACACAACTGCCAGCCAACCTGTAGTTAGCTTTTTTTCCCTCTAGTAAAAACATGGGCAGCTTAATTTCACATGAAATTTGCACGGCATAGATGACCTTTCAACGTGAATGTGAACAGCGACGAAGGAATGGCGTAAACATTAATTATTAAATTACTGGAAAGGTGAACAAATATTATCTCATTCCACTTGGACAAGCGTAAGGGCACTGTTCTTACAAATAAGGAAAAACAAAACTTGTAGCTGAAGATCCATCATGATCAGGGCCCTACTCCTGTTGCTCTCTACTAATTCACTATAGCAAAAGTTCTTCTCCAAAGACTCTGTGTCCCAGCCTCATGCCCGCATCCTTCATTCTAACCTCAACAATGAGCGTGCATGAACCTGCACTGACTTTAGGAGTCCAAATATTGAAAGGTTAGATTCAAACATTTGCAGATTCTCAACTTATATGTAGCATTTTTTAACACTTTGGTTTAAATTGCATGCATAAAATAATAACAAAAAGAAGTACTTTGATCAATAGCTTGAGTCAATGTGTACAACAAACAGTTACTTGGAAATATCTATCTACTGGAAAACGTTAATGAAATTCTTATACTTTGAAATACGGCTTTTTACAGAAAAAAATAGTAAAGGGAGATGATAAAAATAATGACTGGGAAAAACAAATCAATAACTGTGACATAATTACATTTGTTGCTGTTTCAGTCAATGAAATATCTTACCCACCCCTACCCATACTTGTGCAGGCAATTAATATACATAACTCAAGAACAGCTTTGGCACTTCTATAGGAAAAGATCTCCAGGTAGAGAGATTGTGGTGCTCTCTTCCTCTCTTGTGTAAAAAATATGCTCATTTAAGGCTGACATTGATACATTACCTGCATTGACACTGAAAATTCATTTGACAACAGACTTTTTGATTGATTAGCAATGGCAGCTTCCTTGGCAAGAGGAAGGGATATTCTATTACAGAGCTTTCTTTCCTCGCTGTAGCACAGATCTCTTTGGCATGTCAGAATTCATTTTTGCATCCCTCCCTTGTTTTTAATGATTGTGGAATACACATTCAAAGATGTGAGGAAAATGGATCTGGAAACAGAATGTGTCATTACCATGGGTTTGTAGAGGATGCAGATAGTACAGGGCAGAATACTGGCATGCAAAAGCTAAAACTCTTTACTTTGATCCCATCTCCCAAGACTACTTGAAACACAGATGTTCCTGTCAGCTTTTGCTTTCCATTTTTTTAAAACTTCACATAGTTAAATACTGAAACACGAAATCTTTAATTTGGGGAATTACTGATTATAAGAATAAGCCAGATGTTGTTAGACATGATTGTTTAACTCATTAGTAGAAGTTTATTAATGGAATTTCTGTTTTATTCAGCTTCTACACTGTAGAGTCTCCCCCAGA
>NW_008236759.1:167715-169089 GCF_000691975.1 Corvus brachyrhynchos | reverse complement strand
GTGTTTGAATTGTCACAAGGTCCAGTAAATGGCTCATTTCTATCATAGTCAGAGGGAGGAAAGGCTCATGGAACTGCGGGGCACACAAATGACTCAGTATGATCATTTATTTCCCACTTTTCATTTAGAGCTCTTGGATAGCCTTTAAAAGCAGTGAAAGTTTCAGTGAGTTTCAGTGAGTTAAGTGTATCTTAAGAAAGAAAAATTAGCAAGTTGCTTCCCATTTAATTAAAGATATCTTCTCCACTGCAATCACAACAGTATTAAGGAAAGAATTAAACTCCTTGTGCACTGTAGCTACGTGTCACAGAGATAAAATACATAGATGCAGACAAAGATCAAATCCACTAGAGGATTTTCCAATAGTGGTGTTGCCTAGTGTAGGCAAATATCACTCCTCACATTTACAAGTTTTTTCATTTCAAATATCCATTTTCTCACCTTTTGTGTCCTCTAATATTCTTACAAGTGTCAGAATGTTTGCTCTGGACTGGACTAAAGTTCCACTTGGTTGAACAAAGAACTAAGCAGAACTTGGTAAACAAAGAAATTCCATCTTGTTTAGAACAATCCCTGTTATTTATTAGCAGGGCAAAAAAATTGTTTTCTTTCTTGGACAATGTGGTGAGACATTTGTTTCATGTTCTGGGAAGTCTCTGCAATTCAGAGCACCACCTTTCTGGTGCTACCAGTGTGTTGTTTGGCCAGTTCAAATAAAGCAGCAATTTCCTTCCAGAGTTGCTATAGTAGTGTAAAAATCAACAGATTAAGATCTGGCCACTTGGAGACAGACAGTTTTGTGAGGAAAGAGACAACATCCTGCCTGATTGCTTGAGGACATATTGTCAACACCCAGACTGGAGGCACACAGCTGTAGATGCTGCCTACACCAAGCAGACAATTTAGGATTCCACCCCTCAGTGGAGTAAAAGCATTACAAGTAAAAGCATTACATTTAAACTTCACAGTCTCTTGAAAGGACACAGATCTCCCTTCTTGCTTACAGGAGTATCTTCCTAAATATTCCCAAAGCTATAGAGCGAGAATACTCTTCACTACTTCTGATACCAAATTGCATTTTTCCAGTCTACAGGATGTTCAAAGTGTTATGATCAGAGTTAGGAAAAGTTGGCTTCCACAAAGTTGTTGATTAGTTGCTGAAATAAAGTTGGTAATTAGTGGGTAAAGAAAGTTGTTAATTAGCTCGTTGAGTGTTTCTGCAGTTGAGCAGTTGTGCATTGACCAGGTTTGGTTGTTAGAGCTTATCCAGGTTGAAAGTATTAGTTAAAGTGTTCATTGTGTTTGTTGCTAATAAAATCATTATAGGGATTGGGGTACAAAATGGAGAACAGGGCAATGTTCCAGAACCTCTAT
>NW_008236759.1:166486-167415 GCF_000691975.1 Corvus brachyrhynchos | reverse complement strand
GCGGGGAGGGGGGTTAAAAAGTGTGTCCCCCGAGGGGGGGAGGGGAGCCTCTGATCGGAGCTGTTGCAGGTCAGGCTCTCAGCGCTGTGCCCTTTGTCTTGTGTGAGGCAAATAGCCTCAAGTGGTCTCTGATTGTCTTTCAATTTAGTTCTTGTTAATAAATTTGTTTTAAAGCTCAATCTTGAGCCCGTTTTTAACAGAGATTTAGGTTGGATATTAGGAAACTTCTCTTTTTCACAGGGTTGTAAAGCATTGGAACAGACTGTTCACGGAAATAGTAAAGTCAGTAGTTCTGAAAAGTGTTAAAAAAATGTGCAGCTATGGCACTTGAGGACATGGCTTAGTGGTGACCATGAGATAGTGGTGTGGGGTTAATGGCTGGACTTGGTCTTAGAGGTCTTTTCCAACCTGAACAACTCTGACTCTACGTTTCTGGCACCCTGTTGTTTGTGCCACACACCTGTTCATAAATATGTAGAACATGTTTTTTTTTAATTTTTTTGTTTTCTTTCTCCGTTACCACCCTGTTAAGCCCTTGACAGCAGCCTGAGAAATGCTGGCAGTATTCTCAGTACTGCTCTGTTCAAATCTTCTTCCTCCAGCTCTTCCAACCCACAGCACAGGGTGAGCAGGGACTGCTCTGTCAGTGGGGCATCCAAATACTGACGAAATTTCACCAGAGGCAGTATGGAAAAACCTTGGCAACAGATGATAGGGGGAAAACAGAGTTACAAAACCAAGCACAATCTCTTCAAAGGAGAGCATCACTGCCACAATATTCACAACATAGATCCTAGGTTGTTGGGTCATGTTTGAAAGCCAGGAAGGGCTTTCTGAGCCAGAAAACAGCTGAAGGTCACTGGCAGGAGGATTTCAACATGGGACAGTGTTGGGGTCCCTTCCCCCTGCCATGGAGCCCTGGGAGATGG
>NW_008236759.1:156832-164630 GCF_000691975.1 Corvus brachyrhynchos | reverse complement strand
GCCCCGTCCATGCGGCTGGAGAAATAAACATCTCTGAAACATCTACCACGAATCTGTCCATATATACTTCGTTTCTACGAGACTCCTGGTTTGAAATATACTTGTTGCAGTAATCCCCACTGCAACAGGACAGAAAGGCATTGGGATTTTTTCCCACTTTGTGTATATGGGGAAGGAACAGAGAAGGAAAACAATGATAAGTACTTATTGCTAAGTTTTCTCACAAGGCTGCTACTGCTTAATGTGATTGCATTTAGTAGAGTCATAGGTCAATGGTGTTGATATGTGCTTTGGAAGGACTGAAAGACAAGGAAAAAGTCTCTGCCCCAGACTGTCTTGAACTTGTGAATGCTTTTGGTTCGTGTGTGTGTTTCCTCAGATGGATAACCTGCTGTTTCTATAGTGCAAGCCCTGAGTACCCTGCTCTGCACTGGAAACTTGGAGCAAAGGAGCCAGAGAATGAAAAAATCCACCCGTACATTGTAACTGGAAAACTGGATTGGAACACTACACATTAAGTAATAAACTTGAGTTGTTGTGCATTCAGGATAAAGCTGTGTTTGTTTTGGCAAAGACATATGAGTGGTTTAGTGCCACTGGAGAATGGGAATAACCCCTCAGCCAAAAGGCAGTTGTGAGGCTGTCTAATCCAGTGGTTTACTCTCTCTTCACCAGTCAGCTGTAATGGCCTGAGGATCACATAGAATGGACAGGTATAGACACTTTCCTGCAGTGCAGCAGGAGACCAGAGAGGCAGTGCAAGGCCATCTTCAATAGCCTTAGAAAACCATTGTTTAACACTCGGATAATCCTCTTTGTACCAGTGAAGTGCTGCCACCAATGAAAGATAATTAACATGTTGTGTAGATTCCTCGTAGCTTAAAACAAAAGATATTTAGAAAGACAGAGAAGGTTTTATGATGCTTATATATATTTAGTTAATCTTCTCTGCTCTCTTTGTCCTAAACTTTTGTCTACAACATTTTTTTAGAAGCCTGAGAAAGTGTTCAAGAGAAAAAAACATACGCTTTCTTCCTCTGAGTCACAGATAAGAAAAATTTGGAGAAAATTTGAGTTGTTTCTCTAAACCACACAGCACCATTCCTAATCCACAGCAGTGGACGTTTTAACATTACAAGTGTTTATTGTTAAAAGAATAAAGTACCGTAAGACAAAGCTGAATAGAATATTGAACATCGTGTTCAAGAGGGTGTGAAATCATTCAGAGGTGAAAGGACGGGCTCACACAGTCCGCCCAGAGGATTCAACCTGGTGAGCTGCAGTCAGCCTACCGCCTGCTGGTCATCCTGCGGCCACCCCCCGGTCACTCCTTCAGCGGGGGGAGCACAAAGACGCCGCGTCCGTGTGGCTCTGGAGTGCCTGTGCTCCAGCAAGCAGCTGCTGGGGCAGAAGTGCTTTGACCACGCCTCTGGTTGCCAGCTGAAGAGGGATCAGCGCTGGTTCCTGCTGGCCACCCTCTGCACGGGCTCCTACTTGGACGTGGAGAAAGTCTCCTGCTGGGTCCAAGAGTACGTGAAACCATTAAGAGGGGAATAGGTGGAGCGCACGCAGTTCGCCCCGAGGATTCAGCTTGGTGAGTTGTGCTCAGCCTACCGTCATCCTGCGGCCACCCACCTGTCACTCCTTCAGCGTGGACAGAACAAAGCCGCTGCCAGCCGGGCGTGTCCGTGTGACTCTGGAGTGCCTGTGCTCCAGCAAGCAGCTGCCTGGGCAGACGTGCTTTCTCCACGCCTCTGATGGCTAGCTGCCGAGGGATCAGTGCTGGTACCTGCTGGACACCCTCTGCACAGGCTGCTACGTGGACACGGAGAAAGTCTCCTGCATCAAAGTTATTCCATGTGGCACACGGTCCTTTTTCAGGGAAGTACTAAATAAATCCATGGCTGGAGTTCCAGTGAATAGATTGTACCTCTGCTAAAGTAAAACCAGGAGCTTTGGATAGATGGGAAACAAATGTCTGTCAGTGCCGGACACTGTTTTGATTGTGGAGAGAAAGCTAAAGTTGCATAGAAAAAATGGAAATTTCTTGAAACTAATTTGTAATGCTGATCCTATCCACAGTATTTGCTCTGTGTATATGTGTTGTGTTTGCAGCGGGAAGTTTGCAGCGTTCCTGCAGGCACTGATTGCTGGAAAGTGCAAAAATCTATTGAGAGAAAACCTTGCACAGCTCCTGCAAACAACCCTTAACAGCCAGAATGTGCACAATAGGTCTGAGATGGGGTAAGAACAACAAAAAATGTTTCCAAGTGAAGGGGGAGAAAGAAGTGTTTCTGAAATTCTTCATTCTCAGTGGAGTAAATCTGATCCTGAAAAGGACGACTCATAAAAAAACCTTTCAAAATGCAGTGACTCCATGGAATGTCAGCAATTTGTTATGCAGGATATATTTCCTCAGTGTTTCAGGGTTTTTTGGCTGCCCTGAGTGTGCTTAAGGATGCGCAGTTTTGCTACCTCTGTAGTACTTAAAAAAAAAGGCAAAAGGAATTTCCATCTATTTTAAGATCAGAAGAATTTTGACACTTAAGAAAGGCAACAGCGGAGCTCTGAGCCACTGTACATGCCTTAGAGCATTTGGTCATGAATGATACTCCTCAGAAAAGTCCATGCTGACTATTTGTTATGACCCAGTTATTAAAATTATTAGAGAGATGCCTCTGCCCCAGTTAAGGTGCAAACAAGACCATATGCCAAAATCAGTAGTATGGACTTTATTTAACAGTTAATGTGAGGAAGAGCAAGCGATAAAAAGAAATAGAAAAAAAAAGGGGGGGTGGGGGAGAAGAGAAAGAGAGTCACAAAGACAGGTTAAGTAGAAAATAGCACCACTCCATGGATCCTGATGGTGTCCTGTTGATCCTCTCCTTCTGGTGTTCTCAGTGGTGAGGGCCACAAAACACGGAGTTCAATGGATTGATTAATGCACATTTGGACCAGGTGGGGATGCCCAGGTACCGCCCCTGGGGAGGGGCAGCGTGACAGAGTCTCTTGAAACAGAACCCGGGGGTGTTGCATCACTTTGCATCCACTGCAGTGCACTGGTGGTCTTCACCTAAAGGCCCTTGATTTCAAAATATAAAGCTTAGAGGGAAAAGGGGTTATATCTGCCACTTCAAGGGGGGGCTTCTGCCTTCCTTAGCAGACACCTGTCTTTCAAAACCGAGACACAGTCTTATTCCTGTTTGTGATTGAAGCTTAGTAGTTTCAAAGAAATAAAGCCTCTGACCAGAGATCACACACCAAAAACTCTCTATTTCATTCTGTGTTCCTCTGGAGGAACAGTGATAATAACTGGTAAAAAAATGAGGCTAAACATGCCCAAAGTAAAGAAACCCAAAACAAACACGATTGTATAGTGAAAACAGAAACTAGAGTTTCTGAGGGCAAAACACTGGCTTGTGATTTCGCGTAAGATCAGGAACTGGGTATGTTTTGGTGCACAGAGATTTGTTGTGACATTCCTTATGGCAGGGTTAATATTCTGAAAGTTTATCTCTCTTGTTTTATCAGCCAAGAGCATCCCAAAAGCTAAGTAACCAAAGGCCCACACTCTGGGAAAGTGCTGAAGTGCTGTCCTGAGGAGCATTGAGGAGCATGTGTTCTCCTCAATCTAATTCTAGCTCAGCTGTAGATTCCTGGACATCAATTACTATGCATAATTTTGCCTGAAAAGAAGATAAATCACGGAACTGCTTACCTACATTAGGTGGGAGCTTTGTGGGTAGACGATGCAAGTGGATAATAAATTGCCCTGCTACCAGACCTTAAAAAAAACAGCATGTCAGAATCTCATACACTGCTCAACTCCAGAAAAATTTGGGGAAATACACTTTTGTTCAAGCATCTAGAAATTTTGTCTTCTTCTCTGAAGTGCCCTAATTCAAGGGAAAAAAAATCCTTAAGTTGTATAATAAAACGGATCCATTCTCATTACCTTTTTTAAAAAAGCCTGAGCTAATTGTAGCTTTTAAGTGTCTGGGTGAAAAAAACTAGGAAGGAGCTTGCATTTACTCAAACAGAAAAGGGATGGAATTTTTATTTAAGCATCTGGTGGTTTTCCCAAAACTCAACTCCCAAACCACCCCATTCTAGCCTTATTGTTAAATGCTCTTTAAACAGGCTGTGAAATTTTTACTTTTCATTGTATATTACAATATCAAAAGCATAACTTCTCTGCTGCTTTTGTCCTCCATATCCATAGATCATTGATTTTTACCTATGCTACTAATGGAACTTGAAATTATTTTCTTCCATGTTTGTGTGCTGAAGGTGTCTGAACTCAGAGCAGGATTTGGAGCAAGCTCTGCTCCCATGTGTTACCCATACGTGCGTCTTCCCAGAACTGTGTGGATGCTTGCAAAGAGATCATCTTCAAGAACTATTTTCCTGAAGTAACTCTGTGGTCAGTCATCAGAAATGTACCCTCAAGCCTTTTGAGTCATTCTGCCAAGTTATATTTCACAATATGTTCCCTGGTGACTTCTAATATTTCTACCTGTGTGGATATGATTTGATGAATTTAGTTAAGTAAGGAGTTTCTCTTGTGAGAAACAGATCGATAGATGAGATAGGTGAGATGTGTGTGTGTGTGTGTGTGTGTGTGTGTGTGTGTGTGTGTGATATACGGCAGGAGTATCAATAGAGTGCCTCTAAAAAGTCTCTAAGTTACATTAATTCTTGAGTCAGCTTTGGGATGGACATCAACAGGGCAAATAGAAATTGTAGGGACAGAGCTTGGGAGAACTGCAGTGGAACAGTGGAGCAGCTACAATGAAGGTCAGCAGTGAGGAGAAGGCTCTTTGCTCGTCCCTGCCCTGCCTTGGAACTGATCCCACAGGCTGCCTGGGAGCCACCACTCCCTGCAGAGCAGTGACAATGGTGGCTGTGCAGCTGAAGAGCTGGATCTGCTGAGCAGTTTTCAGGGAACTCCAGTCCTGAAGCCGTAGACTTCCCTGCGTTCTCCTCAGGCATTTTCCTCCCACCATCCCCAGGTGGAAAAGAACAGCTTGCTTCCTCCAGCTGTCCCCTCACCCAGCTCTGTCACAGAACTTGAGACTGCAAGAACATTAGTTATTATGGTTTGTTGGTTTGGGTTTTTGTCGAACACATTCCTAATAAGGCCTCTTTTCTTTGTAACATCTTGCTGTTATTCTGACACCTCCTACCATGTCCCCTCCTGCAGGTGCACAAGCACATGCACAGATGTAAGGCAACCCAAAATTCAAACCCCCGTTAAGGAATTAACTTGGGACAGGATGTGGAACAATTACAACATAGCCCCGTAGACATAAACATGAACCTGTGTCATAAACTTTACGTCAACAGACATGTGACTCTTAGGCAAGAATGATCTTTATGCTGAATTTTCTAGAATTTATTGACTAATGACTTTAACTTGGGAAGTAGCTAAGCAGGATGCTCCAATAGGCTTAAGGTAAGGAGAGGCAAGTTTTGCCTTGACCCACAATTGCAGAAAGAAATTAGGTTCTAAATATACTTGAAAGTGAGATTTTTCTTTTTATTTCTTGTTTTCTTAAATAAGATAGTTCTAAGTTTTAAGAAACTTTTCACTGTAAATAAACCCAGATTTGAGGGACTTTAAGGGGCAAGAGTGAGTGTTTTTCCCAGGAATGTACCATTCCTATGCTTTACCTCAGGTTGGGTGGCGACTGCCTAAAGATTGGAACCACTGGAGTGTCAGGCACAGAATCACATATGGTGCCAAGAATGAAGCTCAGAAATCTCAAATCTAAGTGTGCAGAGTTTGTGAAGATAAAAAACCAAGAAATGCCCAGAGCAGAACATTCTCATTGTCCCCAGGAGCATGGCAGTGACATTGCACTAGAGAGCAGTGGGGCACTGCACAGAAATCTGTAACACTCAGAAGGCGTGGATTTGCCCTGGCCTTTGCTACTGGCTGCTCCAGCCAAATGCTACAGCTCTCTGACAAGAGGCTGCAGCCAGGTGAGGATCGATCTCTTCTCCCAAGAGACAAAGGACAGGAGAGGAGGAAACGTCCTCGAGGTGCAGCAGGTGAGGTTCAGGTTCCCGTGGAGGGCAGCCAGGGGTGGTCAGCACTGGAACATCCACCTACAGTCCCCGTGTGCCTTTCCATGATGCCGGGAGGGTCCAGCCGTGATGCTGAGCGCCCGGGGGGGCTCCTGTGGCTGGGTTTGCACTCAGGGTGAGGATGCCCAGGAGCCGCTGAGCTCGGCAGTGGGGACCAAGGCCGGGGCTTGTGGGCTGGGAGGTGTGGCTCTGGGGAGTGAACCTCCTCTTTGTTTTCTTTCTGGTATGGAACAAAGTCATTTGAAGCGAAATAATCCCTGAAAATTTTTTTCTGTTTCAGATCCATGTTTTGACATAACAATTCTGATAACAGAGAACAACAGGCTATACACTTTTCCAGAAGCTCTTTCATGGTCATGGCTGCAGGAGCTTTTCCCGAGCACTCCCGAAAGAGGAGGGCCTGCAGCCCCCGGGATGCCCTGGAGCCCCACAGGAAGAGGACCTGCCGGCACCGCAGGTTCAGGAGAAGGACATGAGGCTCTTGCTCTGCCACGCTGTGGGAGCAAGCTCTGCCCGCCTTCCCTTGTCCTTGAGCCCTTTGCTTCTTCTCCCTGACTCCTGATCCCCATCCTTGGCCAGGGGCCCCCAGAGCCCTTTCCAGAGGTGCAGGAAAAGCTTCTGCAGCCACAACCATGGAAGAGCTTTGGGAAAACTGTCTATCCCATTGCTCTCCATTAGTCAGAATTGTTATGAAGAAACAGCAGGAGCTGTGAGCAGGGGCATGGCCAGCCTGGCAGGCAAGTGACATGGTCCTGCTGGCTGACAGGTCACATTGGCACCTGTGTCCAGGGCCATCAGCGGGCAGTTGGATTTGGGAAGCCAGTGAGGGCAGATGCAGAGGGAACGCTGGGCTGGATGGGGGGGGGCAAAGCTGGGCTGGATGGGGGCTGGCAGAGATGCCCAGGGGGGTTTAAACCCAGAGTGAGAGCTGGGACCCTCAGGGCAGGGCTCTGTCCCCAGAGCTGGGGCAAGAGGGGCTTGGGGCTCTCAATGTGACAGGGGACCAGAGAGGCTCTGGGGACATTCCAGGTGCCCCCAGCCCCCTGCTCCCTCCCAGCCACACCTGCTGAGCCCCCTTTCTCCCACCAGGCCATGTCTCCCACACTTGCCTTCGTCCTGGCCCTGTTAGCCACCCACACTGGGCTGAAGGTGCAGGTTCAGGTCGATGAAGATGCAGTCAGGCGGATGCGGGAGCGCGAGGAATACCTGCATCAAGAGATGACTCAGCTCCTGCAGGAGATTGAGGGGAGCAGTGGCACCATGGAAACCCTGCTCCCTTCAGCACTGCAGCAGCAGTGGCTGTTTTGGATCATTGCAGCAGCCCTGGTTCTGGTTCTGCTTGCTGTGAGCTGCTGGCTGGTGAGGAGAAGAAAGCGTGGCTCTGCCAGCTGCAGTGAGCAGGAGAGATCCAACAGCCTGGAGAAGGTCGGCAGCCAGAAGAAGGTCAGTGAGCAGGACAAGAAGGTCAAGGGTGCGGACAGTGGTGGCAGCACTTTGGCTGTGCCCACCCCATCACCAATGGGCACATCCAGGATAAGGCTGGAGCGGGCTGTCAGCATCCTGGTCTAGCTGAGAATGTCCCTGCTCATGGCTGCGGGGTCAGACTGGATGGCCTTCGAAGGTCACTCCTAAGCCCAACTGTTGTGTGATTCTGTGATTCTACAGCAGGACCCGCCCAGCTTGGAGGTGCTGAAGGAGCTGCTGGAGG
>NW_008236759.1:148386-156645 GCF_000691975.1 Corvus brachyrhynchos | reverse complement strand
CTTGAGTAGACAGCAGCCAGCTCTGCCAGCAGCACCGTGTGTGCCAGGGAGCTGCCGCCTCTCACACCCACGGCCAACATGCCATTGCTGCTGAGGACTGTGAAGAAAAATGAGTTGAGGAAGGTGAAGTCAACCATTCCTCATGGAATATTTTTTGTCTTCTGTTGAGATTCTTTAGCTTCTTTTTTCGTAAATCTGAAAAGTTTAGCTAGATCAAAGTATGTCACAAGACGGTCAGCGATGAAAGAGACGGGGCAGATTGCTTGGATGCAATAAGCCAATTTTATTGATACAGAACTGAGTATTAGCAAGGCAGCTCAGGTGCCTACCTGAGCTTTGAGTAGGCAGCAGCCAGCTCTGCCAGCAGCACCGTGTGTGCCAGGGAGCTGCCGCCTCTCACACCCACGGCCAACATGCCATTGCTGCTGAGGACTGTGAAGAAAAATGAGTTGAGGAAGGTGAAGTCAACCATTCCTCATGGAACATTTTTTGTCTTCTGTTTTCGTAAATCTGAAAAGTTTAGCTAGATCAAAGTATGTCGCAAGACGGTCAGCGATGAAAGAGACGGGGCAGATTGCTTGGATGCAATAAGCCAATTTTATTGATACAGAACTGAGTATTTATACCTTTTTAGCAGTTATATAAGCAGCAATCACTATAACAACCATATCTATGTTTCTTAATAACATTGCAAAACTAGAAGCTAGCACTAACTATCACAGGTACATACCAAGCATGCCTTTTATGCTGACTATTTCAGTATAAGCCTTACTGCCTGCCACGGTTTGCAGCCTAGCAGCGTTAGCGCGGCTACTTCTGACATGAGTTTAGCAGTGCTCTCACTTCTGCTTTCTAGCTGTATCTCCACAATAGTAATTCTGAAACCTCCCAAGGCAGAGCTGGGAAGGTTGCCACGATTTCAAATATGTATTTGTTTTTGTTGAGAAAAATATATAGCCATAGGAGCTTTTCCTATACCTCTTTTTTCCATAATCAAAATAAAATTAAATACTTTGCCTAATACTTGGTCTCCCAACAAGTCACTTGTGATGAGAATACAGACAAGTCACAAATATTAGTAAATTGTCAATACTGTCAATTACGGTGGCAATTAAAAATTTCATTGATTCTCACCCAGCTCCATCTCATCTCTTGGGGGGTTCCTATAAAAGGACAAAATTGGGCCCACTACAGGCCTATAATTAAAAGGAAGGAAAAGCCTCTTGTCTCTATCACAAAGGTGACAGAGGCTAAGTGAAAAATTGTCATCACATCTCAATTTAAATCTGCCAGCAGCTCCCCTGCTCCCAGACTCGTTCTGACCTTCAGTAGAGAGGTGCTGGCGTTCCCAGGAAAGAAAACACCACAAACTTCCTGGGCAAACCCAAGCTGTGTAACTATATCAATGTGGGATCTTTTAGGTGGCGTTCTACCTTTTATTTAATGAAGTGCTTGCTGCACTGCTCTTGTTGCTTCCCCCAATTTACTAACTAATATTACAGTAGTTGCAGACAGAACTTGGCACCAGCAGTGAACCTCCTCTTTCTTTTCATTGTTCTTTAGAACAAAGTTAATTTGAAGAGGAATAATCCATGAAAATTTGTTCCTTTACAGCTCCATGGTGAGACGTAACAATTCTGACTTACAAAACCAGAGAGCAATGGGCTATAAACTATTCCAGAAGCTCTTCCATGGCCATGGCTGCAGGAGCTTTTCCTGCAGCCCTGGGGCTCCGGACGCCCTTGGCCGAGGATGGGGATAAAAAGTATTAGAAATGTGTCTGCCCAAATTAAGGTGCAAATGAGACCATTTGCCAAATTCAATAGTATGGATTTTATTTAATACTAAATATATGAAAGAAAGGAAGAGAAAGAAATAGAAAAGAGGTGGCAAGACAGAAAGGTAGTGACTGACAGATTAAGTAGAAGATATCAGCACTCTGTAGATCCCACCAGCGTCCGGATGATCCTCTCCAGCTGGTGGTCAGAGTCCCCTAACAAACACAGAATGCAATGGATTAATAGATTTCAGGCCAGCTGGGAATGCCCAGGTACCTCCCCAGGAAAGGGGAGGGGCAGTTTGACAGAGTCTCTTGCACCAGGCTCTGGATCTGCGGCATCACTTTGCATCCCGTGCAGTCCTGTGGTGCAAGGCCTCTGGGCAGCACTTCGGGGGGTGTTTGATGGATTCTCACACCCCCTCAGCTGCCCCTCACGGGAATGTCCTGTGGATGTGGCCTTCCTGCGCTTGGGGGTTCCACAGCTGGGCCTGTTGGTGTAAGGGAGGACGGCTGTTCTCTGCCTCTCACCAGAGGTTACACCACACGCCCAAAACTCTCCTCCTGCCTCCTTCGTCTGTGCAAACCTGGCCTCTGTGTGCTGTGGCTGTCCCCATCCTAAAGCCAGCCAGGATGATTTTCTGCTGCCTCTGGCTTTCTTCAGATGCATTCTTTTCCCTCAGCCTTATTTCCTTCTCCCTAGACCTGAAATGATTGAACAGTAGTGTTCCCTTTATCTTACCTAGGCGGCTTAACTCAACAGTCCAAAGTTCCAGTCAGGCATGTTCAGGGAGGGCTGAACTTTTTTTCCACCATGGTTTCCTCCTCCCAAATGTTTGCAGTGCTCTGGTGTTGCCTTTGTAATTCTACTGGAACCTTGCCTGTGCGTTGGGAAAGAATGGCAAATGATATCCAAAACAGCACCACAGATTCATGGAGCGGCCTAATCGTGTTTTGTGTTGCGTTCCCTGCTCCTTTCTAAGAATGCCCAACAGCCCAGTGCTGTATTTCTGGCTGCTGCCAGGCAGAGCTGTTGCACGGACTGCTGACACCTCTGCTGGCTATGAACACTTCACTGGGAAGGTGTGTGTGCAGAGCGAGAGTTGTTTGCACAATGGATACACTTCTTCACAAAAACTGAAAATGAAATTGATCTACTCCCTAGCCTTCCTCAGAAATACCTGCTGCAGTATTTTTAACCAATACTGATACTAACTAATATTACACTACTAGCAAACATAACACTGCATTAGCAGTGAACCTCCCCTTTCTTTTCCTTCGGGTTTGGCCTAATCATGTTTTGTGTTGCGTTCCCTGCTCCTTTCTAAGAATGCCCAACAGCCCAGTGCTGTATTTCTGGCTGCTGCCAGGCAGAGCTGTTGCACAGACTGCTGACACCCCTGCTGGCTATGAACACTTCACTGGGAAGGTGTGTGTGCAGAGCGAGAGTTGTTTGCACAATGGATGCACTTCTTCACAAGAACTGAAAATGAAATGTATCTACTCCCTAGCCTTCCTCAGAAATACCTGCTGCAGTATTTTTAACCAATACTGATACTAACTAATATGACACTACTAGCAAGCATAATGCTGCATTAGCAGTGAACCTCCTCTTTCTTTTCCTTCGGGTTTGGAACAAAAATAATTTGAGGAGGAATAATGCCTGAAAACTCTTCCTATACAACAGCTCCATATGTTATGTTTCTTCACAACAATTCTGATTAACGGAGAGCAACGGGATACACACTTTTCCCAAAGCTCTTCCATGGTTGTGGCTGCAGGAGCTTTTCCTGCACCTCTGGAAAGGGCTCCAAGGGCAAAAAATCCCCAAACCCAGGAAAAAATACGCAGATGACACCAGGCTGGCTGCTGTGGTTGACACACCTGAGGGATCAGATGCCATCCAGAGGGGCCTGGACAAGCTCAACAAGGGGAGCCATGGCAATCTCACCAGGTTCTACAGTGCTGCAGCTGCAGCTCAGAAAACCAACCCTGTCCTGGGCTGGTCTTCAAGGTCCCTTCCATCCAAAACCCACTCTAGGAATCCATGATTTCAGGCACACTGAGCATTTCCTCGTATTGGGGGTGTTTTCACCCCTGAGGACACCAGTTCATCAAGAGAGAAAGCAAGTAAGTTCCTCTTTCAGAATCTCAAAAGATTTTACTGAGCTCTATGGTTTGAACTGTTTATTTCTTTGGAATATTAAAACCTCTGCTATTGTTGTACATGACAACAGAATTACTCGTCAGGGTCACGTATATAACCTGAGATACAATCAGAAATTCTGTGTTCCAATGCCTCAGGCAATTTTATCCCTTGCACAAAAAGCTTTTCTGACACAAAGTTTGGTTCTTTTTAAACTCAAGAAATTTCTGGACCCCAAATTAAAACTCACAGATGTCAATGCATTTCATCAGAAGCTTCGATCTCAGCAGTGTCTTTTCCACTGAATTTTGCGTGACTGTAATATTTTCTATCATGTCCAAGAAGCAGTTGTTGTGACTTATGTTTCCTGTGTCTGTTAGGAATGCCAAGGAAGTGCGATCTCTGGTCTTCTGACACAGCTCTCTTCATGACGTAGGACAGCCCGAGTGCTGATGTGCAGGAGTTTCTGCTTTTTTTTCCTGCTGATGGAAGGGGCAGGGATGAGGATGCAGCAGGCACAGTGCCAAGCTGACAGAGAGATGATCTCTGGCAGCAGCACTGGAGAAGAGTTTCCAGGCAGGACTGAAAATGGCTCTTTGTTTTGCCACTTCCTTCAGTGCTGATAAGAATTTAGCCCAAAGTTGGGAACACCAGAGCGTGGAGCCCTTTCCAGGGTGGTGTTGGCTGAAGTGGCAGAGGGAGCCCAGCAGGGATCAAACACAAACCAGCAGTGGACTGAGCCCCTGTGGTGGCAGCAGACAGCTCTGGGCTCCTGGCACTGCTCGTGGCATTTTCTATTGAACCATCTCAGAGGTCTTCTGTTGTGCTCTGTATTTCTAAGTGTCTGTCCTCTTGCTGTTGCTTGTGGTCTGCACCTTTATTTCTCCAAATTACAGGAACTTTTGAGATGCCTTTCAAAGAAAATTTTATAAAAAAATGAATATGAATGCAGTCCCCCTAATTTTTTTTGGTCTGGTGATTCTCTGAGCTCTTAAGACCTTGAAGCCTTGATCCCCTGTAGTTATATTGAAATTGATAAGAAAGAAATGCTTTATGAAGTATTTTCATAGCACTGAGAATGGGAGAGAAACCCTGGAAGTGGAGTTGGAAGTTCCCCGTCCCTCCCAAGTGGAACATAGTAAGAAAGAAATTAAAGAAAGAGGGAAGCAATGTCTAATGAAAGCCTGGCTCAGTCAGCTGATCACCTGTCAATATTCTGCTTGGCAAACCAGCAGATTCTAAATACACTCATGGAGATGTTTTTCATGGCCCATCTCACACCCTGATACTGTGCAAAGGGAAGAGGTTTCCTCCCCAAAGGCTGAAACTGGCAAAAGGAAAGCCCTGAGCCTTGAAGTAATTCCTGGCAGAAACCTGAATGCCTAAAAGCACCAAAGGCACAGAGCGTGGCTGAGGCAGAGACAGCCCCGCGCCCTGGGAGGAGCAGCCCCTGTCCGGCAGCTGATGAGAACTGGGATCCACTTTTTCTGAAAATCAGTTAAATATCAGTTACTTGAATAACATCCCACTTATCCTTTGCCACAGTTACGCAACTACAAGTTCTTTTCAGAACATGCAAACCAGGTGCCTCAGCTTCTAAATCAAACAATTTCTAAAGTTTTTCTTTTCAGACCTCAAGCTCCCAAGAGCCAGTGCAGAAACATTTCTTCCTTTTCACTCGTTCACTGCTCAGGATTAGTGGTAAAATAAACGCTCAAGGGGGATGGCAGAGATGCCCAGGGGGGTTTAAACCCAGAGTGAGAGCTGGGACCCTCAGGGCAGGGCTCTGTCCCCAGAGCTGGGGCAAGAGGGGCTTGGGGCTCTCAGCGTGGCAGGGGACCAGAGAGGCTCTGGGGACATTCCAGGTGCCCCCAGCCCCCTGCTCCCTCCCAGCCACACCTGCTGAGCCCCCTTTCTCCCAGCAGGCCATGTCTCCCACACTTGCCTTCATCCTGGCCCTGTTAGCCACCCACACTGGGCTGAAGGTGCAGGTTCAGGTTGACGAGGATGCAGTCAGGTGGATGCAGGAGCGTGAGGAATACCTTCATCAGGAGATGACTCGGTGTACTAGTTTGAAAACAAACCAATGGGAGGCACCAAGCAGAATAACAATTTAATGGGGAAATCAAAGAAAAGGAAAAAAAAAAAACACTGGTTCAAACTGACAGAGTCAGGATACAACCTGACACCCTGTTAGCCTGATGTGAGCTCATACAATGGCAGAGGAGAAGAAGTGAAAGAGAGGCGACTCTCTGTTTGTGTTCCACGCAGAGGTTTATTCGGGTGAAATGACAGGGATGAAGAGCCAAATTGGTAGGAGGGTCCAGGGATTTTATACTCGGTATGAGATAGGTGGGGAAAGGGATCATTGCCAATGGGATAGGGGCAAGTAGGCGGGGTTGACAGGAAGGGAACCAATGAGAACAAAACATAGGAGGGACTTGGGTGAGGATCCAGTGGATCCAGTGGATCTGTTATAACATACACTCATACATAAAACTGGGAGGGGAAAATATTAACCTATCAAGGGAAAACATGCAAATATCAGAACAAAGGACTCATGGGTTCTCACCATAGCTTAAGTGCACTAAACTTGGGTTGCTGACCACCACGGCTGGTTGTTTGACTTCTTCTCAGGAGGCAGAGTGGCTGGGGGGAGCCACTTGTACTGGAACACACAATAACTTTTTTTCCCCCTTTCTTCTTAAATCTGTTGTTGCTGAGGTGTTACCACCATTTCTAATTGAACCAGCACTGGTCAGTGGCATGTCCATCTTGGAGCTGCCAGGCACTGGCTCTGCTGAACACGGAGGAGGCTTCCTGCAGCTTCTCACAGAAACCACCCCTATAGCCCTTCTACCAAAACCAGGTCATGCAAACCCAATACAGGTATTACCTCAAAGAAAAAAAAGAAGAAAAACTCCTGTAGTGTTCCCCAGCACCCCACTGGAATACACACATCACTGCCAGAACTCAGGAATATGCACTAAATCGCACAGTTTCTTCAAAGGCTCCAGCAGATTTTGGGATGTGTCTTTAGCAGAGAGACTGAAATCTGAGAAAGTATGTTATTCTGAAATTTTCAGTTGTTCTGGAAATAATTTAAACAGCTTTACATCTGATTTATTCCTCATAAAGAATCCCTTTGGTGACACAGGATAATCCTTCAAACATAAAATTTTCATAGCTGCAGGTCATTTTCTACAGCATATGTAGTAAATACATTTGATGGGAAATGGGTCCATCAAGTTAAAGCAGCTTCATTTCCATCCCAAACCTCTAATCCAAAAGGTGCTGCAGTTTTGTAAACGTTTTCATTAGGATCAAGATATTGGATGGATGATTGTTTCTTTATGGATGATTTTGACCTGCTGCTTTTTCCAATTTGAGGTAATAACGGCTCCAAAAAATGCCAGCTCCTTCTCTTCAGAAATAAAGAAGTTACCACACCATCACTAGAATTCTAAGTGACCATTGCTTAATATTTAGAGGGGTTCACACCAGTGTCATTGCATTATTCTTTGCCTTCAAAGTACGTAATGAGAACACTTGTTGTTTTTGTTTCTATTCTGTACATCTGCTGCAAGGTCCCACCTTTTACAAGAGGTGAACAGTCTGACTTCTCATGTCAGTGTTGTCTTTTCATTTTCAATTCCTCTAATTCTACTAGCTTTACATGATAAATGAGACTCTTAGCCCTACCTTGCCTGTGGTTTAGTCCCTTTTGTATAGAAACGCTCAAAAAAGAGACGAAAGAATCATGAAGGAGGAGGAATCCTGTGTCTGTGGAAAGGGCTTGCTCTGACCAGGGTTTGATCAGCAGGAGAGACACAGGGAGGAATTCACATAACCTTTTCACCTGACAAACACAGGCCAGATTTGCATGTGTGATTCATCTAAATTTACACTAAAATATACAGGGGGCTGTGCACGATTAGACCATTTCTGTTTTCAGCAGCTGGAGAGCAGGGGAATGTGTTCTGGTGTCAGGTATTCCAGATGCAGTTTACTAATGAAATAATAATTCTTTCAGCCTTTGTGCCTTACCATTTAAAAAGCTGTAGTGGGTTGAACCTGAGTTGATGGACAGTCTTTTAGACTAATGACGCTTCTCACAACTTACATATTTTAACCGCACGGAAAGGCGGGATTTCCCTGTTGTCCGAGCTCGCCTGCTGGAAGGTGGGGGGGCTCTGAGCCTCCAGGCCCCGCCGGGCCGGGCCGGGGCCACTGCCCCTTCCCCCCTTTTCCCAACGCCATGGCACGGACCCTGGGTCGCTGGGGGGACTGTCCCAGAGCCACAGGCAGCCAAAACCAGCCATGGACCGCCCCACGC
>NW_008236759.1:140319-148217 GCF_000691975.1 Corvus brachyrhynchos | reverse complement strand
GAAAATGGCGACGGGAGAAAAGAGGGCGGTGCCGCGATTCTCGAGCGTAGCTTAAAAACCTTCTTGCATGCCGTGGTAAGAAACTGTAATACCACAAACTGTTTGTCTCTTTAATCCATTTGAAGTACATGGGGGGATGGAGTATCTTCGTGTGCCTGTGAAGTTTGTGAAGAATTCCTATGCCAGGCTATATAGAAGTAGTAAGAGGCTGTTAGAGACTTGTGGCGAAGAAAAGCCTTTGTGTGCAGGCGAAAATAACTTATCCTTAAAAAGATTAATAACCCCATGTGATGGCCCATGTTTTGCAGTGTGAAGGAACTGTGAGATTTTTCATGGGAGAGATGTTTTACACCACAGCAGATTGATTGTTTCCGGGCGGATCTGCTGTTGGTGGCAGTTTGGGAACCACGTGCAACTGAAGAAAACCCTTTTTTCCTTAAGCATAAGAGAGAGACTTTTCAAGAACTGCAACACTGACTAACATCCCATGTTCTGTTATCCTTTGTGCGAGTTGGTAAAAGGAGAGAAGTGCTGGAAATTCTATTTTAATTCTATTAGTATTTTTATTATATTTTAATTCTATTAGTAATAAAACTCTTTCATTGTACTGCAACTGTTTAAGGTTTGTGCCTGCTTTGCTTTCTCCTAATTCTTATCTCACAGAGGGAAAATAAGTAAGTAATGAATATTTTGAATCAAAACCACTACAAAAGCAACATTAATTTAAAGCATTTCACTGTTGGGTGTTTATAAAGAGACAAACATGATGGCTTAAAAGGTGGCAATTTTCCAGTTTTTTGCAGTGTCTTCTATAACAAATGAGGTATTAGGGAGCTGAAGACTCTGCACTGGTCTTCACCCAGCTCAACTTGCTGTTCACAACAGCAGCCTACAGTGAGTGCTCAGAGAAATCCCAGTTTCCCAAGTGAAATCATTTCAACATTTTCCTTGCGTATTGCTGAAAGACAAGGAATAAAAAACTAGGACATTTTTGAACATTTAAATTAAGGTAATTACGGATCTTAGTAGTATACCTTAACAACCATGTGGAGAAGACTTGCTGTCTAAAGGCAGCTATGAAGGTGTTTTTAGCATGTGGATGTAACTTCATGGTCACTTTAACTACACAGTACACTGGAAGTCACCCTGTGAAGAGCTCTTTTACTTCTGAAACTGATGGAAAGTGTTGAGGGGAACTTTATTTCCTGAAAAAAGTGTGGTGTCAGTGCAAGGAGAACTTACAGTCTTCCACCAGTTTAAACTTCTGGTTTTTCAACTGAAAATACATAAAGCCAAAACAATAAACCCAGTAATTTGTAATTCCACCGATATTTACGTCACGATATAATTTTCATTTAGAAAGCATTGAATCTTATTCCAGAGTTAGCAGTAGCAAACCCCAAATTGTCAGGTGTGGCATGGTATTTAATTTCTTCATCTTTTTTGGGTTATTTGAATGTCTCCATCTTTTTTGGGTTATGTGGTTATTTTCCCTCCAAATTGTCTGGAGGTAAGGATGGGGAGGGGAAAACAATGGATTTGAGAAAATATATTTTTTTCAGTCCAGCTGTGACTTAAATATTTTAGTAATCTTGGTAGTATTATGTCTCATCTTTCCCTGGTACCAATTACAATGTAAAGTTCTTTTAATGTCTTGATGAAAAACACACTCATTGGCTAGGTGCTTGTTTCTAGAGTAATATCACATATTCAGTAAAGGCTAATATTTATCTTCTGCTAATGGTCCAGGAAAATCTAAATTTTATGACACTCAGAGCTTTCAAATCTGTTGCTTTAGAGCTTGAACATTTATGTAAGACTTTCCATTTTTGAGCACACACAATAATACTAAATTAATAAAAATATACCATCAAATATTAAAAAATACCTGTAAAACTAATTCATATGAAATCTTCCTCAAAATCATACGGTGGTTTTATGTGTAAACTGTTTGCTTGAAAAAATGTTTTTAAAAAAATACCCAGAACATTTTTCAGGGACAACCACCTGCTTCCATACCAAAGATCTGCAAATAAATACCATTTCTACATTTAAAAATATTAATAAATATATTGTTTGGTTTATTTTTGGAGTTTCACAAGCAAGACACAGCTTGATAATGGATTTGACAGATAATTGTAGACAAAAAAAAAAAAGGCAGACATAATATTTGAGAAATCCCTATTGCCAAGCCCTTCTGAGTTCTGAATTCACTGAATTCACATTCATTTAAAAAAGACAGAAAAATGTCTTGCTCATAATAGAACAAAACTGCAAAAGAATTAGACATCTAAATATTTTTATACATTCAGTGAGAAAGGAGTGTACTTTCAAAAATCCCAAAATAACAGGATTTTTTTTTTTTTACACAAATTGTTACAAAGGCCAGGGGGCTACAAAAATCCAGGGGTTTGCATTTGAAAAGAAACAGTACAACACTGCTCTTCAGAATTCTGTGATCCATAGGTATGTGGAGGAACCCATATATGATCCCAACTCAATCAGATTTTTCATGGGATGCCTTTTTATAGACAGCCCTGATTTCCATTTTACTGTGAGTCAGCTCTCGAGGGGATCAGAAGTTTGTGTATAGACTTATTTGGATTCAAGTGAGAGAAAACTTCTGAGCAATATAACAAATTTCAGTAGAAATTAAGGATTATAATCCCTCATTTATACACTCAAAAAGTTGATTGTACTTTGTAAGGTACAGCTGGTTTGGCTTTGGTTTGGTTTGCTCTCCCTTTATCTGTGCAGAGGGGAGTATTTTCAAACGTCCTATGGTTGAACATGTTACATCACACAAATCACTTTTTGGAGCTCTCTGCCACTAATTCCACCAGAATTTGCAGGCTTCGTGTTGAAATGTACTTTTTATTTGTCCAGTTTTGTGTGACAGAGCAAAAGCAAACAGTATAAATTTATGAGGACTGCCATTTTCAGCCCAAACCAAGACTTAAATAAATTTTGACCTAGACAGAGAACTGATAACTGTCCAGAATAAAAGCCTTACTGAAAATAATTTTCTTTTTGTTATTAACCATGTATCTGAATTTGTTGGTAGCTCAGGCACATGCAACCCCACAAAAAATGCAAACTCAAGCTTACATATTTCAGTCTCAAGCCCTTACTGGAGGAACATTATGGAATAAACCACCAAAACCAGAGTGAAACAGCAGCCCATTCACAGAATGCACTCCATCCTCAAAACCTCATGCATCTGGTCATGTACAATCTTTTTCTTTCCTTTTTTTTTTAATTTTTAATTAATTTGGGTCAGCTGGATACTGTATATATAAATCTCATAGTCTGTATGAGATTTAAAATTGCAAACCTTATCTGGTTCACCTGATCCATTATTTAGCAAAATACTTTTCTGAAACGCTTGAGGCAGCACTTCCAAAAAGCAGGAGGGACAAACTCTGAGCTAATTTCAGTTAGCTGGATGTTTTTAAATTCCAATACTGAAACTGGGAGGGCAATACTCGTGAGATGTTGTGTGTAAGCCTTCCCAGCTCAGTTTATACAGTCCCTAAATCTGGCAGTTTCAGATTTCATAGCTGTATCAGCTGCTGGGAATCCCAGAGTTCCCTCCCGGTCAGAAGAGCACTTTCAGAAGGCATCACATTTGGGTGACACTTTCAGCTTCATAACTGTTGGCTTGAGCATGTATCTGTAATATCAAAAACACATATTTTGTTCTGCTTCTGCTGATCTCCATTTTCATGTGCAAAGTAATTTGTGAGCTTTATTGACAAGTTTGTAGTCTCAGATTAACAGCATTTCCTGAAGAGAGCTTAGCCCTGATTTCCTTCAAGCTCTTATGTACTTTAGAGAGACTCAGACAAATCCTAGAAAAACATCATGTCCCTTTGCCCTTTGTTCCTCAGAGGAAGTAAAATTTTAGGAAAACACTTTTCAGCTTAAACTGGCAGTCTGAGATAGATATATGGGGGAAAAAAAAAAGACTAAAATTGAGTGTACTACATCTCCTTGCCCACCATCCCAAGCTTGAAAAATATGATTTCACCATTTCTGGGATATTCTGGGAAGTGACCACACTTCCACAGACTCCATTCTCATGAATTCGTAGAGGCCCTGTGTGGATTTTTCCACTCATTTCAGGTGTCACACTTCAAGCCATGGTCTGTTACTATGAGGGGAAACCTGATTTTCCAGCTTCTTTGGACCCAAAATTGTGCAGCCCAGTCTCATTTCCAGCAGTGACAGTAATGATGGGATTTGAAAAAAGGGAACATTAGTTGAGATTTCTCGAAATTGCCAAAATTAATTTCCCTGTGGTAAGATTTCTTTATTCTAGGGTTTTGTTGGCTGGAATTTGGCACAGAAACACAGGAACCCATAGGCAGCTCTGACCACTTTTACCATCAAGCCTCCCAGTTTGCAGACAGGTTTCCAACTACAGGTCAGCAAGAGACAATATGAGTATTTACATCTGAAAATCTGACCCTCAGCCTTTCTAGGTGTGTAAGTGACCTTATTTTTCAGAAGTTCAGCCCACCTTAAAGACAGGAAAATACAGCACCTAGTAGAAACTCTTCTACTTAGATATCCAGGACTAGTAAGTTACTTCCGGTAAGTCAGATAAGAAAATCTTGAATAAAATAAATTATTAAAATGTCTAGTCCTTGTGAAATAAAAATATATTTCTTTATCCTGGGGAGTGAGTGTTGGAAATATTTATTTTGAAATATGCCTATTGAAAGATATTTTTAGTCAGACATTGCAGTCAGGTAATTTTTTTATCAAGGAAATTTTCCCTAGGAGACGGGAAGGAAGAGGGAAACTTCTCAAAGGCTCCTGTGTCAATACAACTTGCTCCAAGCATCACAAAATGATTCATCTCTTCTGGCAGACAGGGAATTTCCCTCTTGGGGGCTTTTAAAGATAAAAAAAAAAGTTACTACTGAAAATTTACCACCCTGAATTTCAGTGTAACAGCTGTCTAAGGAATTTTTATGATTCTTCTGGCCACGTCCTTTTTTTCTTCTTCTTTTTCCATAAAAAGGAAGAATCCCTCAAATTGTTATTGGATTACTTGTGGTTTGGAAATGACCACAGAGGAGAAAAAAATAAAAAGGGACATATGGCAAAACAGAATGAAAGATTTAATTAAACTAACCATTGCCTCCTAGATGAGAAATCTTCATCCTGAAGAAAATCCTGAGGAAAAATCCTGAGAAATCTTTACTCCTAAAGTTGAAAGCTTGGAACACACTGGGAAAAGATAATGCTCGAATGATTCATTTAAACTTTGCCTTTAAAGTAAGCAGGCAAGATAAAACCATAACAAAGCACATTCTAAACTACCCATATCTCCCTTTGCTTTTTTTTTTTTTTTCTTTATCTGCATTTTGCTTAGAAAAACACAGATATGAGGGTTCCAAAGCATAGATAAAAAGATGGGAGATACTAAAAGTTTAAATGGCCAGGAGGATTAAAAGCCTGAAATTTGATTGGCTATCAGAAGATGTTCCCACAATAAAAAATGGATTTAAGAAATGAAGGGGTTTTTAAAGAATACTGTCCTTGAAATTCCTTGACAATTGGAAAAGTCTAATTTTAAACAAATGTCAGAGTGCTTTCCCTCACTCTTAAATAACTCACAGTGAAAAAATATGTTCTCTAGTGGGTCTTCCTTTCTTTTAAAGAAGTTCTTCTAATTGTAGGCTTTTCCTCTCGGTACCCTAGGGGATATTATTGCAACTTATAAGTTATTTCTGAATGTTTTGGTTTTTTTTTTTTTAAGGAATTTTCAATTTCTGAAATTCTGCTTCGTGGTGACTAATGGAATTTAGCTTCAAAAGCCTGACACTTCAAATATTTCAAATTGACCCAACGTGTTCAATGTTGTTTTTAAAAAGAAAATTCAAATCAAAATCCTGCTGGGTTTTGTGGGATTTTGAGATGTGTTTTGTTTTGTTTTGTTGTTTTTTCTTCTATCTCTTCACACTTGGGAAATAAAACAAGAGCTGAAAAATTATAGGAATTAATATGCAAGGAGTGAATCTTACTTGTTAGCAAATGTGAGAGGTGTTTTTATCCATTTTTCTTTAAAAAAAAGTGAATATACGGGTTAAAAAAGTTGTGCTGTAGGTTTTGGAGTAGTTTTTTGTCTGTTTATTTATATTTTGTTTTTATTCCAAAAGCTTACACTGTCAAGCACTATCTGGCCTGATAATTTATTCACAATGTGAGATACCGGTGAGGACCAGAGACAGGCCTGGAACATTTAATACATGAAGAGAGGGTGCTCAGATACAATAATAGTAGAAACTGGTATATAACTGGCCCAGGTCAGTGTTAGCAGCAAGAGAGTCTTCAAGTAAGTGCAAAAATGTTGGTTCTCAGTGGTCCTTGGGAAAGCTTTGTAAAAGCACAGTCACCATATGTGACATGGGGAGATAGTCTGAATTTTGGAAACTGAAACAAGAGTTGTGCCTAGGATTTGTTTGAAACTATAGGAGGAGCATTGGTTAAGTGGATGCATTTCTCATGGAAATGATACAGAAGTGTATGTATTATACAGCACATGTAGATGAGAGCAGAGACTTGAACATTTGCCTCCTGGATACTTGAAAAAGTAGATAGAACTGGTGTCTTTCCAGGCACAATTCATATTTAATTGTATTCAATGTGGAATAGCTCAACTCGATGCTGAAAAGAAAAAAAATGTTGTAATACATAAGATGATTTACTGTATAAAGCAAACCATTTTCTGCTCAATAAATTCACTTTATTGCACAGATAACTTGTACTAAATTCACTTTTAAGCGGTAAGCATCTTTTAACTGCCAAATAAAATGCATCTGCCTTTACTTGCTATTTGTATTTCTTCATACATAGCATGGGATCATTAAATGCATTTGAAGAACAGCCAGCATCTATATCATATGTGGAGCAAGAGCCAAGAACAACCTGCTCTGTTGCTGTTTAGTCTGAAAACACCAGCATGCTTGAGGGGAATTTTGGGTTTTTTTGAGAACCTTTTTTTCCTTGGAAGCTGAATTACAAACTAATCAGGACTCAGTCAAACTCTTTGTTTTGTAAGACCAAGCAGTGACTGGCATCTAAGCACAGAATGAAGTGCTGCAGAAACTTCATGGCATGTGTAAAAGAGCAGAGGTGTAATGGGTACTTGTGGCACCAACAAAAGATCAGCAGCAGACAAGAGTCTGATGCACCAGAGGGAAGAAAACTTCCCTGGAGGAGAAAATGTGACTGAATCCTGTGGTATTTCTGCATTTGAGCCTTTCCACAGCAGTAGATTCAACAGGGCCAGGCTCCCAAGGATCTGTTTCTTAGTTCTGACCTTTATGTTTTTCATATTTACAGAAGGTTATCCTAATATCCAGTCACAGCTGGTAAAAGCAGAATCAGTGAGACTTTGTGACATGCCTGGATTTATTTCAATATCCCTAGTGAAGAGCAATGAGAAAAGTCCTCAAAATAAAACCTGGTATTAATAATTCTGACCACTCACTGGGCTTTCAGCATGTGTTTTCCTGAATGAATTTTTTTTTCCTGGTTTATGAGACCTACATTAAATAGGAAAAAAAAATCTATTTTTCTGCTTGAAAAAGAAAATGGAGGTGTAAAAAAATTGTTTCCATTTCCAGAAGTATTATAAAGCCCTTCAGAGCCAAGTACTCGGCAAATCCACTTCAGGGTCCGGGGAGTCAGTGCTGTTACGATCCAGTTTAAACCCAGGAAAGCAAAGCAAGCTAAGTCTCTGAGCATAAACCGGAAAGAACTTAGAAGGTTCTAAATATTCCCAGAAATGAGATTAAAACTAAACAAGATTAAATATTGTTGCCAAAAAATGGATGTATTTTATTTAATAGTAGAGAGGCAAAGAGAAGGAAAGAGAAAAGAAA
>NW_008236759.1:135993-139901 GCF_000691975.1 Corvus brachyrhynchos | reverse complement strand
GGTGTAAGGCCTCACTCAGGGCCCCATTCAGGGTGCAGTAGTCTTTTTTGCAGCTTTTGTAATACAGTTTTAAAAGTCCTTCAAGAAAACGTTTAAGTCATAAAAGACAATAGTTCAATCTCTGACAAGTGCACACCATGGGGAAATCATCTTTTTTGTCTAACTCAGAATTTAAAGTGCATACCTGGATCACAGGTCATGAAACCATTTCCTCTGACAAAGAGTTAGAGCATAACTCTGAAAACCTCTGTAGCTGCCCCCTCAACCTTGGTCCACTTGCCAGCTGGAGGCTGTGGAGGTGACAACACCTCTGCCGGAACACACAGGTGATGCTGATTCCTCTCCACCTCATCCTTCCTGGGTGTTTGGGAGTTCCTGCTTCCATGTACGAATGAAGGAATGAGCAGCAGAGTGCAACCAGTTCAGGAGATATTTGTGTATCACACTTTGCATGATATCATGTGCCAGAGATTAGAGCTTCAAGGTCAAATTATAGGAGAAACAGCACAACTGCAGAGCTGAACTGAAACTGTGTGTCACAGAAAGGGGTGTGCTGTGAAGGACAGACTGGTCAATTGATATTTTTTCAAATTTGAGAAAAAAAATGGTGAGAAATAAGTCACTTAGGGCAAAGGCAATATATAAGAATTGCAGAAGTAACCAAGTACTAGTAGCTAATAAAAACCTGGTTTTGTCTACCACGTGTTCTGAGTGCTGCGTGGGTTTAACCATGATGAACTTGCCACCTCCTCTGAAAGGCCTGGGTTTGTGTCAGCAAGTGCTCTAAGTTATAAAATAGGAGTTTCTTTGGTTGGCATGAGAGTTATGTTTTTCTCTATTTTTATCTCGTTGGTGCTATCAATGTATTACTGTTAAGCTGCACTGAAGAGTAAGTCAGGCTGCTGAGGTGAGCACAAATTCATTTGTGACTCTGTGTGCACAGTGGGATTAAGCAACAGGGCATGAAGGGAGTTTGATAACCCTGAATTTTTTTACTGGTTTTTGGTCCATGTAATTTTGCTCAGTCTAGACAAGTCTGCTGTTGTGAGACTGACCATTTGTCTTATTTTTGTCTGCAGCGAGGAGCTGTCTGGTGATTGTTCTCTCTTGAGCACAGCAGGTTCAATTACAGGTTGAATGGGTATTTATGGGTGCATTTTGCAAAAAGCGTGGCATGATTTTGTAGCTAAAGGAACATCTTAGAAAGTCTCTGTTAGGCTTTTAGACACTTAATTGCTCCTTGAGTTGATACAGTAGTTGGTGAATTGGTGAATTTGTACAAAATGAGTTGAGTCCTCAGTAAAGAGATTTATGTAACTTTATTACATAAATCCTGGGTCAGACCCATTAGCTGATGTAAAACCGCAGAGTTCAATTTCCATATATCTGCTATGATTTATATTAGCTCAGAGCCCAGTCTTATATTTTCTCAGCCTGACTGGATGATTATTTATTAAAAGTGAATTTGCTGTTTACAATACCCTAGAGATGCAAAACAGCCAGGTTTCTGCCTTAATTTCACTGAATGTGAACTAAAATCATAGGGAAGCAGTAAATTTGGAATATTTTTTTCAGCAGTATTGATACAGAGACAATTTTGTGTTAGCTGTCTGTTCAGAAAGTCTAAACCACATTGCAACTAATGTTTTACACAGGAAGCATATGAGAAAACATACAGAATGAGTTGTCTTTGCTCAAATATTCAGGGAGGTTGTGAATTTGAATTGCTGCAGCCGTTCTGCACATTCCTACAGACACAAGCAAGAGACCCTGCAGTGGAACTGTCCCCTCAGAGGTACTTGGCACTGATTAATAAGGGCCAGGGTGATGCACAAATCATTTTCTCTCCGAGGATCTATGAAGTAGCCCTAGGAGGAATGGCGGTGATACTACTGCATTTCAGCCAGGCTGAGCTGGCACAGGTAGCAGGAAAACCAGAAGAAATGTGATCCCCAGCTCATCTCGCCATGCACACCATGGAAGGGATTTCCTTGAAAACAAAACCCAGAAGGAGTTGGTCTGTGCTCCTCTACAACAGGGCAACAGAGCAAAGAACACAGGATGGGACATCTTCCTTGGATGGTGGCCAGCCTCAGACAGAATCAGCTCTGTGGGTTTGTGGGGTACAGACGGTGTTTATTGCTGTCTGGGACATTAAAACAGGTCAGACCATAAGAATGCCACCTGTTGGTCTTCGTTCTCTTGGCTGCAGACAAGCATACAGAGGTGTCAGGCCAAATCAGGCAATTGGTGTCAGTATTTCTGCCAAGAATGTGAAACTCATACTCCAGTCAAAGCAATGGGCAGTGTAAAACGTGAGATGGAAATCATGTCTACACCTGGGCAAATATTTCACCTACACCAGACTTGGCATGCATAAGTGTGTGTCCTGATCAACATTCACATTTGAGCTCTTCCCTAATCTTTACTTTTTTAACCCTTAAGGGGGCTTCAGCTGAAGTGGTGTTTATATACAAGTCTCTGACAGATTTCTTTCCCAGCAGTGCGTATGACAAACCCACTCCAATCAGATGACAAGTGACTGCTGGCTGCTGGGCTCCCATCGGGCATCTTTGAATCCCCAGCTGAGACCTCAGGAGCTCTGTTTTTATGTCTTTATTTAGCCTTAGTGACAGGGGTGTCTCGGCTGAGCCCACAGAGTGTCAGCCAAGGCGGCAGCTGTCACAAAGAAACACACTCAGACACATCTCAGATGATGCCCTTAGCAGCGAGTTCTGCTTTCTTGGGGCTCCCCTGACACTGCCACTTGTGCATCTACCATCAGGGAAGGGAAATTGCATTTCAGTGCTCAGGTCATTCACTGACCAACCCCTCTGGAGGGATGTGTGTTTCCTTCTTGCTGGTACCCCCAGTGCCTGCAGAGCTCCTGTTACCAATGAAATTCCCTGACTGAACTCATGCTTGATGAGTTTTCTGCCTGCCAATAGCCACGTGGGACCTGGTTCTCATTTTTCTTCATCATTCCTTCCCTTCCATCTTCACAGAGAGAAGAAAGGACCAGAAGTGACAGCTGTCACTCTGTGGCTATTGGAACTAAAGGATTTATAGGGTCTGACAGCACTGGGCAAAAGGGCCCAAAATGTGAAAACCTCATTACTGCTAGAGAAGATTTCCTGCCTTTCACTGTTTCTCAAGAATTAATATTCTTTTATAGAACTTTTTCACTCTCTTTCTCAATTATTGTTCTTTTTTGCCAGGGAATGGCAGCCAGCATTCCTTCAGCAGATCACAGGGAAATGAACAGGGGACTTCTTTTGATTGATTTGTGAAAGTACTAACAGATTTGTATCACAAAAAATAAAAAAGAGGTGGGAAGTTATACCTGCTGACCCTTCTACCATGTGATTAATCACTAAAATAACACTTAATTTTTTTTTTTATATTGGATGAGCAAGGTCAAGCACACCTGATGCCACATGAGAATGAGGAGAGGCTTTTGGAGGCTTTTGAAACCTTGAGGATTTTGACACCAGGATTTGGTGTCCCACCAGCTGCAACAGACCCATGTGATACCGAGAGGACTTTTGCATTTCATGACAATGAACTAGGAAAGTGAAGACAACATGGGGAGTCAGAGGGAGAGGGAATGGAGGGAAGAACTTTGATTTCTGGGTGTCTCTGGGGAACATTTAGGACTGTTTTCACATTTATCTGTTGGTTTTCCAGGTCATTCCCTCTGTGTTCTCCCTGACCTTTACAGTTTATCTCAATATGAGGCAGCGAAAAGTCTCCTTAGAGCTACTTTGCTCCAGGATTGCTCTAATCTTAGTTTGTATTTTAGGTAAAAACTTCCTTCCTTCCGAATTCCTTCCTTCCTTCCTTCTTTCCGAATTCCTTCCTTCCTTCCTTCCTTCTGAATTCCTTCCTTCCGAATTCCTTCCTTCCGA
>NW_008236759.1:131215-135348 GCF_000691975.1 Corvus brachyrhynchos | reverse complement strand
TTCCTTCCTTCCTTCCGAATTCCTTCCGAATTCCTTCCAAATTCCTTCCTTCCGAATTCCTTTCGAATTCTTTCCGTCCAAATTCCTTCCTTCCTTCCGAATTCCTTCCTTCCTTCCTTCCTTCCTTCCTTCCTTCCTTCCTTCCTTCCTTCCTTCCTTCCTTCCTTCCTTCCTTCTTCCAAATTCCTTCCTTTGGAATTCCTTCCTTCCCAATTCCTTCCTTCCTTCCTTCCCAATTCCTTCCTTCCAAATTTCTTCCTTCCCAATTCCTTCCGACTTCCTTCCGAGTTCCTTCCTTCCGACTTCCTTCCGAATTCCTTCCTTCCGAATTCCTTCCGAATTCCTTCCGAATTCCTTCCTTCCAAATTCATTCCTTCCTTCTGAATTCCTTCCTTCCGCATTCCTTCCTTCCAAATTCCTTCCTTCCTTCCTTCCTGGATTCTAATTTCAATTACTTTGTGGTGAACTGATGAGCTCAGAATAGATAAAAGGAAACCCATGAACCTGTATGTCCTGGGCTGATGTTGTGAAGCTGCTTTATTCCTTACCCATCCGCTCAATGCCCAAGGACGCTGTGCCTTTAAGATGGATCCGAGGGGGCCGGTGAACAGCTCAGCCCAAGGGCTCCAGGGGCTCGGCAGGGCTCAGGAGGGATGCACCGGGAGCACTGTGTTGATCTTTGGGTTTCTTTTTTGTTCCAGCTAGCTGGAAAAAGGTTCTGTTGTTTTTTTTCTTGTTCTTTTCTCCCTTCCCTCCCCCTTGCCTCACTGCTTCCCTTTCCTTCTCACCGGTCCGGGGAGCCTGCGGGGGCGGCCCTGGCTGGTCCAAACCCATGTGTCTCTTCCCTCTTCGGGAATTTGTTGTATTTTGAGGGGGTTTTTTATCCTGTTCTACCCTGTTTTGTTTGTGTGTTAATAAAATAAAAAGTTTGGTGGGTTTTTTCCCACTTTCACTTCTTGTGACCCATTTGTCTCATTGATGGAGGAAAAGGGGAGTCCCTTTTCCCTTCAGAGGAGATACTCATTCTGGAGTGTTTCCTCCTGAAGTTTCATCCCAAAAACCAAGACACTGTAGTTTCTAATCTTGCACTTTGTCATTTCACTCACGTACTCTTTTGAACACTTCTCATGTGTTAAAGTGGTTTGTGTCCCTCCATGTTTCAATTCAATGTAGTTATTTTATTTCATTTATTTTATCTTATCCAAAAAGAATTTTAAGGGCCTTGATTTTGTTCCTGTTTGGAAAGGAAAAGCAAAGAAAAAAACATCAAAAAAACCCAACTTTCAAATGGTGCTATGACCAGGAATAACCCTGCCTCTTCCTCTGTTAACTTTTCTGAAAAATTTTGCCCAGGTTCTTCCCCCTAAAGTGCTAAAAATATGATGTCACAACTTTCCTTTTCATGGGATCACAGAAAATGGGCAAGGTTGGTAGAGACCGCGGGAGCTCATCTAATCCAACCTCCCTGCATAGGCAGAATCTTTCCCCCCTTTAAAAAAAAAAATTAATTCTTGGCAGTCACACTGAGTCTGATTTCATACAGTGAAGCTACTGAGCATTCATCACAGCAACAGAAAATATTTCTTGGGTGATTTTTGAATTTATTTCTTACTTTATTGATGAGTAGTGGTAAACAGCACTGAAGTGACTTGCAGCTTCACACAAATCTCACACACTGCATATATCCAGGAGGGATGTTTTTGTCAGAGGGGGCTGAGAGGCAAAAACCAAGTGATTAAAATCCAAAATAATGCTTAGAATGGTACAATAAAAGAAGCCATTTATTTCAAGAATAATCCAGGCCCACCAGTATCATTAATCTTGTCTGAAATGACAAAAGAATAGCAGGTGGGGGTGGGGGCAGAAGGAGAAAACAAGACAGAGTGAAAAAAGCTATGTCTGTTTGGCGGGATTTTGAAAGACCAAAGAAAGAATTATGTTTATAACCATCCAAAGAGGGACATTAATAAAATTAAGAGTTCCTCATGGAAAACAACCCTTCAGATTGAAAAATGCATATACACGAAGATTTGTGCTTCTGGCTGGTGTAACCTGGTTGAGGGGCTTTGCACCAAAGCGGGCCATGGACTCGTCAGTCCCTGGAGATGCACCATGGAGGAACTCAGGCACTTTCTGTCCTGCTTTCACTGGTACCTCACACAGCTGGAGATCAGCTGTGTCAGAACCAGTGCCACGGGTGGCTCTGGAAAGGGCTGGGACCCTGGGGATGGACAGGCAACCCTCATCTGGCTGCAGCTTGAGCTGCTGCAGTGCCATCCCTGGGGACATCTCAGCTTAATGCTACAAAAGCCACAACACCACAGCAGGGCAGGGCTCTGTGGGGACATTTTCTGCAGGACAGGATGTTTTGGAGGCATGCCAGTCCGTGGGGCCCCAGTTTGGCTGCAGCCCCTGCGTCCCAGTGAGCGTTGGGTGTTTGGGTATGGCAGACCTTTGTTGTTGTTGGCTTGGGGTTTTTTCCCCCATTCTTCCTACCTGACAGCCCATTTTGTCTCTTTATTTCCTGAATATCCCTGGTGCAGACTGAGTTGTAACAAGAAACCATTACCCAATTAGCACAGAGCCTGTACATCGCAGAAAGAAGCCCAATAGATTAATTTAAAAAGAAGTCAAATAGATTCATTTCACGCAGCTGCAATCTAAATTTCCATTAGTAACAGTTTAAAAAGACTGAGCCCAAGTCCATTCAAAGTAACCAATACTTGGACAACCTGCAATCCTTCCCATTTTATGCTACAGGTAATAATTTTTTCCTCTGCAATCAATGCAGCCAATTGTCTCTCAAGTGCCTTTTAAATATATTAACAAGCAATAAGCTGCTGTCAACACATTACAGAAATTGATTCCCTTCATAAAACACATAAGTACCTCTCAGGAATAATTTGGTCATTCTTTGTATATGTTCAAACTTCACATATTTAGCTGAGCAGGAAGCATTTCCTTCTGCATCCCTTAGGAAAATTTCTTCACAGAAACAGCTAAGTGCTGATATTTTTCGTTTTCCCACCAATATTTAACACTTTAGAGCAAGGACAAGAAGGGAGATGTTTGTCCAAAGAGATTAAGAAACATGTATTTACTTTAAATCTATCTTTTTCTTAGAAAATACCTGCAATACTATCATATTTTTCAACAGAAACACAGTCTTTTAAAATACTTTGATTGTGCAGCAAGAGTTTGTCAGAAATATTTCTGAATTCCTGCCTGTCCGTTCTCTTTCCACAAAAGATATTGACTTGAAACAGTGTCTTTGCAGCAACATGTTGGGAGCGGTAAAAGCTCTTCCCTGAGATAGTGACATGTTCTGGATCGAAACTTAGTAATACTTGCTGAAAATACAACTCAGGAAACACTTGCAATAGTTGAGTATTGAATTTATTGGACTTGAGTTGAAATACTCCACTTTTGCTTTGTCAAAATAACCTCCTTTTAATTCACCTGGCAAATTTCCACATTGGACTCCCCTTATTATGATCAGAACATACACTTCTCATTTGCAGGAGGCACAAGTTCCTTTCTCATGAAGGGATCTTCCAACAGCAGCTCTTCACTCCCTTACTTTGCTGTTCAGCTTCTCCTACTGAGGATCTTGTTGGTCTTTACTGCATGGCACCTGAACCTCTCAGGAAATCCAGATAGTATCATTCTTCCAGCTTCTCAGTTTGCCTGGCCTGCTGGTTTTCCAGGCAGCCAGTTATCCAAGCCTCCACTGTGGAACATCAGAGGTCAGTGCTGTGGAAGTCTGCTGCAAGAATCAGATCTTCAAAGTCATTGCTCACATGGAGATACTTACTCATGAGGGCCAATGGCAGCTGGGCAGAGGGGCTTTCTCTGATTCCTCCAAAATCATTTCCAGGGATTTGCCCACCCAGGGCAGTCCTGCTGCTGGGATTGTGTGGGGCTCCTTGACATCATCAGTCATGATGGGACTTCACCACCCTGCTCTATTATCTCATCACAGGACTCTGCAAAATCTGTTTTATACCACAAGCCATTGCTTCATTAAAATAATGAAGAAATAAATAAACCTCTGAATTGAGGATCAGGAACACACTCTTTTCTACCCAACTCCAGTGGTTTAATGTTTAGAATATGAGGTCAGTCAATTTCCT
>NW_008236759.1:121692-131204 GCF_000691975.1 Corvus brachyrhynchos | reverse complement strand
CTTTCCCTCTCTAAATCAGTGCATAATATGATGCAATATATTAAGGGAATTGAATTGGTTTTTGCATCTGAACCCTGTGAAACCAACACTTTAGAGAATATTCTCAGTAAAGTTAGTGAAAAGCAGCAGCTGTAACCCCATCCATTCCACAGCTTCTGACCTAATTCTACCCATATTGGAAAAAAAATGCCCAGTCACAGGGCAGGTTTCCTCAGTCTTTTGTATGTCTTTTCAGACATATTCTACAATTGTATTCTGAATTGGCTGGGGGATGTAAGACTCACTATTTCCTCCCAATACAAACACCTCAATCATGTGGCAACTCAACCAATTTGCTGTTTTCTGTCTGGGTAAGTGATTATTATTTTTACTGTTTCCTTCTGTTCGTAGTTCCATGCTGTTTGCTGACCGTAAAATGACGCATTTATTTACTGCAAGTGGCTTGTGTGGATATTGTGGTGAGAGCTCCCTTTGCAGCAAAGTGAAAACACTGCTGAAGCCTCATGCCCAGGTTTCCTCCCTCCCCTGGCCTCCTTCTGACATTCACAGACAAAATCTGCAAAGGACTTCAAGGGGAAGGCTGAAAATTAAACAGGGTGGTTTGAGATGTTTTGTTTCCATCCAGCCTTTCTCCTGAAGGACTGGTGCTCTTCAGCTGGACTCATCCACCATGGAAACCAGGGCTGGGAGGAGCTGGGAAGGCAGTTGGAGCAGAGAGCCAGGATTTACCACCTGAGAGTTCTTCCAGCAGAATAAATACTTTGAGTTCATAGGCACCTCCACACAAACAGAACGTATTTGGAAATCCCTTTGAAACAAGTGCTGTTACCATCTCCATCATCCAGTGCACCACATAAATTGTCCTTTCCACTGGACAATGCAGCCCAAAATACATTTTCAGTGGGATGAGCCAGCAGAGAGCTGGAAGCAAGAGTGAGACAGGAAGTTTTGCTATAAAAAGGCTGAACCTGCCCTCAGAATTTTATCCAAAAATTGTCTTTTGCTGTCATCTCAAAGCATGGATGCTGCCCTGCAGCAAATGACTGAAGGGAAAAAAGACTTTGTCACGACAGTGTTTTAAAATAGCCTTGCCTGATAAACAAAACCCCCACCAGCCTTTGTATGAAAGAAAGGACAGACAGTCCAACAAGCTGTCATGGATCTCACTATTTAAATAACGAGAGAAAAAAAAAAGTTACCAAGTTGGAAAAATTTTTTGCCATCATATTGGATAAGTTATTTTACTGAACTTTGTCTTGACTGTGTCTGACTTTCTGTTTCCTGCTGGAGCAGCCCATGGTGTCACTGACACAACTCCTCTTTAGACTAGGGCTGCAAGGCTTTGGGAGGCCCAGGGAACGTGGCAATGCAGGACTGCCCATGCCAGCTCAGGTCCAAGGGTCAGTAAGTCTGTGATCATATCCTGTAAGCTTTTTTAAGGGGTATGAATGATACAAGCCTAGAAGTAATTTTTTTACTTATGGTTAACACTTTCTTTGCAAGCAGTTAAGCTTTATGGAGCATCAGAGAAGACATGTCACCTGTCACACCCACCTTGGGGCATTGGCACAACTTTCAAAGTATTTTATTTTTGCTGAGCCTGTTGCCAGTGTAGCTAGATTTTGGCAGTTTGGTTGAGAACAAAGTCATAAAATGACATGAGGAGGCTTATCAAGTAAATTAATTAGATCAATTATTTACAAGTTAAATTAATGCCAGACAGCGTGGATGTTGTGTTGTAAGCCTGGCATAAAACTGAGAAGGCCAAATGCTAACTACAGAATTAGATGTAAATAACCCTCTTTGATGTCCTCTAATCAAACATCCAGCAGAATGACTTTGGCATCAAAAGCACATGAAGTTATCAAGTCTAGGAAGAATTCCCAATATTTAGAGTGTACCTGTCATCAAAATACATACAGAAAGTAAATTACTCTTTCTTTGATGAGACTGAGCAGAAAAAATGTCTTTCCACAGGGCAAAAACTATGAGAAATGACACAGTAATTTAGGAATGGGAGTCAATTAGGGTAATTACACAGTGCACTAGAGGTCATTCCTTATGCTCTCTGGAACCAGACTGAGCTGCATTTGCAAATTGCCCCCTGTGTGCAGGAGTTGTGTCTTCCTTGGTGCTGGTCAGTGAAGAAAAACAATGGAATATGCCTTTTTTTTCCAATTTTCCTTTAGGAGAAACCTCTTTATTGTCACCAAACGAAAGTGAAGATTAAACAAGGTGACTGAAGCTGGGTAACACAACCACTCCCCAAACAGAAAGTGGAAATAATTTTGTTTCAGCTAAAGGGGACAGAAATGGGTGATTTGGCTCCTCTTTCATACGCAGTGATACAGAAAAAGCAGTGAACATTGAATTATAAATGCCTTTAAAAGATTTTTGCAACTAGGCAAGGACATCTAATTAGTTTTAGAAAGTATCTCATTAATGAGTGTAAATAACACAGTGAAAGTAATTAACTTATGCAATGTAAATTGCCCATTGCCAAATATTTACAGTTACAGCTTTACCAATAAACTTCAGAGACAGCTATGCACCAAAAGAAAATGAAGGTTAAAGTATCTTTGAAAGCTCACATATTTTTATAAGCATAAAATTAAACCAATCATGACTCACCAAAAAATTATTAATTGCAAATTGCAGACCCATGTCCTCAAGTAGCTGAATTCCTAATTCCACAACCCAAGAGAAGAATTTTTTCTTCTTCAGAGAAAGAAGACACTAAACACTAAAAACACTAAACTGTAAAACACTCAGCTATTTATAAAAAATGGAGTTGTAAGAAATTTTTGTCAGAAATTTCAGGAGTTACTTTCCTCTTGCAAAATAAATCCTGTTCTTAGTTCTGAGAAAAATACACAATACTGGGGAAGAAACACCACTCTAGTATTTCTAGAGGTGCTTACATTTTTTGCTTTCTGTTCAAGGCATGCCATAGCTCGAGTTTTGCTGTCAAATCAGCTACATTATTCATCAGGAAACCACTTAAAAATCCTGAAGACTCCGTTGATTCTTGGAAAAACATTTTCTGTGGGTTTTCTTTCCATTATAAGATTGAATCAGCATTATGCTTAAGAAAGCAGAAGAGGAGAAAAACACAGATGAAATTACCTTAGAGGACTAGCTAGAAGCAGAGAAGCTGAGGAAAGAAAGGAAAATAAAAGCTGATAAAAAACAGCTTTTGGCCTCATTCCTGCACCATCAGATGTAGCTGAAAAACATATAGATAATAAAAATATAAAAATTAGGAAAAATAACCACACCACTCATTCTCACAGTATTGGTTAAATGCTTGCAGTCTGAAATTTCACAAGCACGGGGCACATCCCATTCAAGGAATTATCAGTTCCTTATGTGCTGAAAGGTGCAGATTTCTGACTGTGTCAATTAATCAATTACTTTGCAGAAGGCCCCACTTTTGCTGATCACACTGCTCAGGGAAGCCCGAGGCAGTGAAGTGAAATTCAGGTCGCAAGATTACATCACTGTTATCCACATAAAGAAGATGTGATTTACCACTGTGTTTTTGCAGATTTAGATGCAGCATAAATACCAATACCAATGCAGTGGCACATGCGTGCTACGATTGATTACTGAGGGAAAATGGAAAAGACTATTTCATAATTCTACAGGAGTCCTAAGGCATGTGAAACTGGAGCTGGAATATATTTCTGACCCCCAAGATGGGCTTTTTCACCAAAGTTCACATTTCAGAGGAGATCATTCTACTTTTCTCCTTAATGGTATTTCCTAAATAGTTTATGTAAAAACAGAAAAAGCACCCGAAACCTAACGAACCCCAAACATCATCAAATGTGTCAGAAGATTATTCAAGTATTACTCAGTGTATTTATCTGGTGTCATTATGCCACCGTTATGCCCTTGCCACATAATTTCCAGGTTAACACAGTTAACAATACCTGACAGTAAACCCCAAAATGGCAAGTGCTCCTTTTTGTTTGTTTGTTTTGTTGGGGTTTTTTTTTCTCTGTTTGTTTGGTTTGGTTTGAGTTTCTTTTGTTAATACCAGCAGAGGCTTTTTAACCAAATATTTGAGTGCACAGAAGTTTGGTCACAGAACTCTTTGTAAACACTAATTAATACAGGTGATGAAGATGAAAAGTGTTACAGGAATTTTCTCTGAGCTTTCTTTTCTTTTTCAAATCAGCATAAAACCACAAAGTGTGTAATTGTCTGAGAAAGGAATCACAATGGGAAAAGCAGGTAAGTTACCAAGTTTTTCTGACAGTTTTGAGCTTTTGTCTTAAAGAATCATGTTTTCCTGAGAAAACCAGCATCATCTAGCCTTATAGTGGTGCTAGTGCTATAACGTTAAAAAAATCAAGATATTAATTAAAAATTAAAATTTTTACATGAAAACATAAATCAGTAACATTTGTAAAAAAAAAAAAAAAAGTTGTTCAAAATCATTTTCTTTGCACTCTTTATTTTCCTAATGATATCTACAGGTAATGGGAGTACCAAGAAGCCATTTAAAACAGAGTGGTATATTGAGAGTGGTCTTGTTAACAGGAATCTTTCAATAGTATCATTTTCAGTGTGTCATCCCTGTTGCTTATGAATGCATTCTGTTCCTTAGCTTTTCCCTCATAAGTTCCCCCCAAAATCCCTTTTTTTTCCTTCCCCTTCACATAAGTGAACTTTTAAGTTTTATCCCAAAAATTTCAGAAACATCTGATCAATTTAAACATATTAACAGTTGTTAATAATGAGGCTTTTCAGTACAATAAGTATGTTTTTGTGTAGTTACAAGAATAATTTTTGAATTGAGTGAAAATGTCAAGCAAGCCCACTGATCAAAGAAATGTGTGCTTAAAATTATTTAATAATTGAATATTTAATTTAGTAATATTTATACTAAATAAAACACTTTATTTAGTGTAATCTGTTAATTTAGAATAGCAGATTTAATCATTATTGTTAAAAAAATATTTGGGTTTTTAATCTACAAAAATGTGGTTTATGTTTATCAGACACAGAAATTGAAAGCTACTGAGGAAACAGAACTTTTAGTACAAAATTAATTAAAAAGAAATAAACCCACAAAATGTTAAAAACAAATGACCAAGGATGATTTCTTTAAATATCAGATCACAATTCTTCTCCACTTAGATATCATTACATTTGCTGGCAAACAAGACATGTTTTCAAGATTTTTCTCCTTATACTTCTGAAATTTAAAAACTGAAAGAAAATGTTTCAGTGAGAATGTATGTTATTTATGTTTTGGTTTTCTTAAATAAAAATTTCAAAATTCAAATCTGTGATAAGCCCAAAATCTTTAGCAGGCTGACAGAAGTGTGAAACGCACCCTGCTGATTCCTCAGCAGCTTTCAATTTCTGTGGTTGAGGAAGTAATTTGAACTGCCACTGGGCATAAAATTCAGGGGAAACTTACCTAAGTACTTAAAACATGTTAAATGTGTTAAAATGAAGATGAAATGAAGAATATATCCAGGTGCCCACACCACAGCAATTTTGCACTACAAGAAACACTCCAAGTGGTCACTAACTCGTGGCCTCTCTAGCTTTGCAGGGATTTTTGGTACAACAGGAGCAAACCAGGGGCTCATTGTCCTGACCTTACAGCTCTGTGCTGAAATTCAGTCACTTGCAGTCATTAAGGAAGGTATATGGCAGAAGAAACAAAGACACAAAAGGCTGAACTAGCACCTCCACGGGTATAAAACCACCAACTGACCAGGGAGAATGAAGCCAGCACGTCCTCACTCTCCAGCAAGGCCACTCCTTAGACAGTAATTCTCCCTACAAATCTAGCTAATTTCAGAGGCGAGAAATTAGATGAAACACACCACTGATCTGCCAGCCTCATTCCTACACGAAGTTTAACATCCTTGGCCTCTCCTCAGTTCACAAATATAAAAATGTACAAGGCAGCTTGGAGCATGAGAGAACAGTGAGACGAGCTTTTGTCTCACCCATATTTCAAACATTCCATTAGAGGTTTAATGACTGACATAATTATGATACAGTGCTTGTGAGATTCCAGGTCATTAACCTCCTCTGTCATGTGTAAAATGGAATAACTCTGTGGTAACTACTAAAAGAGCTATACGCAGAAATAATTAATACTTATTAGACGAGTCACACTGAAAATATGTGGACATCAGCAGGTGCTGGAGCTGGCTCTGGCTGTGTAAGACCCTGCTGCCTTCTCAGGAGGGTGGGATATCCCACCCTGCAGTAGTTGCATGTTGGAGGGCTGGGATCTCTGTAGGTCCCCAGGGGTGTTTGCCAGCCCTAGATGGACAGATGGACACCAACATTTAGAGAGTCTGTCTAAATCTCTGGTCCAAACTCTATCAGAAGGGTTATTTTACTGACCAAAATGTTTTCATCACTGTATTGATGGCATTGTAAGAGGAACTTGATGACTGAATTCCCTTACCTGTGACAAACAGAGAGCTCTGGGACAGGGCCCTGCTCTCTGGCACGGCTTCACACCCCCCAGCAGCTGGAAATGGATAGATTTAATGGAGAAAAAGCCAAGGAGGCATCAGCACAAGTTTTTTATTTACATTCTCTCTCAGACATTCTACACAAGTAAATGGAAAAGAAAAGGCAAATAAAAAAATTTCCTGTGCACTTTCTGTTTTTTCGAGATACTAATCTCAGACGTGTTCTGCCAGCAGTTCCCAGTGACCACAAACATTTCATCTCACTAAAGTATGGCTCAGGGACCTTAGGCTGGATGTTCCCAGCTGAATGCTACTGTTTGCTTAGAGGAACACTGTCCAGCTGGATCACCTAGAAATCAGGTGACTTCCAGCAGTCACCCTGGAAACCTTGGTTAAAGCCGCTGTGTTCTGCCCTGCAGCACCTTCGCCTGGATGCAGGAACAGTTCATTGCCTTCCAACAGCCCTTCCCTCAACAGGAGCACAACAAAAACACAACAGCACATAAACACAAATGAGTTTGGTAAATCTGCCCAGCCTTTTTAGACCTCTTGAAAGTAATGTCTCCCAAATGTCAGGTGGCAGGAGGACAGGACCTGTGCAAAGACCACATAAAAAGACACGTCTCACCCCAGACAAAAAAGCTGCTACCCTTTACTGTAGGTCCTCATGAAATCTTAAAATCAATTGGAATACATTACGGCTTACATTTTGTGAGCCTTAATTAACATTTTAGTGAAAGGAATTGGTATTACTTGTGGCTTCAAAAGAAACGAACATAATTCTGGAACTGCCTATCTCTGAATGGATAACACTTCAGCTGGGCTCAAGAGCGAATTTTAAAGTCATATCCATGTATGACACATTCATTTCATGGAGCCCTTTCAGACCATGATGATGATTTTTTTCTAGAAAAGGCTTCACCAAACCCTACTATTCAGAGGGTCTCCTAATATGCTGCACCTCCTGCAGCCTTTCAGTCCATAGGATCAGCCTAGGGTTAATCTAAATAAAACACTCTGAATCTGTGTAATGTGAATGTCAGCCCTAAATGTTGTGTTGTGCAGATCTGCTCCTTTTGCTCTACAGCACATGCTAATGTATGTACACTCTTGTGTTACTTCTGGTCAGCATAATTTTGACTCGACTTGAGCCATATCCATAGTTTCCCAAAACACAGATAGCTGGAGAGTACTACACTGCCTATAGAAAGTCAGCAATTACAGAAAAATTCCTTGTTATATTGCTTGTCAAGATTGGAATTTTGGTGTTACAATCAGGCCAAAATTCTACTACCCAAAACTACAGTAGGCCAATTCCAAAAGTTTTTGACGCACCTACCAAAATCGAGCACAGCTGAGAAATGTTTCTGTACTCATTCCAGTGTTCCTCTGTTGGCCTTTATTTTTTCCTCTGCCTTTTCAATGAAAGAGGGCCTTTCTTTGTTCTTTTTCGTTTGAGTAAGTACCTCATAATCTAGCCACCTGCTTTCTCTGTCTCTGCCAGAGGGCTGGGGAAGAGAATCAGAACTGCAAAAGCATAAAAATCTCATGGGTTCAGATAAAGACCATATAATAAATGAAGAGGGAATAAAAAAAAGAAAAAGAAAAGTAACCCATCAGCAAACTGGGGCCCAGGCATTCTCTAAGCAGTGACTACTTTGGGAAGAGCTTCTCTCCACCTCCTGCAATTGCACTGCTGAGCAAGGTCCTGGATGATACAGAATATTGGTTTGGGTCACTTTGAATCCAAGCTGTGCCAAATCCTATCACTTTTCCAACCCCCACCTGCTCATTGAGAGAGCATGAGAAGCAAAGGAGGTGTAGATGCTGTTCAAACACTGTTCAGCAATAATAAATCACCAGCGTGTTGTCCATGCTCCTTTCGTCCCAGATCTGAAACACAGCCCCATATGGGTAGTCAGAAAGAAGTCTCCAGCCAGGCCCAGCATAGAGCAGGAACACTACTTTTTGTTTTATTTAACAGTCATGGATGGCACAGATGTTCTGAACCAGATGTTTTTAAAATTTTCCCAAAATTGTAATGCCTCAGAGAGATTTCCCTCTGCACCTTCGACTCACCTTCTCTCCCTTTGGCTCAGCTATACACAGACAGACTGCTTCTGTCAGTATGGGAAGTCACTCTGAGAGTTTGCTGAGCTCAGGAGTTTCTGGGCACCTGAACTTTCAAGGAAATTCAAAACAAGATTATAGTAATCACCTGGGGAAGGCAGAGGCTATTTTGAGGGTAGAAGACTGCAGCACCCTTCTGGAAGCATTTTACTGTGCCAAAGCTGAACACTGTGTTGAACACTGGAATCTGTCAGTAAGAGTAAAGGAAGACACCAGATGTAAAAGGACTTATTATAAATGATACATGAGATATCTGTCATGTTGATTTTAAAATTAGAGCTGGTCTTTAACATTTCATAGAGGACAAAGACATGCATGCTTTTGTAACCAAATTCCTGCCACTGCAGGATAGGCAGAGTCTGGTTCTGGCAGGGGAACATTTCGTTGAGGTGGTATTTAATCATTGTCATAGGTGTTCTTGCCACTTGAGACAGCACAGAATTTTAAGTCTTTTTTCCCCTTCTCCTCTCATCATTTTCATGAACTGCCAACAGAGAACTGAGAAATTTCTCCACAAGAGGTTTTCAATGCCAGTTTTAATTAGAGCATTTGTGTTAGCACTAAACAGTCAGAAAAAAGTTCAAGGCTGAATCTACCCACTCACACAAGATCTACTCTTCTAAATCCTGTAAAACATCTGCACAAACCTTGTGAAAGCTGGCTTCCTAAATCCTGAGTTACTGAATATCAGGTTTGAACTGAGAAATTTCTCCACAAGAGGTTTTCAATGCCAGTTTTAATTAGAGCATTTGTGTTAGCACTAAACAGTCAGAAAAAAGTTCAAGGCTGAATCTACCCACTCACACAAGATCTACTCTTCTAAATCCTGTAAAACATCTGCACAAACCTTGTGAAAGCTGGCTTCCTAAATCCTGAGTTACTGAATATCAGGTTTGATTTAACTGGAGGTCTCTGTGGCCACACACT
>NW_008236759.1:111177-121654 GCF_000691975.1 Corvus brachyrhynchos | reverse complement strand
CCCTCCTTCACAAAAAAAACATGAATCTGCTTGTCCCTCTTAATTGTACACAGGTCCACTTAAAACTCAGTCCTAGTTCAAAGCCTGCTGACAGGCTGTGAGAAGCAAACCAGTAGCACAAATAATGCACAAAACAGCAACAAGAGGGTTGTGTGAGTCACAGTTAAGCAGATCTGACTGCCTGGTAGGAAGAAAAAAGGAAAAAAGAAGAAGGAGGATGTACAATATCCCTTACCTTCCCCATCTCTTTCGTGGAGAGCACTTAAGTTCTCACCAACAAAATTTTCCAATGCAAAGCTTTTTTCTACCAGGTGTCACCAATACTTAGAATAAAAAAAAATTAGTTCTTCTGAAAATGTTATTTTTAACCCACTGTGAATCTTAAATTGTCAATGGTCAACATGATTTTTTTGATAAAATCTCTACCTGGCTGCTCTTAGGCTTCCCTGGGCTCTAGAAAGCCTGAGTGCATTGTGCAGTGTTCAATGTAATCATAAAAAGAAGCTACAGTCTGATCAAAAACAAAAATAGCTTCTCAGAATAGGTTAGCTGTGTAATTTGAGCTTCTTAGTCTCAACTGTAGCTGGAAACTGCTGTCAGCAAATAAAATTCCTTTCTAGTGCAGTGCTGGTCAACTTTCCAGAGCATGATACAGCTGTCATCTTGGCAGATTGTTAATTCATACCGCAGCACACAGATGCATCCTAATACGAATATAATTCAGTCACAAAAGATGCCTGGTAAATACTTGAAATTTTTTCCTAAAATGCTGTGTTCTGTTGACAGACCAGCTTTGTTTCATGACTGGTTTGCCTATGTGATTCAGATCCAGGACTGAAATGGTTTCAGGTAAAATCACACAGGCAGGGGAAAATGGTGCCACAGCCAACATCAAGATGTGCTCAAAGCCTTCCATCTGTTCCAGGTAATGTAGAACTGAGTTCTGACTAAGGTGCTTTTGCTAAGAAAGCTGTAGTTTAAAATCTTAGAGCTTTGAAATAAAATATGTGTTAAATTTAACTGGGTTATTCTAAATTATGTCAATTTCAGTTAAAAAGAAAGATATTACTTTCTTTTAAAAATTATTCTAGGCCTTAGAAATTATTTCTTGACATAAGTAAGGGAATAAAAGTGGAATTTTTGAAATCTTATATTCTTTTTCAAATCTGAGTTTTAGCTCTAGCAAATTTTTAGCAGTAAAAAAGTACTCTTTCTCCTTTTATGGGTAGATTTTTTCTTAAATGAGCCTTTGTTAACAAAAAAGAATGCCAGTTTCGATGGAGCACACACAGAAAAGCCAATTTTAAATAGATTATTCCTTGCTTTTCTTTTTCATTTTCTGAAGTATGACAAGCCAGTTGAATCACAAATTTAATAATGTGTGCTCAGATTTTTATTGCAAAGCTGTAAATGAGCTTCTTTTTGTGTCTCCTTGCATTTGCTTCTCTTTTCCAAGGCTCATTGCAAAAAGCAACTAATGATAAATAAAACCCAAGTGTCAACCAGGGAGGTGTTCCCAGTGTCTCTTTCTCTCTATACTAATTAGGGGGCATAAGAAATTTAAGCACAGGAATTAAAAGCAAACAGAGACACCACTAGAGAGCAGATACAGGAGCTTTCACTACAAACTGGTACTGACAGATATTAATGCAATTAACTCAGTGCAACACTAAACCATCACTGACCTCCTGTTGCTGCAGAGTGGGAGCTGTGCTTCATCACTGGGGCTTACAGAGTCTTTTTAGAAAGCCTGCTGGCATCCCCAGCAGGTTTCCTGAAGGAGTCAAACAGAGATAAGCAGCATCCAGTGACCAGCCAGATAATCTGGCTCAGTGCGCCAGCCGAGAGCTTCCTCAGCAGGCAGGTGTCTGCAGCAGTGACTGATGGCATCATCCCAGCACGCTGGGGACAGCGTGTCACCCGTAACGGGGTCCAGCTGTCCTTGCCACACACTCTGGGGACCCTGATTAAAACATGCCATGCCTGCTTTCCGCTCCCGACCGAGGCTGCCCTTGGGCGGGACAGGCGATCCTTCAGGCGGCGATTTTTCCAGCTGCGTGCAGAGATCATTAGCACGGCGGGAAACGAAACACAGGAGCTGCCTCATCACATCAGATCAGTGTCTCACTAAGTCCTGCATCACAGCCCTGTGGACAGCCCTTTCCAGAGGCTTTGGGGGAAGGTGAGAGAGGCCACCCTGTTGGAATGCTGTGGAGTGAAGGTTCCAGAAGGAAAATGCAGCTGGTGTGTCACCTCCCTCCCTCCACCAGAAAAATAAAGAATTTATTGTGTTTAAGGCCACAGCTGCTGAGGAAGAAGGGAGTGAGGCTTAAATCCAGTGTTCTGGGATCAGTACCAGAGGGAAGAGGCAGGGAAGGGTGTTCTGCTTCTCTGTTGTAACTCTTGCTGGTTCCAGTTGTATGAAATTACAACAAAAACAACCTCCTCAAGACGCCAAATGCAGCAACAAATATTCACGGCACCATGTTCTAAGGCCAAGGTTTAAAACTAATGGGAATCCAAACTCCTGATTTCGGGTGTTTAAACAGACAGTTTTCCAAGCAGACAGAATTTGTGCCATTTGACTGAGCGTCCTTCAGGAGCTAAAAGTTGGATGCTCAGCAAGGAATCCATCAAGAATTTTGGGTGGCCTCAAAAGACATGACTCTCCAGACTGTGTCTTTCCCAGGCACCTGTGGCTAGGAGGCCAGCAAGGTAGTTTCTCACAGTGGACAGAAAGAAGCAACTGAATTTCAGAAGAAAACAGTTATTTTAATTCAAACTCCATATGTAAATCTCTTACCTGAGCTGAAAGTTCAGTTCAATCTAGAGAAAAGGAAAACCAGTATTTAACACTAATCAGAATCAACATGATCCATTTAGTATTCAAGTCCCAGGACAAGAAGATAGGAATGAAAATAAGCTTTAAAACCAGCATTCAGCAAGATTTCCATCAAGCACAATTTTGCAGTTCATCCCAGCAATAGCAGCGTACATGAAAGCTGTGTGTTGTGATAAAGTCTTAAATCAGGGAGGAAGAATAGAACAAACCAGTCCCAAACCCAACAAACCTCTTCATGTTGCACTAAGTTACAAAGAGCAAGAAATTTCACACCATCTTGTCACCAAACACTGAAAGCAGTGACACAAAGTGACTCCCAACATTAACCTTTCCTTGGAATTCCACTGCTTCTCCCTGCAAGGCCCTGGCAGAGTTTTTTGCCGACGTTGTTGGCTCTCTCCAACAAAGTCACACAGGATTTTATTCCTTGCAGGAATGTCCTGGGGATGTTTGCAGTGCAAGGACCGAGTGAGGTCCAGGAGTTGTGGTGAGCTTTAAACTCTGACCATTCAGACCTGGTTTGAGGGACCAGGTTTCTGACCTTGCTGGAGGGAGGAGGGTTGTGAAACTGACCCCAAAATTCTGGAGAATTTGGGAGTGGATGGGTGGATCCTGTTGCTGATGGGATCCCACAAGAAGTGTGGGCCCCCTGTGGGTGAGGGGGTGAGGCACCCATGGTGACATCCCAGCTGACTCTCCTTCATGGAGCCCCTCCAAAAATCCAGTGATTTCCTCAGAATTGTTTCCCCCTTCAACCCCTGTCCGCTGTATCCAGGGAGACAGATTCAAATATGTCTGGTTTTTTCCCAAAATTAATGAGAGAAGTCCCAGCTGAGGATTCTGGAGAAGTCTGAGCTCAGCTGCTGGACAAAGGAACAACAACTTCAAAGAGCTTAAAGAAACCCATCTGGAATTGGGGGAAATAAGGTTTCTTAAAATATAAGCAAATAAAGGGGTTTTCCTTAAAAAAAAAAAAAAAAGAAGAAAAAAGAGAAATAATGAAGGATTTTCCTGCAAAAAATGTTTTAAAATGCCAGGTAAATAAGGAACAAGAATTTTTCCTTAAAATAAAGAGAATAAAAGGGGTTTTTTCCCTTAAAAAATCCCTAAAAATAGAGATATTAACTTTCTTCTAGGAAAAAAAAAAGAAAAAAAAAAAAACAACAACAAAAATGAGGGTATTTTAAAGGGGATTTTTTTTCCTCCAAAAAATAACATTTCAGTGTATAAGGGCTTCTTTCTTCTTCCTGCAAAAAAAGGCCGAAGTATATAATAATGATTTTTCTTATCCTTCACAATAACAAAAAAAAGTCCTCAAAATCCCAAATAAAGAGGGATAATCTATTTTCTTCCTGATAGCAACAAAGGAGCTAAGGGATCTATAATTAAAAAATAAGTTTAAAAGTACTTTTTTTGTTTAAAAAAATTAAATCAGGGAGTAGAAGTTGAAAGTTTGGAAAGGGGAAAAAACCTCACATGTGTTGAGGAGGGATCCAGAGGTGTCTCCAGAACCCCAAAATTATTCAAAAAAGGGCTTCACTGTGCTTAAAAAAAAAATATATGGAGGAGCCCAAAATCCCCAACACGTGATTAAATGTCCCTCTCTAAAGAATCCAGGGAAAGCTCAGAGAGATTGGATGGGCGGAAAGTTGGCAAACTACGTGTTTCTGTAGTTTTTGTTTTGATAAAAGAAGGAGCAGGATGAGGCGAAAGCCAGCAATGTTGAGTGTTTGAGCTCATTTTCAGGCTGCAGTTCTTCGCTTCAACGTAACCCAGGTAAGGGAATTTTTATTCTGGTGGGATTTTGGTCACTTCTTGGAATACTGTCTCTTTAAAATCCTGATTTTTCATGGATTTAAGGAAGATTTGTCCCTTTAAATGACCTAAAAATACATGAAAAAATGTAACTAATCCTAAATTTATTCAGAAAAAAAGGCAAAATTCCTGAATTCGGGCATAGAGGGGGAAAAAATTCCTCAATTCATGCACACAAATAACAAAAATTTAAGATTCAAATTAAATAAAAATTAAATAAAAATCCAAATAAATAGAAGAGAAAAATAGCATTCATCTAAAAAACTCTATTGAATAAAATGTCAATGCATTTAGAATTAAAAATTAAAATGAAATTAAATAATCACTTAAAGAAATTTTTGATCAAAATTCAAGCATATTAAATTAAAAATTCAAAAATTACATTTTAAAATCGGCTGAATTAAATTATATTAATGCTTAAAAATGCACTAAAATGAATTAAATTAAAAAGCCAACTTTTCAAATTCTTCAATTCTTTAAAGAAATGGTTAAAATGCCACACATACACACAGCTCCACACACAAAATTCCTGGGAAAAGTGTGTGTTTGGTGTTTTAATGTGGATTTTTTTTGCCTCTGAAACCTCATTTTACTGCACTGTCTGTTTTGGGGGAGCATTGTTGGTTTGCTTGTTTTTTGGGTAGTTTTTTAGGTTTTTAGTGGGGTTTTTTTAAGTTTTCCTGGTTTTTACAATTATTTTAGGGTCGAAGATGTCACCCACTAGTGTTTTCTTCCTCCTGATTTTAGGTAAAGTTTGTTTCTGAAAAAGTGTTGTCATTTTCATCCCTGTTGGGAAAATGATTGATCGACTCATTTTCCTTCCTATTTTTCCCCCAGGCTCCATGGTGGACACCAAAACCTCATCTGAAAAAGGTGAATTTTGGGGGTTTTGCCCCAAAAAAACATTACTTCCACCTAAATCAAAATTTCTCCCACCCACATCATACCATTTTCCCACTATTCTCCCAAAATCCATGTGTTCCCCCTGTAATTCCACTGGGGTCATTCCCTTCCACCCCAGTTTCACCATGAAAACCCAGGAGAAGACACATCCATTTTTAGGTAACCAAGACCATGGGAACCACAGATTTGGTGGGTTTGGCCCCAAAATCCGTGTCATTGGGTGGGAATTTGGGGGCAGTTCCCAAATCCTGATTTTCCCACAGAGTCCCTGCTCTATCCCTATGGACCGCACCAGGGGGATAAAACTAACCCCAAACACGATGATGGGACATCCGAGGAGATCGCCCTCTCTGCTCCCTTTACCTTCTACGGCAAATCCTACCAAACTGCCTTCGTAGGTCACCTCAAGTTCCATATTTTTGGGAATTTCCTCCATTTTTCCCAGTTTTCCCTCCATTTCTACTTAATTTTTCCTCTGTGTGTGTGTGTGTGTGTGTGTCCCCAAAATCCCAAAATCAACCCTTCTTGAGTTCATAGAGGGATTTGTTCTTGGACACTGAAACATCTTCAGATGGGTGGGGGATCTTAAGGGGACTGGCGCTGTTGGGGAGGTTGGAGGGACTTGGGGGGTCCTGAGGATGGTGCGTGATGGTGTGGTCCTTTGTGGTCGTATGGCTGGTGAGTCTTGAGGCAGTTGGTTTTGGGTGGTCCCATATGGGGTGGATCCTGGGGTGTGTTGGTGGGTGTTGTGGGATCACATGGGTGGTGGGTTTTGCGAGGGTCCTGGAAGGGTGGATCTTGGGAGGGCTGGTGAGTGTTGTGGGGTCCTGTGGGTGGTGGGTCTCAGGAGGGTCCTGGGGGTTGTGGGTATTGGGGGTTCTATGGATGTTTGATGTTCATGGGGTCCCATGGGGTGGTGTGTCTTGGGAGGTTGGTTGGTTTTGAGGGGTTCTATGGGTGTTGGGGGGTCACATGGGTGGGGGTTCCCATGGTTTGTGGGTCTTGGGGGAGTCCTGTGGGTGATGGATCTTGGGGAGCTGGTAGGTGTTGGGGAGTCCCTATGGGTGGTGGTTCTTGGGGTGCTTGGAGGGTCCATCTCAAGGACTCCACAGCACAAGTCAAGGTGTTGCACCCACCCGCTCCTGGTGTCACCTCCAGGTGAACAACAATGGGGTGATCTCCTTCGATGAGCCCGTCAGACAATACACCCCAGACCCCTTCCCTCTGGCGGATGGGCGCCCTTTCGTAGCTCCCTACTGGGGGGACGTGGACAATGTGCTGGGTGGGGACATCTTCTACCGCCAGACCACTGACCCGACGCTGCTGGCAGACATCAGCCAGGATATCACCCAGTACTTCCCCAAAAGCCCCTTCACTGCCACCTGGGCCTTGGTGGCCACCTGGGACCATGTGGCCTACTATGGCTCCACCTCACAAAAGGTGAGGTCCATGGTCCAGGGGGCATGAAGGTCACTGCTTGGCTCTTGTTGACCCACTTGGTGGCCTTGGTGACCCACTTATTTAGACCTCCATGACCTATTCTTGACTCCCATGACCCATCCTTGACTCCATGACCTTTTCCGTAGGGCAACACCTTCCAGGCTGTGCTGACAAGTGACTCCAAGATGTTCTACATCATCCTCAACTACTGGGACATCCAGTGGACCACAGGGGCAGCAAGTGACGGGGATGCTGAAACAGGACTCGGGGGGACCCCAGCACATGTAGGCGGGGAGGGTGGAGGAGGACGGGGAGGAGGTTGTCCCATTCCATTTTCTGAGGATGACGATGATGAAGGTCAGGGATTGGCCCATCCCATTTCCTGGGGATGATGATGATCATGGTCATGATGAAGGTCCAGGAAGGGCCCACAACATTTTTGGGGAGGTCAAGTTGTCCTTTCCCATCTTCTGGAGATGATGATGATGATGATGAAGGTAAGAGGTTGGCCCATCCCAGCTATTGGAGACAGTAATGATAATAGTGATAATTATGATGATGATGATGATGAAGACAGGAGATTGGCCACCCTTCTTCTGGAGATCATGATCATGATAGTGAAAGTCATGGATTGGTCCATATCATTTCTGGAAGACACCAAATACGTTCACATCCTAACATCATTTGGGGGGCACACCACCCCTTTGGGTAGGGTTGGCCCATGTAGATTCTCCCCCAATTTTCCAGGCGGGATTCAACAGCGGTGATGACACCAATTTCTACAACATTCCCGGATCCCAAACTGATGCCATCATCAACATTACCACCACCTCCAATGTCAAGGTCCCAGGACGCTGGGTCTTTCGAGTGGACGACTTCCAGGTGACAGGTGTGGACCCCGCCAAGCTGAACAATGACTGCTGGTTGTAAGTTGTGCTTTTAGGGGAGAAAATTTGGAATTTTGAGGAAAGGGGGAAATCTGTCAGGGTGGAAAATTGGAAATGTTAAGGAAAACTGGGAATTTGGGGAGTAAATTCAGGGGTGAGGGGGGAAAAGTGGGGATTTGGGGGGATAATTTGTGATTGTGGGAGGGTTGTTGTGAATTTAGGGGAAGACGGGATTTCTTTTGTAAAATTGGGTTTTTGGGGGGAACAGTAGGAATCTTGGTTAGTATATTGAGAATTTTGAGGCAAATTAGGAATTTGAGAATGGGAATTTTAGGAACAATTGGGAGTTTGTTGGGGAATGGTGGGGATTTTCTGAGATAATTTGTGAGGAAAATTTGGATTTTTTGGGGCAATATTGGGATTTTTTGAGGATATTGGGGATTTGGGCAGAAAGGGGTTCTTCCTCTTGGGCTGCTGCTGTCTCTTCTAGGTGAATCGAGGGGAGTGGGGCAGAGGGACATCAGTACTGCCACCGTTGTCACCGAGGAAGTTACTGCGAAGGTCAAAGTTATGTCAACTTCTACCAGAGTAATAAAATTGCAGCCAAGACATTGCGGTGTCCATATCCTTGTCATTGTCATGGTACCTCTGGTGATGTTATCACACTCATCTCACCGTCACTGTCAGTGTTCCAACAGTTACAGGAGGTCTGAGGGGTTTTGGGGTGAAATGTGACTGAATTCATCCAATTTTGCCTTTTTGGGTGTTAATTTCTGGGCTCTTTCACAGTATGAAGTTACATGCACATGGCACCCGTGTGCACAACAGACACAACCCACAAATATAATTTGGCACACATCCACCCCCCCTAAAATATTACATCTAAAACACGCTCGGGCATCACAAGACACAACTTTACCCCTCCCCACCCTTGACCCCTACTCACAGAATCACAGGATCATTAAGGCTGGATGAGAACTCCAAGATCCTCAAATCCAACCTCTGACTGAACACTCCATGTCAAACAGACCACAGCACTGACTGCCACATCCAGATGTTTCTTGAACACTCCAGGGATGGCAACTCTACCACATCCCTGGGCAGACCATTTCAGTGCCCAATCACACTTTCTGTGAAGAAATTCCTCCTGATGTCCAGCCTGAACCTCTCCTGGCGCAGCTTGAGACCATTTCCTCTTGTCTTGCTGCTGATTGCCTGGGACAAAAGATTCATTCCCACCTGGCTACAACCTCCTTTCCAGGTAGCTGTAGAGAGTGATAAAGTCATCCATAATCATCCTTTTCTCCAGGCTGAGCTCCCCCCAACTCCCTCAGCTGCTCCTAGTGATCCAGACTCTTCCCCAGCTCTGTTCCTTTCTCTGGACATGCTCCAGACATTGAGTGGCTGGTGCCACTCAATGTCCTTCTTGTCATGAGGGGCCCAGAGCTGCCCCCAGGATTCAAGGTGTGGCCTCAGGAGTGCCAGCACCGTCCAGAGGGACGGTCACTGCCCTGGTCCTGCTGCCACACCCTGGCTGGGACAGCCCAGGTGGCATTGGCCTTCTTGGCCACCTGGGAACACCTGGGCTCATGTTCAGCTGCTGTCACCAGCATCCCCAGGGCCTTTCCCAATGAGCAGCTTCCCAACCACTGTGGCCCAGCCTGGAGCTGCAGGGGGTTGTTGTGACCCAAGGGCAGGACCTGGCACTTCCCCTTGTTTCACCTCATGACATTGGCCACCCATTGATCCCATCAATTCCTCAACCCACAAAATGCAATTTTTTAAAAATCCCTCCCTCGCCCTCCCTTATTTCCCTTTTCCCTCCTTTTTTACCCCAATAACACCCTCTATTTCTCAAAAAAATACCATTTTTCACTCCCTCACCTTCTTGTTACTGCAGAATAATTTAAACCTCATTGGGCAGAAAAACCTCGATATCTGGTAATGCCAAATTTTTACATCAGTTTTAGAAAAAACCACCCTGTTTTTCTCTCTGTTTTCACCTTTTCTGGCCAAAAATTATCTCACGTCATTGGGTGGGGTTGTCCCCTGGGGATGCCTGGATTAGTCATTTTCTTTCCCCTTTTTCTGCCAAAATTATAAAATAATTGAGGGAGGAGCCAGATCTGCTGTCCTGGGATTGTGTTTTCTTCACAGATTTGGGGATAAAACGGAGCTCTTTGGGGATACGGACCTAAGCTGGGGATCAAACAGGGCCGAAGGCAGGTAAGGGCAAAAGTCTATCTGATAAATGATAATTTTTTTTGCAGGAAAGACTCCAAAGTGGGAAAATCTACCTGAAAACTCCTCAAACTCCCCCTCCTCTCCCCTCCCCCACCCACCCCAGCCCTGGGTCTGGTCCTGGGAGCATTGGGATTGGAAGGTTTGTGAAGGGATTCTGGGGAGAAAAAGGCAGGATAGGGGAATGGAACGGAACAAGGGGGGGTGAGGGGAGGAAGGAAAGGAAGAAGAGAGAAGAAAAGTTAAAAATAAGGAGGAAAGGGAAATTGGGGAAAGAAGAGAGGAGAAAAAATAGGGGAAAGGGATAAAAGGGAAAAAAATGAGGAAAAAAAAAGGCGAGGAAATGAAA
>NW_008236759.1:108924-111155 GCF_000691975.1 Corvus brachyrhynchos | reverse complement strand
AGGGAAAGAAGGGAGGAAATAGGGGGAAATACCAGAAAGGGGAAAAAGAGTGAGACAAGGGAGAAAGAGGGAGGAAAAGGAAGCCAGGGAGGAAGGAAAAAAGAAAAATGCAGAAAGTGGAGGAAAAAAAGGGATAAGGGGATGAAAGGATAAAAAGGAAGGAGATTTTACAAGTGGAAGAAAAGGAAAAAAAGGGGAGGTAAGGAGTAAAAAGGGGGAAAAGGGGTAGAAAAGGGAAAAAAGATGAAGAAATGAAAAAGCCAAAAGGAGATTTGGATGGAAAAAGGGGATTTAGGGAAAAGAGGAGAAAATGGAAAAATTAAGCAAAAGAAAGAAGAGAATGGGTAAAACAAGGGGAAAAGAGGAAATTACAAAAACATAGAAAGAGAAAAAAGGAAAAGGGAGGAAGGGGGAAAGAAAAAAAGAGGGAAAGGGAAAGGAGATGCAAAGGTACCTTGGCTGGTGGGGGAAATGATGAGGACAGGAGGTTGCCCACTCTTCTTCAGGAGATGATGAAAATGCCCCCCAAAAGCCAATTTAGGGGTCAAGTACACTAAAATTCAGATTTTTGAGTAAGTGCAATTAAAATAGTGAATTTGAGGACAGCTTGAGTGAGAAGAACAGATATTGGGGACACATTTGATAAACCATTGATTTTTGGGATGAGTGCAAGGCTGAAACCCACATATTTTTGGGATTTGTGTAAATTATATGTCAAGAAATGAGTGAATTTTGGGAAAATTCTAGTGAGATTTCAAAAAATATGAGGATTTGACTGTTTTCTTACCTTTTGCACCCAGAGCATCATGGACAGCAGCCTGGGAAAAGCTGATGTACTGAGATGGTTCTGGATTGTTATGTTCTGGGGTAAGTTGAAACAGGGTGAGGAAATGCCCTAAAAGCTCTAAAATTCCCCTGAAATCATGAGTTTCCTCAAAATAAGGGTTTTCTAGCCCAAAACAAGGATTTCCCAGCCCAAAAGCTCCATCTTTTGCCCAGGGAATTAACTGGGATTTCATCAAATTCACGATTGTTCAAATGGTTTGTTTCTGTGAATGATGATCCAACAGATTATTCTAATTCATTAAATATTTGTTCAGATCAAAGGACTTTACTCTCCCAACTGGAGAATGAGCGTATGAAAAATTCATCAAATCACTGATCAAATTAACACTCCATCAAATCAGTGATCTAACAAATTAAAAGTCCATAAAATCAATCAAGTACAACAAATCCATAACCTATTAAATCAATAATCCATCAGATCAATGCTAATTTAAATATTTTTCTCCAAAATAATATCCCATCAAATCAAATCGATAGTCCGTAAAATTAATAAACTGGCAAATCAAAATCAATGATCCACGAAATTAACACTCCATCAAATCAATAGTCTGCCCACTAAAAAGTCCATTAATTTATTAATCCATTGACTCAAAAGTCCATTGGCTCAATAATCTATTGAATCAATAATACATGAAATCAATGTTCCATCAAATTAATGGTCTAGCAAATGAAATCAAAGGTCTATCAGATTGAAAGTCCATCAAACCAATAATTTATCTAATCATTGAGCCATCAATTTAATAATCAATTGAATCGATAATCCATCAAATTGATCAAGTTGTTGAATCAGTAGTCCACAAAATCAATAATCTATCAATCAGTGATCCATGAAATCAATTGTCCATCAAACCAGTAATCCATCAAATCAATCAAATCTCCATCAAATCAATAATATATCAAATTAGCCACTCCTCTCCTTCTCCCCCCCAGCTCTCCTCCATGGTCCCAGCATCACCTCTGAGATGTCACCACCTCACCTGGGTGATGAGTTCCTGGTGGCCTTCCTGCAGAATGGTGACCAACGTACCCTTCGTAGCGACTTCCGCCTCCTCCTTCTCACTGGGCCCTCCCCGTCCACCACTGCCACCATCTCCATGAAGAGACCTGGATTACGGATGACGGTGCAGGCAGCTGCCAACCAACCAGTCCTGGTGAAGATCCCACCCCAAGCAGAGATGATGGGAAGCCAAATTTTTGAAAATGCCGTGGTGGTGAAGACCACTGCTGCCGTCACCGCAGTGATGGTCAATGACAAACCCACAGCAGCTGACTCTGCTGTCATTATCCCAGTCCACAGGTGGGGGACGGAATACCACGTGGTCACTCCCAACCCCAACCCCACCCGCTATGCCCAGTTTGTGGTGGCTGCTTGGGATCAACCCACC
>NW_008236759.1:108460-108796 GCF_000691975.1 Corvus brachyrhynchos | reverse complement strand
CACCCGATCAGCCAATGGGGAAAATCTTTCCTTGTGCCACCAGTGCCCTTCCGGGGACAATCCAACCTTGTCTACATCACTGCTGCCCAACCAACACGTGTCACGGGTCATGGTGAGGTCACTGAGACCACGCGAGAGATACAACCCAACCATGCACTGCTCTATGGCACCCAATCCTCGCTGGGCTTGTTCCTCACTTCTGAAGCTGGTGTCCAGGTTTTTCTGTTGGGCAGTGGCAGCAATAGCGGTGCAGTGACTTTTGAGCCATTTTTTGTCAACATCCCAGACATCACCGGTTACTGCAACTCCTACAGTGTCGTTGCACTGGAGGGGTAT
>NW_008236759.1:102190-108376 GCF_000691975.1 Corvus brachyrhynchos | reverse complement strand
CGATCCCTGGGACAGAAAACTCATGGATTGGGATAAATTTAGGAAGCGGATTTGGAATCCATCGTGTGGCGCATGAGACAGCGGCATTTGGGGTGTGGAATGTCGGGATGGGAGAGGGGAAGCGCTATGGAGCGGAGGGAGCTTGTGACAGTGGTGAGTGGAGTGACTTTGATATCAATAAATGATCTAGAATTATAGAAATATAAATAACAGATAGTTATAATAATTAAATACATGTAATCATCCAAATGACAAAAATCAATTAAATAAAAAATAATAGTACTACATAATAATATTATATTTTAGTAATATATATTATATGATACTATATAATATTATATAATATAATAGTAACATTTTAAGAAAATACTAATGTACAAACATATAGGAATAATAGTAAAAAACTAAATGTAATGTATTAAATAAATAAATAAGAATCAATGGAGAAATACATAGATAATACATAAAAATCGCTATCTAAAATATAAACATATAATAAATATAAATATCTAAATATTGGAGATAAATGTATATAAAATAAAATGTCTGTGATAAATTTATATTTATACATTATTTAGAATTGTATACATTTATTATATTTTGAATAATTCTGTATGATAGAAATACATAAGCAATACGTGGATAAATAATTCTTATCTAAACAAATATAGAAATAATATATAGATACTTAAAAATAATACAGAAAAACATAAGTGTAAATAAAAATCAGACATAAAAAAATTCAAAATATATAAACATAGACATATCAATAATATAATCAATTAATATAATTTAATCCCCTGTCACTAATAAACCCACAGACCCCTGCCAGCAGGTGCATTGCCGCCCCAAGGAGAGCTGTCACCTGGACAAGGGTGCGCCCACCTGCCGCCACGACTACCTGGGCACCTGCACAGGCTCCCCATCCCTGCAGTACCACACCTTTGATGGAGCATCTGTGTCCACCCGTGGTGGATGCAAGTACACCCTGGCCAGGTATTGTGGGAACGACCCTACCCTGCAGTACTTCGCCGTGGAGGAGCAACGGAGCCAGGATCGCTCCGAGGATCCATTGGCCAATGTCTACATCTATGCCTACAATGTCTCCATCCGTGCTGGTGAGGACAGGGCCATCCAGGTGAGTTTCCCCAGGTATTGGATCTATTGTTCCCAATAAAACCATTTGTTCCAAGTGGATTAAAATTTATGGGTGAGTTTGACCTTCAAAAAATGAGGAAAAACACCAAAAAAGGTGGAAGAGGATAAATCATTGCAGTGTTGATGTTGGCATTAAAAAGGAAGTAGAAGTGCCACACCTATGGAATTTGGGGAATTTTTTCCATTCCCAATCAATTTTCCAGGTGGGATGTGATTTCTTCCAAACTTGGTCTCTGTACAAACAAAATTAGCTCAGAAGATAGAGAAAATGGTTCCAATTCGGGGTTTGAGCTTTTCTTGGTGTGAATGTCCAGGAATTAGGGCAAAAATTCTGATTTGTAATGCAAACTGATCATTCACAAAATAATTTCTCCCTCTGTTTGTATCTATGTGGTTTTTATGTCATTGGAAACCACCTGCTGAGTTTTAACCCTCCTCCTCCACATCCTCCCCTCCCCACAAGGTTAACAACAAACCCACTGATCTTCCAGCCAGCCTGGAAGAGGGAAAAATCCAGATTTTCCAGAATGATGGTCGGACCATCCTCCAGACAGATTTTGGGCTGCAGGTGACCTATGATGAGGACCAGGTTATCATGGTGGCAGTGCCTAGCAGCTATTTTGGGGCCAGCTGTGGCCTCTGTGGCAACTTCAATGAGGATACAGATGATGAAGCAATGGTTCCCAATGGTATTCCTGGTGAAGGTGGTGAGGATTGGGCAGAAAGTTGGAGAGATCCCTCATGCCAGGAAGATTGTGGAGACCAGGAGACTGCACAGAGCACAGAGGGCTGTGGTGAGTTCATGGGGGGAATCTGCAAGGGTCTTGGGGTAGGGAGAAAATACTCAGCTGTGGGTATTGGCCTATAGCAATGGTCGTAGGCATCAACACAATCAATGTGTCTTTTCACCCCGAAACATCCCAAAATCCACCTATCTACTTGATCTGACCCCAGGTGTCCATAACACATGGAATTATACCAGCATTTTCCTGGAGGCTATCCCTTCTTGGTGTCTCATGGACTCCACAAACCTTGTAGGTATCAACATAACGAATGGGGAAGGAGCCACCCCAAAATCTACCTGATCTCACTCCAGCTCCCCAAAACGGAGGGAATTATGCTGAGATTTTTCCTGAGGGCTGTCCCTGTGGGGTGTCCAGTTTGTTTTAGGTGTCAATGTAACCAACACCTCCCTTACAGGGAAGGCTTGCATTAGTTGGTTCTCCCTAAAACACTCCTAACCTCCCTGATTTGACTTCAGGTGTCCACAACACATGGAATTGCACTAGGGCTTTCCTGAGGACCATCCCTGTATGGTGTCTCACAGACTCTTAAATCCCTTGTAGGCATCAAGGCAACCAAAAACCCCAGCACCACTGCCTCTTCTTGTTTCCACAACAATCGCTCCTACAAGCTCCATGAGGAATTTTGGGAAGATGGGAGCTGCCGGAAGCGGTGTCGGTGTGAGGGTTCAGGGACAGTGACTTGTAAGCCAGGGGGATGTAGATCCCATGAGAAGTGTGTCATGGTTAATGGCATCTCCAAGTGTACACCCAACAAGCACTACACCTGCATCGGGACGGGTGACCCACACTACACCACATTTGATGGGGTGAGGTTTGACTTCCAAGGCTCCTGCATCTACCAGTTTGCCGCCCTCTGCACCCCCAAGCCCACACTGGTGCCCTTCAATGTCACCGTGGAAAACAACCACCGCGGCAGCCGTGCTGTGTCCTTCACCAAGACCGTCAACCTGGAGGTCTATGGGAGTGTCATCAGCATGAGCCAGGAGCACCCACGAAAGGTCAAGGTGGGCAACCACTCAAGGAATACTTTTCACCCCCAAATTCCCTCAAAAAATCCTTTTCATCACCAAATTCCCTCATATTCCCCTTTTTTTCTGTTCTAATTATCTTTCTCCCACCAAAGTCTTTATTTTTCCCCCTGAAGTATCCTTTTTTATGCCAAATTCTCCATTTTCCCCCAGATTCCCCCTTTTTTCACCCAAATCCCCCTTTTTTTCCCCCAAATCCCCTTTATCTCCCCAAATGCCTTTTTTTACCACGTATTCCTTTTTACTCCTCTACTCCCCCCTTTCCCCCCAAATTGCTCGTTTCCCCCCAATTTCCCCTTTTCCCCCAAAATTCCCCAATTTGCCCCTCAAATTGTTCTTTTTTCCTGCAAAATCCCCTTCTCATGAAAATATTTCCTTTTCTCCCCTAAAATTCCTCTTCATTTGTCCATAAATTCTCCCCTTTTCTGCCTAAGTACTCTTCTTTTCACTCAAATCCCCCTTTTATCTCTCAAATACTACTCTTCCCCCCAAAATCACCTCTTTCCCCACAAAATCCTAATTCCCCCAATCCTCTTAGTTCCCCCAAATCATGTATTTTCCCTGAAATTCCCCCACTTTTTCCCAACAAATCTGCCTTTCCCCTCTAAATCCAACTTTTTCTTTCAAATTCCCTCTTTTTCTGCCAAATTCCTGTTTTTCCCCAGACTCCCCCTTTTCCCCCAAAAATTCTCCTTTTTTCTTAAATACCATTTTTCCCCCAAATTCCCATTTTTTGGTCAAATTCCCGTTTTTTTTCTTCCCAGCTTCCTCCTTTACCCTCCAAATGACCCCTTTTCCCCCAAATTTCCATTTTTTCCCTCAAAATACCCTTTTTTACCCCAAATTTCCCTTTTTATGCTCAAATTTTCCCTTTTGTCCCCAGTTCCCATTTCTTCCTCAAAAATCTTTCTTTTTCAAATCATCCCTTTCCCCCCAAATTTAACTGTTTTCCCACAAATTCCCCCTTCTTTCCCAAATTCCCCATTTTTTCCACAAAAATCCCCAATACCCCAGATTCTCCTTTTTTTCCCTGAAAACCCCCACTCTTCCCCCCAAATTACCTTTTTACCACTAAACTCCAAATTTAACCCCAAATAATAGTAAGTATATAGTATTATAAAAACAAATTAAAATATAAAAATAATTCCAATAAAAATGCAAAAATAAATAAATAAGAATGAAAAGAATAAAGATAAAAATGAAAGCAAATAAAAAGTCAATAAGAAGAAATAAATGTAAAAAGAAAAAGATAGAATTAAAAATATAAAGTAAATTAAAATAAAATTGTAATATAAACAGAAATACAATAACCAAATAAAACTACCAAACTATGATTTCAAACCTCTTCCTTCCTGTCTCCACCCCTTGTCTCCCTCCCGCTCCTGCAGGTGGATGGCACCTTTGTGTCCCTCCCCTTCACCCATCCCCACTTTTCCGTGTTCTACCGTGGTGTCCATGGCTTTGTCACCACTGACTTCGGTGTCACTGTCACCTTTGACTGGTACAGCTACGCCCGTGTTATCCTCCCCACCACCTACTCTGGTGCCGTCTGCGGTCTCTGTGGCAATGCCAATGGTGACCCTGATGATGACTTTGTCACCCCCGGTGGCCACCGCGCCTCCGATGAGACCCATCTGGGTGACAGCTGGAAGGTTGGGGATGTCCCCGGGTGCTCAGCTGGTTGTGGCACAGAGTGCCCAGTGTGTGATGCAGTGCAGGTGCAGCCATACCGTGGAGACAGGTACTGTGGGGTGATCTCCCGAGCAGGGGGACCCTTCCAGGAATGTCACCGTGTCATCAACCCGGAGCCGTTCCTGCAGGACTGTGCCTTCGATGCCTGTCACTACAAGGGACACCGTGACACTGTGTGTCAGGGTGTCTCTGCCTATGTCACCGCATGCCAGAGTCAAGGGGTGAATGTGGGGATGTGGAGGACAGCAGAGTTCTGCGGTGAGTGTGGGTGGGATGGGGGAAAATGGGGCCCTCCCTCCCTTCCTCCCTTCCTCCCTTCCTCCCTTCCTCTCTCCCTTCCTCCCTTCTTCCTTACCTCCCTTCCTCCCTCCCTTCTTCCCCTTTCCCTTCCTCCCTCCGTCTTCATGCCCTCCCTTCCTCCATCCCTCCTTTCTTCCTACCTTCCTTGAGGGACTCCCCTTCCCTTCGGATATTCCCCTCACTCCCTCTTTTCTTCTGTTTTTTTCCCCAGCTCTTTCCTGCCCCCCTCATATGAGCTCTGAGCTCTGTGGGAGCCCCTGCCAGCCCACCTGCCACACCCCCTCCGTCCCCTCTTCCTGTTCCACATCTCCTTGCTCCGAGGGCTGTTTCTGCAACACCGGTTATGTCCTCAGCGGCTCCGACTGTGTCCCCCACTCCGAGTGTGGCTGTGAGTACCTTGGTCACTACTATCAGAAGGACACTGAGTTTTACCCCACATGCCGGGAACGCTGCCACTGCAGGACCAACGGCACAGTGACTTGCCAGGAGGCCTTCTGTGGTGCCCACGAGGAGTGCCGGGTGGAAGATGGCGTGTTGGGATGTCACCCCACCGGTTATGGCCGGTTAGTTGTGTCGGGCGACCCCCACTATGTCACCTTTGATGGACGCACATTTAATATCCCGGGATCCTGCACCTACATCCTGGCACGGGTGTGCGAGCCGGCACGACGATTGGTCAACTTCACGGTGTTGGTGGAGCATGAGGCAGGCAGTCACGGTGACCCAGTGCTGATGAAGAGGGTGGTGGTATCCATCCATGGGTACACCGTCACCATGGAGCGGGAACGGAGGTGGGAGGTGACGGTAAGGCGGGAGACCCCCACAGTGATGTGGTGATGATGAAGAGGGTGGTGGTGTCCATCCGTGGGTACAGTGTCAACTGCGGAGGGGATCCAGTGATTCCCATGGTAATGCTATGATTATAAGGAGGGTGGGTGTTTCCCTCCACATCTACACTGTCACCATGGAGTGGGTGTGGTGACTCTATACTGCGTGTTACACGTGTCACCCTGTCCCCATTCCAGGTGGACTCGGAGCGGTACACCCTCCCACTGGTGACAGAGAACAAGAACCTCCGCATTGGCCAAGAGGGGAATAACATCATCCTCCACACTGCCGCAGGAGTCCGCATTCTGTACAACACAGCCACCTTCCTCCTCATCACTGTCCCCAGCGTCTAACGTGGCCGGGTGGGCGGCATA
>NW_008236759.1:81151-101845 GCF_000691975.1 Corvus brachyrhynchos | reverse complement strand
TGCCAGGCCGCTGGTGCTACAGTTGAAGCGTGGAGGACAAAGGACTTCTGCCGTAAGCCAGGAAGAAGTTCCTCACTCTGGGTCCTGTTTCCCTCAAAAGCCATATTTTCTCCTAGAAAAAAACCCCTAAAAATTTGGGAAAAAAAATCCCTCAAGATTGGGAAAATTAGTTTTTGAGAGAACTTCCCCCAGCTGAGGAAAATTTTTCTCATTTTAGAAAATGTTCCCTCACATTTTGAAAAAGTTCCCTTGAGTTTCAAAAAAATCTTCGTGTTTTGCAAAAAATTCCTTCAAATTTTAGGAAAAGTCATCCAATATTAAAAAAACCTTTAAAAAGTGAAAAAAAATTTCAGATATCAAAAAAGCCTTCGATTTTTGAAAGAATTCACTCAAATTTTAGAAAAATTCCCCTCTGTTTTGAAAAAAACATCCTCCCATTACTCAAAAATTCCTTTAAAATTTGGAAGTTCTCCCTCAACTTTGATTAAAACCTTCCAATTGTGAAAAAAGCCTCAAAATCTGAAAAAATTGCTCACCATTTTGAAAAATAATCAAATTTTGAAAAATTGCTTCCAACTTTGAACTTCTTTCCTCTAATTTCGTAAAACACCCTTCCATTTTGAAAAAAATTTGCAGAAAGACTTCCAATTTTGCTAAAACCCTTCCAATTTTGGAAAAAAGCTCAAATTTCATGAAAAAAAACCCAACATTTTTGAAGAAACTACCCAATTTTGGTAAAATGAATAACATTTTACTGAAAACACTCCACTATGGAGGAATAATGCCAATTAGGAATGGTGACCTCAAACTTAAAAAAACCACAACCCAATTTTGAGAAGAAAAAAAACCCAGTTTTTATGAAAATGCCAAAACTAATAACTAATAAACTAAAACAAATAAAAGCCTCCCATTTTGAAAAATAATCCCTCACAACTGTGGAATTGTCCCAACAATGCTGTTTTTTCCCTTTTTCCCCAGCACTGTCCTGCCCCCCAAACAGCCACTACGAGCTCTGCACTCGCACCTGTGACCTCACCTGTGCTGCTCTTGTGGGCCCTGCCCCCTGCACCTGGGGGTGCTTTGAGGGGTGTCAGTGTGACGAGGGGTTTGTCTTAGATGGGGACACCTGCGTGGCCCCCGAGCGCTGCGGCTGCCTCCACAGGGGACGCTACCTCAAGGTAAGGTGACTGGGCAGGTGACATCTGAGGCTTGGGACTGGTGGACTTATTTTGCTGGGAATCAGGTTGGGGGTTGGGCTGCCCCATCTAGAAAGTCCCAGAGGGTTTGGGGGGGAAAAAAAGGGCAATTAACAGCAAAAAGGACAATCAGCAGGGAAAAAAAAGGGCAATTAGCAAGGGACTAGCCTGGAAAAGTGAATTAATAATTAATGAGGGAAAAGGAACAATTAATGGTGAAAAAGGACAAATAACAGGAAAAATTTGTGATTAGCAGGGAAAAAGTTACCATGAACTGGTTGAGTTGCCCAAAGTCCCCCAAATCCACCTGAATTTCTCATCGCCCCGGGACGAGGTGTGTGTCACCCGTGATGGGGCACAGGTGTGTGCCAGGAGTGAAGGGCACTGCCGGGTCATGCCTGGAGCCACCTTGACCACCTTTGATGGCATCATCGGGCCCCTGTTGGCCAGTGGCACCTACAAGGTGTCAGCCCTCTGCAATGAGAAGGCAGCAGATTGGTTCAAGGTGGTGATGGAGGTCAGCAACTGTCGTGACACAAATGTCCCCACGGCCACAGCTGCCATCGTCTTCGTCCGTGAGGGCGTTGTCAGCGTCAACAGCAACATGGAGGTGTGGGTGAGTGGGGCAGGTGAGGGGGTTTTGGGTGGTTTATGTCAATCTAGAGAGATTTGGGCAAAAATCTCTCTAGATTTTGCCTGGTAGTGAGCTACTTTGTCTGATGTGGAGCGAATTTGCTCCATAATGAGCCATTTTTGCAAAAAAAAGAGTGATTTTGGCTCTAGCCAAGCTAGAGCCCTTTGCTCTAGAACAAATGGGTTTTTTATCATGTGTCTCGTAATTTTCTGTAATTTTCCCAGGTCAATGGCCTCTTCACCCAGCCCCCCACCACCATCTCTGACTCTGTCACTGTGACATCGTCCCATGGGAATGTCACAATCACCCACCGCTCTGGGATGTCCGTCATCATCACCCAGGACGGGGAGGCAACCATCACTGTGACCTCAGGCCTGGCCTCCCGTCTCTGTGCCCCCTGTGGGAATTTCAACGGAAACCCCAGAGATGACTTGAAGCTTCCGGATGGACGTGATGCCCGGAGTGTTGGAGAAGTGGTGGACATGTGGAAATCCCGGGATTTTGCTGGATGGTGAGTGATTCCTAATTTACTTACCCCCAAATCCAAGAAAATTTTGTTTTTCCAGACAGATATTTGGCAATAATATCAGTGGGGGAGGGGCTGGGCAGATCCTGGAAGGAATTTTCCAGTTTCTTTGGTTTCATCCGCAGCGACTGAGGCAGGATCCTGTGGGAACGATCCGGGTAAGCGACTGCTTTGCCAAAAAATGAGTCATCTTTCATTATAAGGGGCCTTTTTTTGCCCAATAATGAGACATTTTTCTCAACAATGAGCCATTCTGCATAGTAAATACCATTTTTTCCCCAAAATTGGCCATTTTCCCCAAAATCAGGCCATTACGCATAATGCTGACCCACTTTTGCGTAAAAATGACCCATTATTTGCATATTAACAATCCACTTTGCTTAATACTTCCCCATATTTGCCCAAAACGGACCCATTTCTGCCCAAAATGATGCATTTGTCTTTCTTCCAGCCACATCTCCCACCAGATCCGTCAAGAAGTTGATGCTCCTGTATATCCCGTCTCGTAGGTGGATCCACCTCAAACTCCCCCAAATGTGGGAAAATTCTGGATTTTGCCTCAAATCCATGAAATTTTCCTGGATTTTTCCCAAATGGATTAACTCTGTGTGGATCCTAATGCCCTGATGTCCCATCCACCCCCTAGAATCCAACAATATATCAAATTCAGCTCAAAAAGATCCAAACCCCAATGTTTTTTCCCATATAAAAATGATCTTGCCAAGGGCTAGTTTTGATACAATGGCCTCTTCATATCAATAAACGCTTCTAAAGGCTTTTTGGGGGTGTGAATTTGAGGTTTATTTGCTGATTTGTAAAATTGGGGGGTCATTATCCCAAAGGGTAGGGATATCTTACCCCTAAATGTGGGTCAACGTGGTCCCCAAGTGTGGGGCACTGGGACCCCTCTGTGGGGCATTGCAGCTCCAGAGTATGTGACTTCCTGACCCCAAAGTCCAGGACACTGTGACCCCTAAATTGTAACACCATGACCCCCAAGTGTGACACATCACAAACCCAAGCGTGCGGTGTTTTGACTGCAAATTTTGGGGCCATGAAACCAAAAATTGTGTAGCACTGTGACCCCTGAGTGTGGTATGTTTGACCCCAAAGTGTGGTGTAATGTGATTCCAAAGAGTGGTACACTATGACACCTAAGTGTGGGGTGATATGGTCCCCAAGTGTTTTTACCCCAAAATGTGGGGCATTGTGACCCCAAAATGTGGGTCACTGTGACCCCCAGGTGTGAGATATTGAGGCCCCCATATGTGAGTCACTGTGACCCCAAAGTGTGGGGTGTTTGACCTCAAAGTGTGGCACACCGTGACCCCAAAGTATGGCACACTGTGACCCCCAAGTGTGAGGTATCTTGACAGCAAATGTGACCCAAGAGCGTGTGGCACTATGACCTCAAAGTGTAGGGCATTCTAACCCCAAAATATGTGGTGTTTTGCCCCCAAAGTGTGAGGCACTGTAGCCCTTAAGTGTGTGGCATTGTGACCTCCAAGTGAGGGACATTGCAACCCCAAAGAGTGGGTCAATGTGACCCCCACGTGTAGGGCTCTTTGACCCCAAAGTGTGAGGCACTGTGACCCCAAAATGTAGGACAATGTGACAATAAATGTGGGGTGCTGGTACCCATAAGTGTGGGGCACTCTGAACCCCACGTGGGGGGCCCTTTAACCCCAAAGCATAGGATATCATGACCCTTAAGTGTGGTGCATTGTGGTCCCCAATTGTGGGACATTTTGACCCCAAAATGGGGGGCAGTGTGACCCCAAAGTTTCGGACAATGAGACCCAAAAGCGTGGGGCAATATGACCCCCAATTTTGAGGTGTTGTAACCCCAAAGTTCAGGGCATTGTGACCCCAGTGCTTGGGGCACTGTTCCCCACACTGAGCCCCTCGCTCCCCAGTCTCCCCTGTCCATGCTGAATCACCCCTCACTCCCTCCCCACCTCTTTTTCCCTGTTTCTTCCCCATTCCCACCTGGATTCTTGACCACCAAGACTGTGGGGTGGGGACTCCCAATTCCTTCTCATTTACCTCCATGGGAGCAGGATATCTGGTGTCTCCTACCCTGCCTTGGGAAGTCCCCAAATCTCCGAGTTCTCACCTCAAAAATAATAACAAATACTAAAACCTTGGCAGTGGGATCCAAAATTCCCAGAAATACGAGAGGACCTGGCAGAATTCCCACATATTTTCACAACAACTTGGGTCCAGCAAAAAGCCCTTGAAATTCTTCTGAAATAAAAGCTGCAAAAATAAGCATAAAGGTTTTTAACCAATTTTTTTGCCATTTTCCCCCTCAAAATCTGGCATTTTGTGGGTAGTAGATGCATTTTTTGGGTAAGAACTGGGAAAAGTTGGTGTGCAGGTAATTTTCAAGGAGACAGTCATGTGATTGGGGATTGTCTGGGGGAGTGGGGTGCCCCAAGGTGGTGGGAGGTGTTTGAGGTCTTTTGGTGTGACCCAAAGTGAAAGGAAGGTCTTGGGGATGGGAGCGGTTGGGAAAGGGGTTTGGGAATGGGGGTTTGTGTATTGCAGGTGTGGTGGAGGGGTTTTGGGATCCCCCAAGGGGGGGGAGGAGGCTAAGGAGAGGGTCCAGCATCTCTGCCAGGCACTGGAAGCCCTGGGAGCCCTGGGAGACAAAACTCAACTGGCATATTTCAAATATTATGTTACTCAAATATTCCCATATTCAATCAATATTCAACCATTATTATTGCAGTTGGGGTTTTTGTTTGATTTTTGTGTGACACAAAAACTTTGAGAGGGCTTTTTAATGGTTTTCTGAGTCAAGAATGAACATCCTCACAGTTTGCAATGAGAGTTCTTGCCTCCTTCACTATGAGCTCAGCATGTGAAAGGTATTTTTTTTTAAAGCATGCTCGTGGTCTGACTTTATTTTATTTTATTTTGTTCTTAATTTTTTTCAACTATTAAAGGTTTTTCAGTCATCTATTTATGATGGTTTCTGAGCCCTGGAACACCTTGATTGTGGAGGATGTCTTGGAAGCCCTTTTGGGTTGTCATGTTGTAAGAGATCAATTGCAATAAATCAAAGGTTGATCAATATTCTGTCTTTTCCTCAGAGACAAATGCATTTAACTTTTCCTGCGTTTTAATGGAGAAAAACTCCATTGATACGCAGGGATTGATGTTAACTCTTAAATCATCCTTATTTGATAATTTATTCTGCTTCAAGTATTTTTATAACACAGTCACAAAAGATGCCCAAGTCTCTTGGAGAACAAAAGCTGTTGCTTTAAAATCATTAAGAGAATAAAATAAAATCCTCATTTAATTTTTTTTAAAAAAAGAAGAATCCCTTAAAATAAGACCAACCAGAGCGTGCACATTCCATGTGGTGTTTTGCCACCTGTTCAAGCCAAATATCCTCCAGCAGTTTTCCAGGAGGAAAAGCTCTCTAGCTCAAAAGTACAGCCAGTTGTTTCTACATCAAAGACAAAATGCAGTTAGTTTCTGCCTCAACATCAGCAGTCTGAGAAAATGCCTCCAATTAAAACAAACAAACAAGTCTCCCTTTGTTTTGTTGTTTTTCTTTTCTTTTGCCTGCAAGCATCAACATTTTAATTCTTTTTTTTTTGAAGATCATGCACTAGCTTTGGCTGCAAGGCCACAATTTAATTTACTCCTTAGTTGCAACCTAATCATTCAAACTTTCAGTAAATTAAAAATGCCACCTTAAGCTTCCACTGAAAACCTTGTGGGAAAGTGGAAGTGCAGCTTTGATAATAAAGCACAAAAATATAAAGCAAAATGTGTGAATCTCACATTTTCTCACAGAGGATCTATAATGTGATCAACCTTTTCATCTACCTATTTGTCAGACAAACTTAATTTAGGGAAAAAAAATTAAATAGGTAGTTGCAAATTAGTATCACCTTCTCTCCCTGTATGTGTCAGCAGATCCATCCATAGATCCGTCAGCCAGGGAGCAGTGGTGGCAATGATGGCAGCACGCAGGAGGTGGCACACAGAATCACAGAGTCACGGAATGGTTTGGGTTGGAAGGGACCTTAAAGCCCATCCAGTCCCACTCCCTGCCATGGGCAGGGACACCTTCCACTACCAGGAAAACCAGGTTGATCCAAGCCCCCTCCAGCCTGGCCTTGGACACTTCCAGGGATGGGGCAGCCACACATTCCACCCTGATTTTTGGACTCCTAATTTGTCACAGGCCTGTGTTTTTCTCTGGGATTCAAGATTCTTGGCTGGGGTCTCAATTTGTCAGTGATCTTTTATATTTGATGGTTCCACACACCCTCCCTGTGCCGGGGGAGAGCAGAGTCCCAGCAGAAGCACTGGGTACCTCCAGTTCGTACCCTTGTGCCATGGCACAAGGCATGTGGTCTACTTTCAGAGTATTTCCACAAGCAAAACCAATGAAGATTACTTCTGAACCACAGAGAATTTTTTCCCCCTCATGGAGAACTTTTTTACTTTAAGCAAGTGACTTCCCTTTTGGAATTGAAAGGGCCCAGGAGTAAACCTAGCTCCAGTCTCAGAGACTGGGTCACTTCTGCAGTAATTTTCTGCCTACAAATTCCACAGTAAAATTACCAAAGATATTTTCTTTCTGCGAAATAAACCTACATGTTTAGATGTGGCTTTGTAAAACTCCTGTCTATGAAAGTGGATGCAATCTATAAGATTACATAATATTGTTCATAATACTGATCCAGCTCTGGTAAAGAGGAGCAGGTGTAAAGGTGTAACTGAGCTGGATGGAACAAGATAAGGCCAGACCATGGAAAAGAGAGAAAACAATGATACTGCCCCATATATCACTGTGATTTGGCACTGCTAAAACTCAACCCCTTCAGAGCTGAGATAGTACTGTGATAGTGGTGCCTTGCCCAGTCGCCATATTGCAAATAACGACAAGAATTGGGAGCAGGCTTTGATGCCAGCTGACTCAGAAACAGGAGAAGCTTTTAGTCCAACAAAATTATGATGAAACTGTGCTGTGTGAGTAAACTCTGATCACTTGCCAAAAACACCTGCTTTCCATGACTGCATCCTTCCTGCTATCTGCCAGCAAGCCTCCTTCTGCCTCTGCCTCCAGCCCTGGCATGGCAGCAAGCTGGCAAGGCCTAGAGTAAGGCTGAGGTTGTAATCCTACTGTGTTTACAAAGTCTCACAGCGTTTTGGGAAGCACTCTCACGCTCTTTGTCAAAGTTGTTCAATAATATCCTCAGACAGCAGAGCTAGGAATTATAAATCCAGCACCAACGCGCAGGAATGGAGCTGGCTGTGCAAGGAAGGAGCTATGCCTCTTAATTAAAAAAACAAAAACCCAAAAGTGTCCTTTTCCACTGATGAATTGTGGAGGAGGATGGAAAGATAAGAGGCATGGAATACAGCAGAGGAAAGGTGTGGAGAACTGCTGGAATACAAATGCAAAGCACCAGGAGAGCTTGCACCAACCAGACCTCTGAAGATGAACTTCAGCTTCTCAGGCCCTAAATGCAGTGAAGAAAGGAGGAGCTAGAGAAGTGGGAATATCTCTCAAAACAAGTCACACTTTTAGCTTGGCTTTCACTGCAGGGAAGATGTTCCCTGAAGCTTCTAAATCAATGTTCTGAAGTTCTGTCATGGAAACCCCTCTCAGTATATTTTATGCAGATATACAGGACCTTGCAACTCTACTATCACCAAGTGCACAAGCACCTCTGGGGCTGGTTTAAATGCCCAGTTCCTAAGGGTTTTTTGTTGTGTTTTGGCTGCAGCAAGCAGGTGTTAAGAGATATTACAGGCTGTATCCCTCTGGGAGGGCCTGGTATCTGGGAAAAACGTAATAATCACTGATAACTTGTAAATGCCTTCCTTTGCCCAGCACAGAAGTGTCTCTTCTGCACTTCTCCTTTTCCTCAGAGGGCAGGAGTTATGAATCACCAAGGGAGGAAAACAATATAAACTTCTTTTGCTACCAGTTGATTCTGAACCACCCTTGGAGTAATTTTGGCAGTCCTGGATCCATAGCAAATCATATAGGACTTGATTCAGTCACAAATCCAAAACCTGTGGAGATAAACCTTCAATTTGGGAGCGCTGGGAGAGGATCTTGCAGCAATAACCTTGCCTGTCTCTCTCTCTCCTCCCACAGTATAGCAAAATAAATGTGTATAGATACTTCTTATTTGCTTGTTTACACTTGTTTCTCAGAGCACTGAACTATGCCTCACCCATTTTTCTGTAATCAAAGGGAAGTGGGAGGAGGAATTGTGTTTCTGTGCCAGTCTACATGTTTTACTGCTTCTGCAAGGTAAAGGAAATGAGGATCTGTCTGTCTGCCTGATGCAGAGGGTGATTCACACACCTATTACAACAGAAACACAAAAGCCATGCAGCTGTAAAGCCAATACAATTAAAACTGGGTATAATTAAAACAATTGTCTGATGGCAAACAGGCACTACAGCCCTGTACAGCTATTCTCAAAGGAGAATATAGACAGATAAAAGGTACCTTTTTGGCAGAGCAACACTGCTCAGTAGATTTAATTTAAACCATATGAGATTATTATGTCATATTAATCAGAATACTTTTGCAGAATCTTTCAAGTAAAAAACTTTGTGTTATGGTCTCTCAGCTGCTTTTCTCTGCCCAAGTAGCACTGTGACTATGAGGGCTGTATAATATGACATAACTGGATTTATGGACATACAAGATTTTCTTCATGTCTGAAAATGTTTAAGAAAGGTCTTAATATGACTAAGAGGGAAATCTACAAAAAAGGAATAAAAAAAATCTTCATTCTCCCAGAAAGGTCACAGGTAATGAAAACAGAAAGGTAAAATCTTCTGAAAAAGGGCAAGAAAATGCTTGCCTTTTTTTTTTTTTTTTTAATCCAGAAAGAGTGATATTCATGGTAAATCCACATGGTAAATTATATTCATATCTTATCACCCTTAATGAGATTAGAAGTGCCATGAAAGGGCAAGTCAATGCAAAACCACAGGTGACCCTACTGCTGACAGATGCAGAAAATGAATCACTGTCCTGTTAGTCCCTCCAGAAATGCTTCAGGGGCCTGCTTAATGCTTAATGCCTTCCTGGCCTGCTAAAAATAAATCAGCATTAATTCTGCTAAGGAAAAACTGCCTTTCTGTTGAGTGAAACAAGGACACCCGCTTCAGGCAGTGGGGAAAAGAAGAGAAGCCACCCAAAGAAAAGCCACAGAATTCCTCAGTGGAGCCACGTGGTCCAACAAACAACAGCAGCAAACACACACTGGTAAAGGAAAATGTATACAGCATCAGTGATCAACTGATGTAGGTTTCATTCTTCACACAGGAAGAGTTAAGCAACAAACAAAATTACAGCAACGGGGCAGTTCAAGCAGGAGTCCATTGTGGCTCATTAGAATATTCAAATGTTTCTCCCAGGAAAGAATCATTCCACCATGGTTATAAAGCCTAAGCCCTTTCTGAAGGCTAAATCAGGTGCTGCAGGGGGAAACCAAGGCACAAGGCAGGAAGGGATGAAAGGGCTGCTCTGGTCTCTCTCCTCCCACCACATGCCCAGGAACACCTGCCTCAATGCTAGCAGAAGAGCAGTGTCACTGGGGCAGGACAAAAGGACACTTTCTCATGCATCATGGACTCTGAAATACCCCGTGTGCTCCAATGGCTCTGACATTCATGGCACACATCTGTTGGAATGATATCAAGCTCCAGCCCAGACACTGTGACGCAGAACAGATGCCCATGGCTCACTCCTACAGCAGGTGGTACAGCCTTGTTAAGCATGGAAATGGAAGGGGGAAAGGGGCCAGGGATTGCTGAGGTGTGGTGAGAAAGTGGGCTGGATTAGCCTCTGGGATTTTGCATGGCATGGCACATGTGATAGAGAAGTGATAAAAAGAGGAGCAACCTAAGCTAAACTGACTCATATTTGCCCCAAGCTGGAGACACAAGCATGGCTCCCATGGCTCAGAATGACTGGGTTTGAGTCCACGGCCATGTCTGGACAGGTTGATGAATATCCAATCTCTCCAGAGAAGCAAACCACACATTCTTTCAACTGCCCTTTTGACCCTGCAGGAGGAAATGACCATTTCTTTAACACATGCGTCACGAAAGTCAAACCATTATCCTTGTCCTGTGCGTACCAACTATTTTTCTCTCTCTTTGAAATATGTGCAATTTTCTTTGTGATTTGGACCAGGAACCTCTGAGCACCACCAGACCATCACCCTCAGGAGGCTGGTAAAACCCTGAGCCAGAGAAAATCCAGCATCAAACACATTTCAAAGCCACCTAACAGTGCTGACTTAACTAACATGTGTATACAGAATCTGCTAATCTTTCACTCAGAGCTGGCACACCTGAAAGGAGCAGCTGTGATCCTGTGTAGTCTTTGTGATACAGATTATATGCCAGTGATGTTGTGTTAAGCATAAAGAAGAAGAAAAGAAAGATAAAAGAAGTTTATGCATAAGATTAAGCAACTGGGACCTCTAAAATACCCATTTTACAGCAGTAAAAAATGTGAAATCAGGAGGAGTGCAGGCTGAGCTCTCCCAGCAAGCATCTGGGGCAGCTTGTGCACCAGGGTTTGAGTCATGCAACCTGTACTTTAACGCACCAGTTCTCCTACATATCTACTTGTTACAGACCAGACTTTTATTGCATTCACAAGCTCAGTGTTTCCCTGACAATCTGGGGAAACAACACATATCACAACCTGAGTGCAAGAGGTGCAAATCTCACAGGCTGGCCATGGGGCAAGAAAACCTGTGAGGGGCAAATTTTATCCCAAGCCCTGGCGATCAGGAGGCTGAGAAGGACATGAGCACTGAGGATGCAACAGAAGCCTTATTCTCATGCAAGACATAAAGGATTTGAGCATATAAATCAGAGTGACAGATGGTTGAAAAACACCTGGAATAGGTGTCTTAGTGCTGCAGTGGATAAACCCCTTCAAACAATTTTACAAGGAACTTCATGGATATAGTTGGCCATGGCATTTTTTATATTTTGCTGTGCAATTTGCCTAAACTTGGTGTCAATGTTTTTATTGCTCTCACCCCTCATCATTCAAGAGCAATATTGAAAATTTTTATCAGCATTGAATCCTTCTCCCTGCTTAAAGTTGACTATGCAAATACTGCCTTCAGCTGCAGAAATCAAAACCCGTCCTCAGCAGGACTGAGCTGTCCCCACCTTGTGCAGGTATAACTGCACCTGCCACCAGCCAAGGTCTCCAGGTGAGACATCTGTTAGAAGACAAAAAGGCAAAAAAAGACAACATTTTCTTTATCCCTGGGATATCTAAAACATCCATTGACAAGAGAAATTGAAAAGTTTGCAAAATTCAATATGGAGAAGGACTGGCCTACAGAGTTGTTACAAGTTGAGATGTTGAAACTCTTGGTGAAATTGAATAAAAATTATATTTTCAAGACTTGTCTTTCGTTATTATATTTAGCAAGATTGAGGTCCTTGACTCTCAAGCCTGATGCACCCTTTGGTACATGTAATGAGTGCACTAGGAAAGCAGACACTTTGCAATTTTCAGAATTAAAGAGAACCAACAATTACATAATTTATTGAAAGCCATCCAATAAATGTACTGCTCTGATGTTTTCTGCATCATATCTGTAATTATAAATAAATAGCAGATCTCATATGCCCTTCTTAGAATAGCAAAAATGGCTAAATACTGAACAAGCAATGTTTACCATTCAAATCCTAGAGCCTTTCCAGTTTTGCCATGTGCGGTAGATTTTACTCATATAGGAAATATTTTTTAAATATTTGTTGTTTATTTTTTTCTTCCATAAATATGTGGGAATAGCTGGTCTCAAGTAAAAAAAAAATCAAGTCGGGAAATACTTAGGCAGAAATGTGGGGGGTTTTGCCCATTATTGACACATGTAATGTTTTATTTATTATACAATAGTTTCAAGAGAGGAAAAATTTCCAATCTGGGAGCAAAACAGGGCAACCAGTCTTTGACTGATCAAGCATACATTGCAAATAGTAACTAACATTAAATGTTTCCAAGAATTTAACTGCTCTGAAATTAAAACCGCTCTGACCTTGGGTTTGGGTTTTTCAATGTATTGAACTGCCGCTCTCCAGCCATTTCCAAACAAACAAACTGACCTAAAGCAGCTGCTCAGAGCACAGGATTTCAAAACTGCAAAGCAATCATCCCCAAGTGTGGAGAGACCTGACCTGAGAGGTTTGTCTGGAGTCTGAGGGCAGGTGGGAAAGCTCTGCTGGGACCCAGGAGGAGACAGGGCCAAGGGGAGGCAGAACTGGGAGATGTCCATGATGGAAGAACTTCTGTGACTCCTAGAAAAACTGCAAAGTGCAGGTACTTCTGAAGTGCAATTTTGCGTTAAATTGAGCACATTTGGTCTTCCAGGAATAGCACAAGGCACGTAGATAACCTTTCCTACTCAATTGCTGGGAAAAAACCCTCCAGCGAAATACAAATACTTTCATAAATACACAAGCAGGTGAATGGCATTTAATTCAAAATGTGGGAAATACCTCACACAAAACTTGGGACTGAACATGACCTTTACTTTCCCAGCAGATGGTTTCCCAGCTTTTTTCTTAAAGTTTGCTTAGAATGTGTCTGATGCCTGTAGTGTGCAAAAACCCATTGGATTTAATGACAGAGCACATCTCCTAGACCGTATTATCCTGAATTTCCCTGTCCTTGCAGGTGCAGCCCCTTTCTGTTGGATGGTTGTTAAGCCACACCAGGTGATGTCTTCTTATTTTTTCTTCAAAAATATAAACCATGAGATCTCCAAGAACACAGGTCAAGTGGCTATTTATAGACAGCCCGACATGTGAAAAACATGCCATATATTCTGAACAGCTATATCTTGTGTTACTGCTTGTGTCACTTTTATCTCTCTTGATTTCTGAACCTACAGATGTAAGAGAATGTTTGTTTCCTCCGGATATGGGGATTATTAACAACCAACAAAGTGTGCAAACACAAACCACTAACAAAATCACCATTTTAAGTAAAAAACACAAAACACCCCCAGCAAAGAGATGCTGTAAAAAACAGTGTTGTGAAATTACTGATGAAAAAGAAAACATTAAATTATTGCACCTCTTTTCCAGGATAAAAGTAATCCTCTGCCTTTCATGAAAGAAATTACATTAAGGCTGTTTTCTCGCTATGGAAAAGCCATCAAATACGTGTTGCACAGTGGAGACAATGTGTGAAATGCATGAAATCAAGTGAAAAGATGGGGTTTTACTGTTGTTTACTATTGTTTATGCAATGCCTGGGAAAGATCCAGGCTGGCCTCTAAACATCTCCATCATGCTGCATGATCTGGGCTGGAGCTGGGACACCGAGGGTCTGCTGGGGTCCCACAGTCTCCCTCCCTAACATGGGGTGAGGAGGCAGCAGATTCCTCCTCACAGATGTAAAATAAGTATGGGATACCTCAGGTTGCCACAGGGGCCAACCCAGGCTGGGCAAAGCTAACAGGGGAGATGTGGCATGCTGGGTTTGCTTTCCCAAAAATGAGATTCAAATTTTGTGCTGAGGTCTCACAAAAACACCCACAATTTTTGTGGGAAAGGATGCTTGGTGTAGTCCCAGTGGCTGTTTGGCTATGTGAACACACTGGGAACCCAAAGACCCCATCAGTATGTGCAGTCATGGCAAATGAGTAATTTGGTGCATTCATAGGAGCAAAATAACCATATCAACGCTTCCCCTGCCTTTGAAAAATGTGTTTAAAGGTCAGCAAGACAAAAAAGAATACTTTAGAATATGTTTAGCTGAGAAACCTATGCAAATTGTGCGTGGTAATTCGCAGCTGAAACCTATAAATGTCTGAAACCTCCCTGTAATGACTCCCTTAGCAGATATAATTCATGTCCTTTGTGCACATGCAGGATGGGGAAGTGTCAACTTTTGCTTTGTGCCTCGTTTAACCATCATATATCTACGCACTGCCATGGAGCAAGCTTTGTCCCTGAGGTTCCAGAAGATCAGAGTGAAATTTAGACTGAATATACACCAATAAAAATTGTAAATAGAACTGCAAGGTGAAAAGCCAGAAAGTAGTAGCAATCTGGTGCACAGGTAACTGAATTAAGTTGCCACGGATGTTTCAAGGAAAGAAGGAAAGCGAAAAAAGAAAAAAACCCTGACCAACCAACCAACCAACCAATCAGCCAACCAAAATCCACACAAACAAATGAAACAAGACAAAGCAAAACAAAACGAACAAAAAACCCCCAAAAATTAAAAAAAAAAAAATCTTCCAAGGCCTCTGATGCATCACAGTGTTTGTTTTCTGTATCGTAAGTGCCACCTTGCACAGGAGAGGGAAAAGGGGCACAGGGGAAACTGGTGGCACTGGGAAAGAAAAAGCTTTAACTGAGCCCTGTGTAAAAGCACCTGCTTGATTGTAGGGTACACTTACATACATCCAGAACACTTTTATGGAAATTTTTCAGCCTGTTTCTGTGAGACTCCACATCCATATGACAGTGTTGCAATCCCTCACTGTTTTTTTTCCACAACATTTGGTGCATGTCTAAAAGCTGGATATCCTGCCCATCCATGTCCAAACGAGCACTGCCAGGTGTTTTTTACAGCAAACTCTTTTCCAAAGAAACAACCAGGAGTCAGAACACCCAGGAATTTCAGAAAATGGAAGTTCATGCCTTGAAATATGCAGGGCAGTGTGTGTGTCTGTGTGTATGTGCAGGGGAAACCCTTTACACTATCAAAATTCCCTTCATTTGAGACTCAGGAGACAAATCTTTGTGGTCAGTTTTTAAAGTCTTTTTTTAAAAGCTTTTCTGAAAGTTTTTCCATGGGAATATTGTAAGCAGCCCTGTTTGTTGATGACCTGTGCTGTATGCATAGATACATACATATATACAGAGTCCTGCACATGTTAGCAAAAAGTTTAGGAAGCAAATAAAGATGTAATACAAAGCCCTCTAAATAATTTGGGAACCATTTTTCATAAAATTGAGAAAAATTCTGTCACAGAACGACTGAATCTAATCATAGTAGCTAAAGATGTGCAGGAAAAAATAGTAGCACTTCCAGTTTTCCATCCTCACAGGACCTCCAGATATGTGAGATATATTCCATGTTTAGAAGGAAAGAGAAAATAAAACAAGACAGGTGAAGCACAGAGTCAAAAAAGTTTTCAAACAATGTTCTTTAACCAGGGTGTTCAGGAGCTGACCTTATTTCTACAAGTTAACAGTCGGAGTGAGTAGTACTTAACAAATATCCCCCATATCCTTTGAGATTTTGAGCTTGTCAAGAGCATAATGTGCTAAAAAATACATTCTTCAAATGAGGTGACACTGTGCCGTGTGACAAAATGGCATCATGTAAAAAGAAATTATAGAAGGCAACTCTATTAAAAATTAAAGAAAAAATGTTTCATTTTAAGCTAACTATTCCAAATGACATCATACAGAGAGGATAGAAAATGCTTGGTGAAGGTGAAAATATTGACTGTGGTGCCTCCCAACATATCTCCTCAAGTCCTGACTATGGTTTTGGGGTAAGATGTGAAAAGTCAACTCTGGAAGAAGACTACTTTCAGGAGTCTGTTTGGGAAGAATGGGAATATTTTTGATGAGTATGTCACAATGACATTACACTCCTGATGAGGAGGAGCAAGGTCACTGATGAAAATGTGTCAAGGGGCAGAGCAGTGACCTCCCAGCAGACGTGCAGAAACCCAAGGTGTGTGTGCTTACTGCACCACTGTGTGCTATGTCTGCACAGTCAGAAATGCAGGAGAGCAGAATAAAGCAAAATCAAAACACTCCGAGCAGAACGGGATACATCTGATAGATGACAAAAATGCTGCTACTTTTGGAAGGAATGAGTGCAAAATGCTTAAAAACCTGAAAGCCCACTGGCAGTCTGGTGAGTTTGTGATGGACGGGTTCCTGTTGCAGGCTCACCTCCCTAAAGCCTTTCTCCTCTCACTTCCTAAAATGGGCTCTTTTGTTTCCAGATTCCATCTGTTATTTTTGCAATAATGCTGTTTGTGTTGGAAAAATGTTTCTGTGGAAAATCTGTGGATCGTCTCCACTGGTGTCACAAAGTGGTCTCTGGACACAGGAATGTGGCTTCCCTGACGATGACACCAAACCCCAGGAGTGTCCCATAGTGACGGGACGTGGTAGTCCTGTGGGTCTGGGACTGGAGACTGACATGGAGACATCACACAAAGTAATCCCAGGAGTGCTGGGAAGGCCAGTCACTGTCTCAGAAGATGGAGATGACAAGCAGGATGCTCTCCTAGGGTCTCCTCAGAGGCAGAGTTTGAGTTTAAATCCTTGATTACAGCAGCTTTCAGAAGAGTAAGTTGTAGCTATGTAGATCTGAAAGGAGGAAGCGTTCTAGGACAATTCCCTTATTCAGCTTGCAGAAAGGCTGAGCAGACACATTTGTGCCAATTTCAAGCAATTGATATTTAATAAAGACTTGTGGCTGGTTTTGGTTTTGTCTTAAACAACTCGGTTCAACTTAATTTGTCTTAATTTCAAAGCATCTTTTTCAGAGTGCACTCCCTGAATTTCCAAACCGTGATCCTCACCCAGAAGTGAGAAATACAACAGTATTGCCTCATCTGAATGAGTCCAAGGAAAATTAATCTACTGGCGTAAGTTACTTTCATTTGAGTAGAAAACAGACTGTGTATTGATACAGCACACCCTGTAGAAATGTGTGTTGTGTTGATATCCACAGTTCTTCAAAAAAGAGAATTTATCTTTCTGTCACACAAAACATGGTAACTGACCAATTTATGCTTTGGCATGAATCCTATTCTATTCTATTCTAATTCCACATAACAACTGAAGGAATAAAACTGACTAATCAAGTGCTGGGTTAAAAAAACTATGTCAGTGGGTGTTATAAATCTGCCATTTATTTCAGTGCATGGCTCTTTTATTCCAAGCTGGTTCTTGTATTCTATGTTTGAACCGTTTTGTCCATAGAGAAATTTTTGCAAACATTAACAAAAGCAATAATTAGTCCCAAGGGCCACAAGTCCATGTTTTGTGAGAAGGGCACAGAAGGGTGATACCAGAGATGACCTCACGGTGATGTCCATCAAGCTCAAAACCAACCTTAGGGATTTTATTGCATTTTGATGGCCTAGGGATTGCATTGTCAGACATACTGATACGAATTTTGCAGTGAAGTTTGATGAATGGGACAGGGTTTAGTGGCTCTCACTGGGGAAGTGAGATGGTGGCACATTGCATCACTTCAAAGCCATTATGTCAAGAAGTTCTCTGTGTCAATACTGTTCTGCATCCATTTCCTTCATGTGAAATGGTGATTTAAACACTTCCAGGGCTCACCTTTTCCCCTACAGGGCTTCGTCTGCTCATGTCATTTCATACAGTAATGAGGACTAATTACACACTGTGTCGTGCTGCACTGGAAAAAATGAAACCTTATTCCAGAGAGTGATGCCCAGCTTAGAGGTGCTTGAGCCTTACCTCTCCAGCCTGTGGAAAAACAGGAGCTGTCAAGTTGCTCCCTCCATGTATCTTTCTACTACATACCCAAATGGAGTGTTTAATTTGTCACTTTTATCAGGACAACATCTGCAAGTGCATTTCTACCTACACACTCAGAAATGGCTGATGACTTCATGTGTTTTGAGCATTTACAAAATAAAAACTCTCTAGCTAAGAAAATCAAAATGGCTGATTTTTTTCTTTTTTTCCTTTTTTATCCGCCCCCCCCCCCACACACACACAAAGTAGGGTTTTGAATGTGAAATTGAGTCCTTACTGTGTACGTTCATGGTCCACAAAGGAAAGGTTTATTTACAGTGGTTGTGGCGTAGGAAGAGGACAAAGAGCTGCAGAACAACCACCTGTGTGCAAGCTATTTGGGCTAATTTGGCCAGAATTCAGCACAAACTCCCCAGTAAATGTAGAAAAGAGAGAAAAACAGGTTAATGCTTCAGTTCATGGGTGCATGTGCAGTGGATCTTTATGTCTGACTGGAACTTTGGGAACTCCAAGGGCATAACAGGACAAAAATTGAGAGCTATCACAACCACCATGATGCAACTGATCTGACCACCAACAGAGGGATTTATCCCTCTCCTCAAAATCAGTGTTGCCTGGCATTTAATACTGTGCTGCAGGCATTAATTTGCCACTGATTTATATGGAAATCCAATAAAACTATAAAAAGAAAGTCCTTTAAGACCAGATTGTGAATGGCTGAAAGTGAAATTACAGGGAAGGGAAAGAAAGGAAGGAAAATCTTTATGGGAGACAATATTTTTTTTCTGTTTTCTGAATTTAGGTGGAGGTGGAGGAGACTCTAAAGTTGGCATCAGGTGTGCCACTAGGTCACTGTGACACCAGAAGCAGAACAAGCTCACACTGGAGCTGGTCACAGCATCCTCTGCACCCAGAGGAGCTGGCAGTCCACCCACTGCCCTCACAGCCCTTTCCTGAACAGTGGGCTGTTGTTTCTCCCCTCTGGGCTCACTGAACATGTTCAGCCTTCTCAAACAACACCCTGTGGCAGCCAGATCATCCACATAACACTTTTCCTCTGCTCTGACAGGATTCACCTAAGCCTCCATCAACAATGATTGTGCACAAAAATTTAAAGGGTGATTTTCCATGACAGCCTGAAATCATGACTTTGGATTTTGTCTTCTGCCAGCTCTTTTTGCCAGTAGAACTGGGTTACTGATGTACCTCTTTGAGGAAGTGGAGCAGAGTTTAGGGTGACACCATGGTCAGGTGACTTCTGCACTGTTGTTAGACAGCTCTGAGCATGAACCTGGTCTGATAACTTGATCCTCATTGCTACCACAGTCTCAATGAACACATCAGAGAATCAGTTTACACTAAGAATGGTGTTTCACGTGAAAATAAAGCATTGACATTTATGTGGTTCCTCTTTATAGAGCTCGCTCTGTGTATTTTCTTGAAGGATTAATTATCATGATTTACTTAAGAAACTCCCCCCTACTGACAGCAGCTTTCTCAGGTGCTGGCTGGGGACACTCCATTTTTTTCAGTGTCATTTTCTGAAGCAGAATACACTGTGAATTTTTTTTTTCATGTCAACAACTTGAATTGACAACGACAGATTTCACCTCCTATTCAATGTATTCCTTTGGACACAGCTACTACCTTCACCCCAATAAGAGTCAAAATTAAAACCAAATGAGGTAAGCAGAAGATGAGATCTTCATTGATACAAAGAGCATTTCATACAGCACATATCAATTATATTGGCCAAGTCTTAAAATGTTTGTTTCTCAGTTCTTAAAACTTTGTTGCTCTGATCACTGGGGTTTTGGAGGAACTTCAGAACAACAAGAGGCTTGTGTTTGTCCTCACCAATTTATTTCTAACCTTGCTGAAACCAGCAAGAGGCATACCTGACTTCAGCCGTCCCGCTCAGGATCGAGCTCATACATTTTCAAGTGTAAGGTATTTTTACCCACAGATCTCACAGCATGTAGAGATTTTCTTTTTGGTACAAAGATGCAATTTCAGTTAGGATTTTTACCTTCCAATTAGTTTGTTTTAACCACAGCCATGCATATTTTTTTCCTCCCGGGACATTATTTTCCTTCCATACAGCTTCTAGAGATGAATAAAGGAAAAATAAAGATCCAATCAGTATGGCACCATTTCCTTCAGCTTTTTTGTCCCTTCAGCTTGTGTAATACATTATTTGCTCTACAACTTATAAGTGTAAAATGAAATCTTCTCTTACAAGTCCTAATTTTTTTTAACTTCCAGAGTTATTTGCACACTAAAAATGCTTTCTATTATTACATGTGAGCAGAGCAAATTAATTAGAAGGCTCACAATGTAAGGGTGACTCTCTTTTTAAATTGCCATTTCAGCCCCCTCATTCAAAAGCGCAGTGTGAGTCTAGTGCTGGCTGACTCTGTGAACACCCCACAGTGACCACTGTGGGGTATGCCCAGCCACTGCCCTGGAGGGACGACTGCTGAGATAAGAGATTTTGCGATCACCCAGCACGACTCCCTGGAAAAGCAACCATTCCTTTGGGTCATGGCGAGGAAAGGTAGACCCACAATTCTTTGGGAGACACTATGCAGATCATTCTGTAACCCATCGGTCTGTCCCAGACCCTCTGCAATCCATTGGTCCCCTACTGATCCCCTGTATCCCTATAAAGGGAAGCTCCCTCAATCCCCTCAAGAGAGAGCTCGTCCGTGGATCTTCCCTTCGCTGGAGGGGACCCACAATAAAGTTACCTCCGTGCGGAACCAGCCACACGAGCCTTCTCGTCTCTCTCTCTGGTCTGGCTT
>NW_008236759.1:79724-81123 GCF_000691975.1 Corvus brachyrhynchos | reverse complement strand
GGAATCACGAGCTGATATCACTAAAGAGCTGACAGCCGCTGCAAGGGCCCTCCTGGCCAGCAACTGAGGGAAGACACCGGGCCTCGGGAAGGCGATTCCTTTCGGGACCATCTCCCTGGACCGGTCACCTCTTCCTGGGTCACAGTCTCGGACCCCATCCCCAGCTGTAATAGACCACATCTGAAAACCTAATGTAAATAGATGGTAACCAAACATCTCTCAAGAAATACTTAAAACATTTTTTTATTCTTCCATAAACAAGTCATTTAGTTCACCACAATGGCTTTTCTTTTTCAGTTTTCCTATTTCTAGCAAGTGAATGGCTCAAGGATTGATTAACTGCATTGCCTTCTCACATGCACAACCACAACTGATCGTGGTGAAACTTTATACACTGAAGGTTGGTTCTTTCATTATATTTTTTGGGGGAAAAAAACCAAAGATCACTATTTACCATTTCAGAAATTCTTGTTTTGATGAGCTCTGCCTCTGTACACTGCACAAGGTATTGAGCATGAAACAACAAGCACAATTTTTAATGGGAACCTTTTGTAAACCACAGGTTTCATGTAGCTCCTTAACATACTAATTTTTTTTTTATCTGGGTGAAAGGAGATTGCTCTTGGAAAGAGAATGCTGTAATATGTCCCTTGGCATTTTCATGGCTGATAGGGCTTGATCTGAACTGCCAAAATTATTAGGGCTTTTCTGAGGAAGTAAAAAGAAACACTGATCTGAGCTGAATGCCTGCAAATATCCATGGAAGAAATGCAGCCTGGCGAATAGGATGGAATTACTGCGAGAACACATTATATTTTGGATATAAAAACACAGGCTTTGTTCTTAATGAGAACCTAATCAGGTAGCTAATAAAACTGGCTTGGCATTCAGATATGCATAAATGAAACAACTGCTCTTACATGGTGCAGAGACAGAGACAATGTTAAATGTGCAGGCACTGCATTTCACACTGCTGTGAGCAACCCTCAAAAACACCTTGTGCAGGAAAGGAGAGTTGTCACAGACTGAAAACTGGGGCCAGCCAGGCTGGAGAAATAGCTCATTAGTTAATGAAGATGCTTTTAAATTCTCCATCATAACAAACATCCTCAGAAACGCTTGTTATTAATTACTACACATTCACCTTTTGTCTCAAGCCTCATTGTGCCTCATTCTCCATCCTGCTCTCATTGTCACTTTACATTGGCTTTCTATTCTTCCTCTTTAGTAATTCAGGAGTCAAGCAAATACATACCACCATCATATTTTTCAAGTTTTGAATTAGTCAAGAAATTATTTTGAACATACAAAATTTAAAAGAAAATAAATCATTGCGGGTACACCTTCAGCCTCACCACAGGCTGGACCTGGAGACCGGGAGGTGCAGCAAGCCCACCAC
>NW_008236759.1:70518-78565 GCF_000691975.1 Corvus brachyrhynchos | reverse complement strand
AAAAAAAGTCAACTTAGTCTTGGCTTAATAGGCCAGCATTTATTTTCTTACTGCAATTCTCTTTCTCTGAGGTTGTAAGATTTAATATAAGGGGTTGCAAATGTAATCCAAAGTGTTCTCACACTGAAATGCAAATGCTGAGGGTTTTTTGTTTGGGTTTTTTTTTGGCAGTCTTTAATGTCTACTGAAAGAGACCCACATTGGAGAGCTCCTAAACTCACAAGCTGGTTTATTTGCCAATTCTCTTGAGTAGTATTCTGCCCAAGCATCCTGGAACACAGCAGCTGGCAGCTCCTATGTCTGTCCAGGCTAACTAACAAGATATAATATAGTAGGAATGATATAATTGTGCTCTGATTATCAATGAATTAAAAATAAACCTATTTATTATAGACTTGATCAGTATTAATTTACTTTAAAAATACCTGTTTCTTCCTCTTATCATAAGGTATCATAACTATATTTACTGTAATGGATAACTTAATTAAATTTAAGGAACTTGGGAACTGTTATATTTGACAGATTACTTTTTATAATGGAGATCATAATTTCTCTCTCTAAAAAACAATAAACACATGTTTATTTCTTTGCTCTTTCACGTCCCTAGAGCAAGGTCCAATTACTACTATCTACCTAAAATGGTTTATGCTCTCCTCCTCACAAGGTTATTAATTATCTCAAAACTGAATATAAATTTACTACAATGCAGTCCCTAAAAATTCTTGGCTTTCAGTAGGATCACACTACTTCAGTGAAGGAAAAAAAAAAATGAAAGAGAGAAGTCAAGTCAGAGAAACCTAAATCTCAGTTTTTCTGCTTTGGGTGGCTGTAGCAACTGAGGGAGCAAATAAAACAAAAATTCCTTAAAAAATTTCATTTTGCACATAAAGCAGATTAACGAAAAAGCATGACTATATTTGAAGCAGAATGCACTAAGAACCACAGGACTTCACGTGACAAAGAGTTGTGGTAGAGCCATCCCTCCTCTGAGCAGACCAAGATGAGCACCACACCTGCAGGGAACAGAGGTCCATGGGCTTTTTCTTGCTGATACTTTTTACTCCTCTCCCCACTACTAAGATATATCTGCATTAAATATTTCTGGTTTGGTTTCCCCTTCATGCCTTTTTGGTCTGTTTCAGATCCCCCTTCCAATCCCTGCAAATAGCAGCTCTGTCATGGTCCTCCCTGTGCTCTGCAGCTGCTTCCAGAAATCCCTGAGCCTTTTTACAGAGATCTGGGCCTATCCTGGCTCTTGAAAGTCCTTTGTGGAACACCAAGAAAAGCAGAAAAGAAAAAAAAAGTTTAAAAAAAAATTTAAACAAATTCTAAAAGAACCTTAAACAAATAAAAATAAACACCAACTCCTGACAATGAACAAGTGGAAGAGAAGCCTGTGACAGAGGCTCCTTTCCTCAATGTCAAATCTCTGGTTGCACCATTTGGCCATAAGACAGGAAAAACAATGTTTACTCAACAGGCTTCAGCCTTCTAAAAAAATTTCTAGTTTACAGTCTTTTATGCAATATCCATCTTGCCTAATAATTTGGGTTTCTAATGTCACAGGAATGGGTTTCTGGGGCCACAGTGCCTAACCCATAATCCCAGAGCTGGCACTTAGCACTTGGCACTTTTTTGGGTCACTCTGGCAAACCTGTCCCTGTTTGCTATGCAAAATGATATTTTCAATGTGAAAACCATCTAAGATATGTGGGGGGGTGCAGAGTGTTGGGGGGGGGGGGGGAAATCAACTCTTATGTTGGTTAGAAGTCATTTGGTTCTTTCTGGCTGCACTTTATGTGAGATAAATATTCCATCTGAAGGAAGATCAGATGAGGAGGATTCACAACAACCAGACATGAAACACTGTGTAACTCCACGTGTTTCTGCTGCTGCCAGCACAGAACAGCACAATACTTACGTATTACAATATCAAACCAGATGAGCAAGGGAGCCTAAAAACTATGTATGTCTTCCTGCAAAACACACAAAAAACCTCACCCACGAAACATACAGACAGAGCTTGCATTGCTGCAGGTTCTTGTAGAAATGTACACAGAAAATTTGTGTGCGCCATGCACGTGGCAGGTGGAAGAATTGACCAAGGTGTGTGTTTGCATCTCTTTAGAAGGCAGAGTGCTGCCTCTGAAAACTTATCAGCTGCCCTGCATGGTTTCCATGGTTTCCCTGAACTGCCAAGCAGGATGAATCCTTACCTGCAGCTCCTGTTTGGGGTTTGCTGCCAGGGAAAGCTGCAGCAGAGACATGAGGAGGAGCAGGGCAGAGGGACCACGGAGGGGTGAAATCCTGCTTGGCCTCCCAGACCAGCCTCAGACAGGATTCAGGTCCTGGAACGAGGAAAATTTATCTGTTTGTTTGTAGGTCTTGTCATGCAAAGGACTGACAGTGACAGTGAACCTCTCGTTGCTGTTCCATATCTCCTCAGAGACCTTTGGCATTGACATATTAATACCAATACAAATTCCCAAGGTGTGGGCAGTGCCCAGCCTGCAGGAGAGCAGGAGCCTGGGCTGTTCAGTGGCACTGTGGAGTCTCCTCTCATGTGTTTGTGTTTGTCCCTTTTCTCCCTGTTACCCAGGAATTTGTAAACTCAGATGTGGCTAGAAGATCCAGCTCTCACATGGATTCAGCTCCCTAAAATGTTGCAACAGCAGAAAGTAAGGCAGAGAAGAAACAGTCCATTAATGATCAGTCCCAGGGAAACACAAGGTTCATCTCTTATCTAGTTCCTTCAGGAACAGGACACAGATGTATGGAAAACCTCGCTTCTTTACTTCCTCTTCCCACATTCTTCATTTTACACTTGTAACAACAAAAGAAGTGTTTCTTAGAGAAGTCTTTGAAGTTCTTCCATGTTGGCTTCAATATGAACTCAATTCTTCACAGCTCTGCACAATCAGTATGTAGGAAAGCAATGAGAGTTTCTAAATTGGGACTTTTTGAAGAGCCTGTCCTACAGTTTCCTGGCAATTATCCTTTGAAGAGTTCAACCACAGGGAGATTTTTTAAAAAGGTCATTCTGCCACATCAGGCCTTTACAGAAATCAAAGTCAGGCTTCGAATCAGTGTAAACTGATTCGAATTTTCTACTGCAGGACTTTTTCTCCTCAGTGGGAGGCCAGGGTGAGGACCCAGGGGTGCTTGCTCCTCAGACTTCGCAGCAAACTCCTCATTAGGATGATTTGCTGGAAGAAGTTGATCTACCCAAAGCAAAACCTGTGTTGGATTTCTTGTTCTGTCTTTTTGAAGGGCAGACTTGAGGAGCTTCAGTGGTCCCTAAAACACCTCTCAACAATTTCTGGATAAAATACTCCTACATATTTCATCCTGATTCATCATTAGTGTCTTCTTGCCACACTTCAACAAAAATAGAGCAATCCCACAGATTTTTTTTTTCTCTTTTGTGGTGAATTTTGAAGCAGTAGGTGGTAGGGGTCTTTAATCCAGAAGTCAACCAAAATTTAGAGTATTAAGATTTCAGTGAAGCAGAATTTCTACCCTGTAGGCCACTCTCCCCCTGCCCACTGGAGAGACAGAACATAACCTCAAATTTTACCTGCCATTTCAACCAGACTTCTGTGAGAACCCTCCTATCTAACCAGTTATCTTTGTGCCTCATGGCCTACACCTCCCACTCGAATTCTTAAGTGGAAAAAACTTTAAAATTTTGGTGACAACAGTTTCATTTCTTTGGGAATTTTACTGTAGACTAATTCTTTTCCTGGGATTCACAAGACCCAAGTACTTTACTATCTCTGTCTAATTTTGTAAACAGAGAGATTGAGCTCCCATTTTCAGACTGTGCTGGGTGCTGCAAAGGCTTATAACCTGTGGGCTGCTTCCCGCAATTTTCACACCTTGGTGTCAAACAGTTCTGGGGGGGATTAGGTCACGAAACTTTTGTGATTCCTTCACAATTCAGTAATAGTTTTAGCTCCTGACCCATTATTGTTGTGTCTGGAAGGTAGCCTAAACCACAGTTTTTGCCATGAAATACAGACACTGCCATGAATACCAGACAAAAAGCCACCAAATTTGGCATTGGTGGGTGGGTTCAGGGTTTGCACGCCAGGCCAGCTTCATTGTACCTCAACATCTCTACTGTTTGGAAGAGAGTTTAGGAACTACTCTCCCTGCTCTTACACTGAGTATTGCCCTGATCGAAAACCAAGTAACAACATGCATTTGCTTAACTAGTTACAGAAGCTGAGAAAAATTTAGGGTGAGATGTTCACAGAAACACCTGTGATGACTGTGCTTTTCCAATACTTGATAGCACAAAATCAAGTTAGAAAAAGAGGTGGTAATTTGAGATTGATGGTTCATTTTGCAAGTCTCCAAAGTGAGAGGAGCCTGGATTTAAAGAATGTAGTAAAAGTAGGCTACATTTTTTTATTTTCTTGCCTTAGCTTCACATCAGTACTTCAACTGATACACTACTGCATGCTGAAAAAGGTGTTAGTTATTATAGATATGGTAAAGTAATAACTAAACCTCTTACCTCATCACTAGGCATTTTTGTATCTGTTCAAGATTTGAAAAGAGTTGTCAGGGACACAGAGAACCACCCAGACAGCAGCATGTGGTGAGGATGAGGATGGTGCAGTCTTCAGGGTATACCCCAGGATTTGTAGGGCACTTTGAGATCAGCAGGTCCTGGTATTTTCCTCATCCTGAACCTTAGCTGAATGGCACCCCTAGATTGGTGTTGATAGAAAAGGTCTGTGATGGGACACAGATCACACTCTCAGTTAAGTCAACCTTTAAAGTCAAGCCTTTAGGGTCTCAGGTTCTAAACAAACTTTGGATCCAATACTGCCTATTTTTAAAGAGTGACAAGGCAGCTCACAACTCCCACAGTTACACTTGCCCTGCAATATTTTGCTAGTCCAAACTTCCACACAAGATTTACTCTCTATATGCCCTAAAACTTCTGTGAAGATACTAAAAATAGCTCCAAGACCAAGGTTTTAAACATACCACTGTGAAGGGGCACAGAACTGACCCACAAACAAACAAACAAACAAACAAACAAAACAACCCACAAAACAACTTACGACACTGTGCTTGAAGATACGGGCTGAACCAAGTCCACCCTGGGCCAGCCAAAAACCTGGCCAAGGACAGAACTGGAAATAGTGCCACACAAGTAAAAAGGGGCAGGGCTGAAAAGCAGCACTCCTGCAGCATGGATCAAGAGAGGAGTGCACTTAAATGCAGCCTCCGTGCTGATGGATGAGATGTGGGGTCAGGGACATGTGCAGAGGTCCCAGCAAAGGCTTGTCAGGGACAGCAAGGTCAGTCAGCATCCTCTGGGGCCTGATGCATTCTCTGTGTTTTATTTTTGTGAACTGTAAACCTCTTGCTGTCATTCACAATCGTAGGTAACATCCACACACACAGCAGTGCATCGGGTCTGTCTGAAATAGAATTACACGGTGACTATGGAAAAAAATATATAAACCACAGAGAAATGATCTAAAAAAATCCTCTATTTTTTTATATTTAAGCCACCTTCTATCTCAGAAAAATACCCAAACATCTTATTGTTGATTTTACTGTTATGTTTCAATTTCAGTGAAAATTTTGCTGAGAATTTATTGGAAGGTTTGGAGACAGAATAGAGAGAAAATATTACTAAAAAATGTGTATTTAAAAACAACCAAAAAACCCCCAACCAGCACAATACAACAATGGAAAACCTTGGAGTTTTCTGAGCTGCTGTGATAACAGCAGTTTCCTGTGCTGCTATCACTGCTATAAATGCACTGACTAAATGAGAGCCTGTTAAGGATTGGCTAAAGTGGTATTGGAGGCTCAAAAAACCCCAGAAGACAAAATTATTCTGTGTCCGATTCCTAATCAGACTCTTCTAAGGAAGCAGAAGGAAGTTTTAGGCAGTGTGATGGTGCAACTAACTGAATGATGGTCATTTTAAATAAGAATTGCAGCTGAACCATCCTCCCACTCTGCCTTGTCCACAGCTCCAGTCAGCTCAGACTGCAGGTCTTCTAAACAGTAGTTTATTTAAAGAGTAATGTGTAATAGTTACTGCCAGAATGCAAGAAAGGGCTGATTGTTGTACTGTTGCCAGTCAAAATCCAGGGCTGCTATTGAGGAAGTGATCACTTTACATCACAATGTTCTTATATTAACCAGACTGTGTCAGGAGAAGTAATTGATAGACAGGTACAATATGGCAAAACCTGTCGTTGTGTGTCTGTCTGAACAAAAACACAAGGACTAATTCTTTTCTTTTCCTGAAGAGACGAGGAAGAGGATGGATCACATATGACAAAATGATGTAATGTTTGCTAGGCATTCCTTCTCCCCCAGTCTATGCGATTCATCTCTCTGATGACAATTTATCTGTGTCCCATAAAAACGTTTTTGGTCATTTGGAGCATTATCCACTCCATCCAGCTGGTTATGATGGCAGAAACTAGTGCCTCACCTCTGTCTGTGCTGTAGCACAGCTGGGATGGATTTGTTTTATTTGGAGAATGCTTTAGGTGCAGAAAGTTGTTTGTGATTGCTGTGTTAAACTGGAGCTGTACCCCAAGGGACAGTGGGGTTCCATCTGTTTGTTGGGCCCAAGCAGAGTTGACAAGCTCTTCTCTGTCTCTGCATAAAACCCAGGGAACCAGTTAATCTGAATCCCGCTCACACGGGACATTTCAGTTAGAAGTCATCCTTTTAACAGTAAGGAGATGGAAAAATGGCTGTGCAGACAACTATGTAAGGACAAGAACAGCTGGCATAAGAATTTGGATAAAATCTGTAACACCATCCCCTCTTGTTAGATTCCTGCCTTTTATTCAGGAGATTTGGGAGAAAGCCTGTGTTGATTCTCTTTCAGACAAATTGCACACTACACTCTCTTTTTAAAGAGGGTGTTTACAGAAGAAAATTGTCCTTTCAGCAGCCATTTTCATGGGAATTTCTCTGGGGAAAAAAATGGTATCCCAAGGTTGAGATGGGAGATTTTGAGGATCCCTTTAGCAACTCCCTTCTGCATAGGGCTACACGGCAGGGGAGGGACCCCAACACAACTGCCTGCCATCCATCCATCCATCCATCCATCCATCCATCCATGCATTCTGGCAGATGCATGTTTATTTCCTGACTCTAGCAGAACTTTTCCCCCCAGGGGACATGTTGTGGCACACAGTGAAGTGCACTGAAGGGTGCCCATGCCCTGAGGGTGAAAGCTCTCACTGCTGAGGGCCAGTGCTGGTGGAAAAGGCCTCTGTGTTTCTCACCTGATCCATGGAGTGACATCAGTCTTGGGCCACTTGGAAGCAGCTTCCATGCTGTAACTGGAGACTGAAGTATTAAAGGCTTCTAAAATTCAAATTCTGTATCTGGTAACTCTCTTGGTGGCTCTCCAGCTGGCTTTGCTCTGGTGTCCCACCTGTCTTGCCCTCTCAGGGGCTGCATGCTGCCCTGGCAGGGAGGGAATTTTAATGGAGCAGGGGAAAAACACAACAAACCCTTTGATTTACCTGCTTTTGTTCTATTTCTTTACTAATGTCTGTGCCCTCCTACCAACTGTCAGACTTCCTAAATTGCCTTTCTGCTGATGATGTTAACAGCTTAATCTCTCACGCTATATTCACTGTCTCATAAGGAAATGCTGCCAGAATTCTTTGCTTCCTCATTTAGCACTGGCTCGTTCCAGCTCCACAGCCACTCACTCAGGTTTCTGCACACCTCATGTCACCTCATTGAGATTCTGCTGCATGTCCCACTTTTTCGGGAGACGTCAAGCCCCTGCACTTTTTCCAAAGATCCATTATCTCCTGGTCCCTGTATCTCTCTCACGGCCATATGCTTTATTCTCCCCTTTGCTATGTGAGCCATTCCAGAGCTGAGTGTGAAGAACTGCAAGCAGTCTTGCAAATGAGACCCTTTGCAGCTGGAGCAAGGCCAGTTTCCAAATCTCGTGGCTGATAAATGTGCATGTGCATCTCGGGACGCTGTTGGTTTTATTTGAGCAGATGTTAAGGATTCTGCCAGGGATCTC
>NW_008236759.1:53013-69724 GCF_000691975.1 Corvus brachyrhynchos | reverse complement strand
TTTCTATCTTTAGTTTAAAAATCTGTTTCAAAATGAGAGCAAGCTGAAAACAAAGGCTAACAATTTCATCTCCCAAGTAAAACGAAGACTATTTAGAGCTGGATTGCACATTTACACACGATTGCACTGCGTGGGAATTTAAGGAATTACACTTCTCTGGAACACCCTAAAGCACAGCTTCTTAAATGTTCCCCCATCATTTAAACACACAGCAAGGAGGGCTGTAATCAGGCATTAATGTTCTGTGGTGCATGGATCAGTGATACTGTGATTCCAAAGGAGAAAATGAAAGGTGGCTGGGACTGGCCTTGGCCCAGTTAGACCTTCAGAGGTGTAGGCTGCAATCCATAGAGTGGTGACCCTCATTTTGGAGTGATGACAAAGCTCCTTCTAATGATCTTAGTGGGTGATCTTGGGCAGGACTGAATATGACACACAAATGCAATTACCATGGGATGGCTAAGCCCAAGGCGGTGAGTGCAAGTTGTCACAGTCTGTGAAGGGAAATAATTCCTACAGCTCTAATTCCAGTCTGTGAGACACACAACATTAATTTCCTTAGTATGCCTTTGAATTATCTCTTAGTATATGTCTTCTAATTTAAAACTTACTAAAAAAGAGTGGAGAGGGGGGCAAAAGATACAAGGGAAGATAATCCAAGGCTTTCAGCACCTTCATCCTGAGACAAATATAATAAAATTGCACCAGTAAAATTACACTGATACAAACCGAGAGCACAGGAAAGTCAAACAGCATTTGCATTTTGAATGAAACAGTTTTAAACCTGACCTTGATACTTCACTTCTTTTAGCAGGATTTAAATGTTTGATGAAAAAATATGACAATCTCACTGAAAAGGTGTCCCAAATCAAACATACTGTCTAATAGTGTCTGACTATTAACTGTCTTTTTATGATTAATTTATTAAATAGCTTTGTTCCTCTTGCTATGCACTCATCTGTTTTAAGGAGAGTAACCTCTGGAGACCAGTTTTGTTCTGTGCAGAAGCCAGAAACTGGAAACAGAAAAGACACTTAAAATTGTAAGAAAATTGAAACAAGAGCTCAGTTCCGTAAGTAGTAATAAAATGTATCATTTATGATAAAACCCCTAAAATACCATAAAACCCAAAATAGATGCATGTGTGCATCTCAGTAGATATGTATGCATTACTGAGAACTGCACAGATCCACCCCTGCATATGTATAGGCATACATATAGGCATTTTATAAAATAAATAGACACAATAAAGAAAAGCAATGTGACTTCTGGTATCACCATGGGCATATGCAGTGTGCCTCTTAGACCTGCATAAAATTGTATTTTGCATATATCTATTTTATATATTTTAATGCATATGTATTCACCAATATTTTTTTTTTTAGTTCCATATAAATTGTGTTTTGTACTGTCTGCATCTTGATTTTTTTTTGCTCTTAACAGCAAAAGAATACATAAGGAGGTTTTCTTGGGAAATAGAAAAGGAGGAACAGCAAAAGGAAACTACTCTGAATATTATTTGTCTTTTGTTTTGTTTACTGGCAAAATAAGAACAAATAACAACAACAACAAAAAAGCAGTTGAGTGAAAGAAATACATCAATCTCTCTGAGAGTGCCTGTGACCTGAGGTGTGTGAAATCACCCATGCCAACCACACTATCAAATTGTGCGTCTTGCCAACAACAGAGAAAAAAACCTGTTCTGCAGAATTCACTGAGATCATTTCAGATGTGTAATACAAGGTTGTTGGGGAAAAAAACAACCCAACAACACTACAAGCTCAATGCTCTGGGGTATATTTCCCTGGATGTTTGTCTGGGCCTGGATGATTTACTGGTGATGTTTTTTTCCCCAGGAACTGCAGTGCAAAGGCAATAACATATTTATTTAATCTCACATGCTTTTCCCAGGAACTGCAGTACAAGGAAATAACATATTTCTTTAATCTCACATGTTGTCCTGTGCAATTGGCAGCTTTTCCAGCATCGACTGGGAACACAGGGGAGCACCTACTTCCAGACAAAAGTCTCTTTTAAAAAAAGAAACTGAAAGCAGCTGCCAAATGCTCACTTAGGCAGTGTGGTTTTGGGAAGTATTTTATTATGTTTTGTCATGAGTCTTCCACATACTTGTTTTTGAGTCAATCCTTATGGTTGAACACAGACTTTCTGCTGCCAGATAACTCACAGCATCCAACAGCAGCTGCACCAGGACAGCACACACAGCCAGCAGCAAAGAATCCTGTAGTTCCCTCTGCTCTCACAGAAACTCAGCTCTCACAGCAAGCTGGGGAGCCCCAGCCATGGTCCCAGATCTGTTAGGACACAGGATCAATGTCACGTGCAGCATTCGTGGCCCCTGAGGGCTGAACCTGCTGGTGTAACACAAATGTCTCACAGAAATTGACTGCAGGGGAACAGCAAAATATGATGATGGAGTTGCTCCCAACCAGAAGTTTGGGATGAAAAGGTATGTGCTTAATGCAGTGGCTCACTTTGGTCTCTGGAGGAAAATAAGGTGCTAGTCCAGTGAGTCCAGGTGTTGGGGTTACCTACGCCCTGAAGTTTTTTGTCCCACTCTGTGCTGGCCCTGCACCACTTCCCCTCCACTGCAAACAGCCCAGCCCAGGCATTGTATTGGGATTGTGTAGCCAGGTTTTGGAAGCAGGGGGCTACAGGGGTGGCTTCTGTGAGAAGCTGCTGGAAGCTTCTCCCAGTCCAGCAGAGCCAATGCCTCTGGCTCCAGGGTGCACCCAGTCCCGGCCAAGACCAAGCCCATCAGAGATGGCAGTTATCACTCTGGTGGTTTTATGGAGAAAATTTATTTAGGAAGGAAAAAAAAGTTATTGCGCAAATGTAATTGCAGACATGGAAGAGAGGAGTGGGAGTATGTGAGAGGAACATCTCTGTAGACCCCAGGTTCAGTGGAGAAGAAGGGGCAGGAGATGCTCCAGGCACTGGAGCTGAGATTCCCTTGCAGCCCTTGGTGAAGGCTGTGGTGAGGCATCTGTGGCCCTGCAGCCCATGGAGGGCATCGGGCAGCAGAGATCCACCTGCAGCTCCTGGAGGAGCCCATGCTGAAGCAGGGGGATGCCTGAGAGAGGCTGTGACCCCATGGGAGCAGGGTCCTGGCAGGGACCTGTGATCCTGCAGAGAGAGGAGCCCATGCTGGAGCAGGTTTGCTGGCAGGACTTGTGACCCCAATGGGGCACCCGTAATGCAGCAGGTTGTGCCTGAAGGACTTATCCCACAGAAGTGTGACCCACATGGCAGCAGTTCATGGAGAGCTGTTGCTCTTGGGATGTACTCACATTGGAGCAGCTCATGACAAACTGTCTCCCATGGGGCAGACTCCATGATGCATCAGGGGAATGACTCCTCTCCCTGAGCAGCTGGAGAAAAGACATGTGATGAACTGACCCCAAGTTTTTAAGATTTATTTTACTTCTCGTTATCCTGCCCTGTTTTATTTAGTAATAAATTCAATTCATATCCCCTAGTTAAGTCTGTTTTTCATGTGATGGTACTTGTTGAGTGATCTATCCCAGTCCTTATCTCAACTCATGAACCCTTCATTATATTTTCTCTCCTGTGTCCAGCTGAGGAGAGGAGAGAAAGAGAAGCTTTGGTGGGTGCTTGGCATTCAGCCACGGTCAACCCACTGCAGATGCAGGGATGTTCTCGGCACCACAAAGCCAAGGACCCCAGTGTGCAGCACCACAGGGCTCTGTCCCCAGAATGAAATCAGTCCTCCAGTTCTGAGACACAGTTTGGGAACTGACACCCCAAGGTGGCTGCAACCACCCCAGGGTATGAGTGAAAGCAAAGCAGACACATCCTGAGCCTGGAGGTTCTTACCATGAAGTTAATCCAAGGTACATCACTTCCCTTGTTCATTTTTCCAGTAAGAAAGTGGGTTCCCTTTGAAAACATGCACTGCAATCTGCTTGCTGGCTCTTCAAGTCCTGATTCACATTAATTCCCACTAGTCAGAGAATACTTTGGAACTTTTAAGAGTTCATTTCCAGTTGTGTGCCATCTTGCATGGCTGCCAGAAAGAGTAATGAAATGGACGATTAGCCAACTTCTTGGCAATTCAAGAGTGGTGATGGATGCTAGCACATGCTTTAGTGGATATGGGAGAAAGAGTAATAAGGTTTATTTTTAATGCAAATCTTAAATAAATACAGCCAGTGCTAAACTGAATTTTAGCTTTTTCCTTCTTCACAGAGCACAATATTAATTCTGTTCTTATCTATATCTATATAGATATATATAGATATATCTAATAGATAGAGATATATATACTCTGATTCTCTCCAAAGTTTAATGCTGATGATGCCTGGATGAAGCAGATCCTTTCCTTCCACAACCCCTTCACCAGCTTGCTCTCAAAATAAGTAACGGCACTATGTCTCCAAGAGAGGTGAAAAATACATTAGCTCTTAAAGATACAGCTTCTTTTTTTCCTAGAAAAGTGTGAGGTGTCTGTTGGGACAACAATTCTGTGATGTAGTAATTCCTACAAGACTGTCCTTTTCCAGCTTTAAGTTGGTATTTGTACCAGCTTTAAGTGGGTATTTGATTGCAGGACTGAGAGAGTGAGAATTTTTGCCTTTCAGGGTTGTCAAAGCCAAGAGTCTGCACAGCTTCAAGCAGAGTGGCCGAGTGTGCAAAACATGTGTTTTGGGTTAAATCCACAAGATTTGTACTCAGGACCATTCATGGAATGAATGAGTTATTGACAGTGTATCAAGACCAGCTGCATTTTCAGCATTTCAGTAATTCTGTGGGTTTATGCTAATCACTCTTCACAGATAAAATCCTGGTTGTTGAAAGCATCAGTACTTGTGCAAGTGTGTCATGGATGTTGCCTGTGAAAGCCTCAAGCACAATTTATTTTCTAAGCGAGTTAATGACATGGTTTCTATTTTAACTGGCAATAATCCCAAATCAATCTCCATATCTAAGAGGGCTTTTTTTTTTAGAAATTTCATAAAGCAAGCCAAGAACTAGGAAAAAAAATTTGAAATAACAATTTGGAAAAGGAAGAAAAACAACCACTGGCATCATATTAATTGGAAACAAATAGTTTCTGAAGGGAAAGAAAGACAAAGAAAAGAGGGAGAGGGAGAGGGAGAGGGAAGGGGTGATGGGCCTGTGAGACAAGTTAAGTTTTCCTTCTGGAGCTGTAGAAGAAAAAATGTTGACAGTGGTTGCATAAAAATCATTAGACATTTTCAGTTTATAAATTTGTGCTGTTGTCAAAAATAAAAGAATTAATGAATTTCGACTGCAAACGTAATTTTAACTCCATTTTGGATTAATACACTACCTACATCTGAATTCCTTAATTGCAAAAATGCACCAGCAAATTTATAGATATGTACACACATATGACTGTGCATTACTTTTTACATCTCACAAAAATAAATCAGAAGGAGGGAAATTGTATATTTGTAATCTTTTGTCAATAAATTTGTTGTAGCTTGAGATCTTGGTACACCAAATTGCAGCCTGAAGCAAAGTTTTGTGGTTTGGGAGCAGTTATAAATCCCTAAGATTATGATTTTATAATGGAAACCACGACAGACCCTTAATTATAGCAGTAAGAACATGAGATTTAGCAATACATATTAATATATCTCCTTGGAAAATATAATTGCAAAGCAATTAGGCATTAGGCTGCCTGTCTAGCAAATCTTTCTCCCCCTCAGGAGAAAGTTGAAAGTGATATTAATTTTAAATCACCTGGAAAGAACCATGCTGGGTCTATCATCACGTGTCCTTGCAAGGTTCCACTGGCTTTGGGGCACTGGGCTGCAGAGATGTCCCTGTCCATCTGAAGCGGTAGACTCACTCAGGGCTGCTTGGCCACCAGATTTTTGGCTGCTGCTCATGGCATCAGGAGCATTTTCCCCCTGTCACCAACCTGTGGGGCACAGCACCAGTCACCCTGGCTGTTGGGGACTGCCATGTACCTCTCAGGGGTCAGACAAAGCTCTGTCCTTCCCCTCATCCAAACACATCACCCTGAACAAGCTACTGTGTCCAAAGTCAGGTGCTAGAGGTAATTCCTTGGGCATGTGTTCCAGAAAGTCATTATTACTGCTGGTTTGAGTTGGGAGAATATGAAATGTCCAAAACCACCTTAATCTGGACTGACAAAATCCAGTCAGGAGATGAGATGACACACTTAGGAACTGAGTTTCACTGGGTTTTGTGGATTCAAAAAGTGAGAGCAGACTGTAACTCTCCCTGGATATGACTAGTTTTCATCCCTGGCATGCTCACATGCCATTTCTCAACACCCCAAAAAGCCACCACCACAGAAATTCCAGTGTTGCTATCTGTATTTTCTCTGGAGGCTGGGCCAAGTCCACACCCTGAATAATTGTGTGGAAAATCCCACATCGGGGCTAGTGTCCTGCTCCATCCTGTGCAGCTGTCCTCTACCAACACCTGTGCAGCTGCACTACCCTGAGTAATCCTGCCAAACTTCCCTTCCCAGTCATTCCTGGGATGGCTTTGAGGTTCCATCAGGACAAAGGCAGGGTTCTGCCTACAACTTTGCGGGGCAACATCATGAAGACACCAAACAGTGTCTGCCTGTTGTTTTTCTGTTGGTATTTGGGATGAGGTGGAAAACATATCCACAGAGGACTAGCTGATGGCAGTGCAGAGCTTTGTGCATCCCATCCTTTTGCTCTTTCTCCCTCCTTTTCCCACCTCTGTTCCCCACCTGCCATTCCCATCACATATTTCCACACTGATCTTGAAACCTGACTCTGCCCAAGATGAAGATATAGGATGAAATTTCTGATTATAGCTCCTATTGTCCTGCCTTTCCTGGGGGACATATCCACATTCCCTAAAATCCTATTTCCCAGCTCCCTCAAAAGCCATGGCAGGCTTTGGGTTGGAATTCACCCCCAAGGATGGTCTGTTCATGGCACTGAGCAAGGTGAGCTGTCCCAAGGAGAGTTTTACCTGAAAATTCCTGTGAATCACAGCTCTCCTGGTCCCCTGGGGAGGCTTGATGTGGGTGGACAGATTCAGAAGAACATTTCCCTGGAAAAACCACATTTGCTGCATAATGCAGCTTGAATCTGTAAAGTACCACTAATAAGAGTAGTACTGTCCTTTTTAATTAAATTGACAGATTCCAGGCACTCAAACAGAAAATACGGTTTTGTTTCTGCTTTCTTTTTGCCTCCAGTTTCTGTAACTACAACAAAATGAGCCTCACACTATTCAGCCTTATATATGGGGTTTTTTCCCAAAGGGAGTTGAAGATCTTGTGTTTAAGCAACACTCACTTTTTAACTAGCTAATGAAATAGCAAAGTCTCCACCCTAGAACAGCTTTTCCTTACAAACATGTATATTCTGAGGTAACTGCCACTCTCTGAGAAGCCTGTGAGGCTGGAAAACTTCTCCTTGTGTTCTGTAAGCTGTCCCACATCAGACTGAAAGTTAAAAGATATATTGTTGCTCAACATCAAACAAACTCCTGTGGCAGCTCAGTTATGCCTAAGGAGTACAAGGTCAGATATTCCTTCCAAAGGCAGACTATTACCCAGAAGTTGTATTTTCCCAAAGCAGCAGCAACACATGGTGGCAGGAACAAATCAGACACCACTGACTTTTCAGTAACAAAGTTTTGAGGTGATGAGCTAATACCAGATAGAATCTGTCTTAGAGCTGACAGGCAGCTTCCCACTAAATCTGGTGGAAAATTAAGAATGCAGTGTCTCAGGATGTCACTGGCAAAATCAGGACCTATGGAATTTACAAAGGCATACAAAATTTTCAGATTTGCATCTCTTTTATTAGTGCTAGTTTGGACACATAAAAAACACACATAAATAAATGTTTTAGTCCTTTGTGAGGAATTTACATGTGCAAAAGAGCAGATTTTCAGGTGCTGTATTGAAAGGGGACTTATGATGGAGATGGGGGAAATGGGATTTTTTCCTGAGGCTGGATATGAAGTTGCTCAGCACAAGGTCTTTATTATTATTACAGATGTCGTTGAAGCTAAGGAAGATCATTGACCTTTCTTCCTCTAATAGCTTAGCTTTTACATTTCAGGATTTGAATGGATTTTATATCCCCTGTACATTTCTGATATCCAAAATTATAGTTCAATGAAAATCTTTAATACTTTCAAGTAGAAATGCCAAAACCCAATTATATTAATGTAGTGAAAATGTTGTCTCACAATAAAAAAATTATATTTTCATCCTTTTCTCATCATTTATGATAAAAAAAACTACTGAGGAAATACTATGAGATTGGAGAACATGTTAGTAGTCAGTAGGAATTCTAATGTAGAGCACTGAGAAGTTTAATTAATTTGAGTATTAATAAATCTATAGACTACTGGAAGTGGATGAAACCATCGAGCCTAATAAATTCAGTGGATTTAGATACATATGTTTACATACTTCTTTACAAAAAATCATTTACTTGCTAGAAGAATGATACTAAAAAAAAAAATGCAACACCCAACACATCACTTTATGTTACCTTTTTAGAGAGGGAAAATGAAAGAATTTCCACAAGACACTGTGTTCCCAATAAGAGTCAGCTCCCTGTCAGCATGGGCACTCTATGAAGCCTGTAAGGAAGATGAAATTGGCAGGGATGCTCACAGCAACAGTACTCTTTAAAGCAATACTCTTACTATTCTGCATTATATCCTGAACAAGATATTATGCATCATTCTCATGTGCATACAAAAAACCAAAAGGGTTTAAATTCATTAGCACATGCTTGGGCAACAACCAGTCTATAGGAATGTGGTTTTGTGTGGGTATGAAAAGCTTGGACATCTGTTCCTTTGGCGTAATAAATGCAATCACTCCTCCTAGGCCCATGATCTTCCCTCCAGCTCCAACCAGTGCATATGGAAGTATGAAAAAATGAATGCTCTTCCGTCTAAAACAAGGGAATATTTCCATTTGTATTTACAGTGCACAGTGAAATAGGAAAGGATGCCTGACCAAAGGAGAGGCAGTTCACCTGTAAATTCAAATCTGCCACTCTCTCGAGCGCAGCTTTTCCTGCTCGTGTAAGGAGCAGCCTGGATATAAATCCACACATCCTGGCCTGCCTGGCAAGGGTTGTATCTGTTGGGGCTGCACAGGCTTGTTGGAGGCTATTCTGCTTTTTTCTAAATTTACTCTGCAAGGCCTGAATAGAAGCTCAGCTGGAGGGAGAATCTCGTTGCAGAACGGAAAAGACGTGCTCAGAGTGGAGCAGCTCCCCTCAGACAGGGGATGGATTTTGTCAGGATGGTGGAAGGTGTTAAATCAGAAGCATAAGCACTGTTATCTGAGGGAGCTGTGAGCAGTTCTGGCTTTTTTGAAAGAATAACAAAGGGTGATCACTTTGCCTTCAATGCCACATCTCCAACAACATCATTTCCCATTGTTCCAGCTACTAAATGCAAAAGACCAAATGCACTTCTAGACCACCATCAAACAGCAACACCATTCTTTGACATTCTTTGAAACCAAGGGTCTGCTGGCCAATTCAGGAAGATGATGAGCACTCTGACAACAGGAGGAGAGTTTGACCTTAAAAATTTTCTCTTGCTAGGAAAAAAGAGGACTTTAGACCTGTAATAGTATAGAGAGGGATAGGATTTGTGTAAGAGAGAGTTAACTTCTATTACTGGATCCTTGAATATGGTTGGCTAAGTGTACGGAAATTATCCTTACACTCACCATCAAGGTAAAAAAACCCTGTGAAGTTTAAGAGTGACTCAGCCTGAACAGTGGAACCATCCCCACAGAAGAGCACAGCTGATGGGCTCATTTGTGGCTGCTGGCAGTAAGTGACACCCTGCTGCACAGGAAGAAGGAGGAAAACCAAAATATAAGGGAGACTCTTGGGTTGCTCCTGGAGCCGCTGTGCTGGCACAGAGCCAAGCAGATGAGAGGAAGCATTCCCTGCATCTGGTCTTCTGCACCCCAAACCACCACACTAATGACCCCAGTCACGGAAAATGTAGCAGAAAGGAAATAAAAACTTGGGCACAATGAGAAGTCTGTTACAGACATGTCCATAGCACATCACTAACACCTTTTTTGAGGTTAAATGTGATTTTCTAGTATTGATGAATATGTTCTTCCCTTATGTTTTAAACATGACACAAGTTTCTTTGAGGAATTTAAATATGCTTCATTTGCAACAGCATTAAGAGAAAAAAATTAGATCATTTCCTTCCCTGCTTCTCTTCACCAGCATTTACTTAACTAAGAAAACAAGGAAATAACTATATACAGATTGACTTTTTTTAGTTCTGCAGTTAATAATGGCTTTATTGCAGAAATAACAAAACCTGCCACTGGAGAGAAAAGCTCTTCATGCACAAAAGTTTTCAGCAAAACAGCTATTTGATTCTGTTTCAGAGCACTTCAGCGAGAATATTTTAAATGTTTGTAGATTTGGTTTGCATTTAGGGATCCTTGAGAGTTTTCTTCTCTCAAGGCCCAGTATTTCCATATGATTTATAATTATTTTCACACAGTCCTGACAAATACTGCAAAATAATTTCAGCTATAACTCACGCCTGGAGCATTGTCAGTGATAAAAATTTGATACATATTAATCACAGATCTCAGGAATGAATTCAGCATCTCACAGAACGTGAGCATGTCACTCACAGTGAAATTAACACCAGTTACCTGTTCACAGGGACCTTGATTCAATGACATGATCAAACCCTTTTGCAGGTCTAAGCATCTTTGAGGCTATAGGGACCAAACAAAGACTCTAGGTCATATTCATGATTATAGCATTTTGTTGAAAAGAAATTGAAAATGTGTGTTGGGTTTTTTTCTGCTTGTTTGTTTGTTTGACCTTTTTTTAACTAATGAAAACTGGATGCACTTAATCTCTTTGCATATAATAGCCAGAGATTCAAGAAAATAAAAGAATTTGCACTTTAATACTCAGATACATTGCAGGTAAAGTCTTTGGATTTGCCAACATGTTCCTCTTCCATTCCAGGTGTGGAAAGCAGAAATTTCTATCGACATTTGTTATAAATGTTTAAAACTTCCTGATAATTGCCTAAATAGAGACGTTATCTTGCTATTATCCATTCCTACCAAATTATATAGCCGTGAATAAATCCCTGTATTTAAAACAAAGAAACTAAAAGTCTCAGGAGACAAAAATCAATTTGTGCAAAAGAAAAAGCATGTATAACCAGAATGTCTTGAAAGACAAATGAAAATATTGACACATACCAGGAATGAGACAGATCCACATCTCTAGAAAATCTCAAGAGAATCAAAATTCAGCAAGGGAGAGAAAATCTCAAACAAAAAGAGTAAATTAAACTGAAGAGATTGGAAATTTCCACATAGCAACTTTAGTTCTGGTAGCAGACAGAACTCCAGGCCCCTGGAAGTGCTGCTTGGGACAAATCAATTTTTTAAACTGATTCTGCTGGTTCTTTATTATTAGCTTGAGCTGTATGTGCACCCATTTTATTTTTGCCTTTTATTATTTGTGCTCAAGAGAATTTATTTTCATTTCCCAATCCAATAAAGAGAATCGGATTAAGACATCTAATAAAAAAGAGCCTTTGAAACACAAGTTTTTCATGAATCTCATAAATAGTAACCTACTTATCCCCTTACATATATAGTGGAAATAAAAAAGCAAAGTGTTTACTTAAGCAGATATGGAAGTCCTGTGTCTATACAGACGTTGCAGAAGTAGCAGTTCCAAGAGCAGTGAATGAAAAAAAAAGGTTAATTTCTATAAAAATATCACTGATTTGATTTCCAGGTGAAGTTTTTCCTATTATTTGTTTACTAAAAAGATCTCCCTTTGCTAAGCTCGTTCTAAAAGGCTCAAAAATGGAAAGTGAGCAAGGGAAGAGGTGGGGGGAGGCTAAAATATCTACAGATTAGTCAAACATCTTACAAGAGTCTGATCTGCTTTTGAATTTGCGTTGACAAAAATATCCGCTTTGTATTTCCATTTCCATTGGTTATAGCTATTAAATATGGGCGAGAAGGCCAGTGCTTCAAATTCCCAACCAGTTCCACTTCTCCATTCTTAAATTCAGATGTCCAGAAGAAAACAAGACACCAATGGCCATGAGACACCTGAAACAGGCAACACCTCTCACCAAAAACACAGTTTGGAACCTGTTTTGCTCTCCAGGTGACACCGACATAGACTGAAATATCAAGGTATTCAATAGGCTCAAAACATGCCAGCTGGACAAACTGACATTCTGTGGGGTCTAAACCATGACATGGCCATCACCACCCAAAAGCTCAAAAATTCCTTCCCTCTGTGAATGGGCCCTCAGGTACATTCGGACAATTTTGAAGAAACTGGTTCCAAGGAGTTTTGCCCAGTGGAAATGGAATGGAGCTGAATCCTTCTGTTCAGGTATAAACACTACTCCCAAATCTACAAATTTCCATTTCCATTTGGCTCCAGTGTGGGCTCCAGCACTCCCTGCTGTGAAGAGAGGGAAGAACCTGGCCTGCTGCTCTCTCCCCTGCCCTTCCCTCCTCCCGAGCCTCGCTGCTTTCTGTCTGCCCTTGTTCCTGCCAGCAAATGTCACTCTAGCCCCTTCCTCAGCTATGGACCTGCTGGATCCTGCACTGTGCAGTTTTAAATTATTTAAATGGCAGGAATCATCCGGGGCTGACAGAGATCATGGACAGCTCAGGGCTCTACAGCAAGCAGCACTTTGTGTCACACAGCAGAGGGGACACCATCACTAATTAGGATTTTCTCAGTAACCGGGATTTTGCAGACTGATGTGAGCTCCCTTTGCCCATGTTCTGGTGTGATTAATGCTATGTGCATGCAGGAGAGCGACATCAGGCGGTTGTTACACACCTCATCTTTCTGTAAGGCTCTGTGGCTCAGGATCACACCAGTGTTCTTCACTTGTGTCCTCAGTGCCAGACAAGGCTTCCCACCCCCAGAGATTCCTAACCACCACTGAAAAGCAAAATATGGCTTCTTTTACTTATTCATATCCTTAGCATGCCCAGCAGCACTCTTTTTGAGTCCTACTTCAGCTGAAAATGTATTATTGGGGGAGAAAATGTGACTGTACTATGCACCCGTTTCATGAAATAATTAATTACGTGGACAATGTCAAAAGCACTTCAGTGTTCACAAACAAAGATAGAATTGTTGCTCCATTTGACATTACATTTTCTTTGAAAGGGTCTTCAAACAAAAGCTTATCTCACTGCACCAGAAAATAACTTTCAACTTGAAATGGTCTTAAAGACATCTTTCTGGAGAGAAGTGATTCATTTTAAAAAAATTCTGTTAAGAAGTTGATCAGCTTCACGAAAAAATTTTAGGAAATGTCAGAAGAGTTTAGAATGTTTGAGCAGGAAGTTAGGCACTGACAAAGGTGACAGCAGGTGTGACACGGTATCAGGTGAAGATGTTCTCTCTCACTGAAATATGAGGGCTCTAGATAGTCCTGTAACAAAACAAACCCCCAAATTTTGGCAGAAAAATTCTTCTGAGTGGTTTAAAGACAGAAAGACAATACTGGAAAGTTAACTGAAGACAGCTGTGGAGATCTACCTGGTTTAGGGTGAATTAACGTAATTATTGTAACAGTCATTCACCCCACAACTGCTTCAGTGTTGCTTAAGAATGAGATCCTTATGTCTGTGAGCAAGACAGTGATGTGGGATTAGAGATACAAGCAAGGGGGAAAAGAGACAAGGTTGTTTCTACTGAGAAGAAACTGAAAAAAAGAAATGTTTATAGAATTTTTACTGAAAATAAATCTTGTCTCTACAGGCCTATTCCAAGAAATGACTTACATGATTTCACCAGCACACTGGTGTTGGGATCACACAGAAAAGCAAAAGTGGAATGTCTGAATGTGTCAGTGCTGCATAAATACTTTATATTTTCATTGTTTTGACAGTCAGATACTAGAATCTGCTCTGCTGTCTTCTCTTCCTCCCTCTTACTGACCATATTTCTCATAAAATTCCAGTGATGATTAGTTTGCTGATTGGATATTCAGAGGGAGAAAACACAACAACATCTAAGTTAGGTATATAAAATGGTCAATTGAACAGCCAAGTGTGACCTTTGTTCACTCCAAATTTCACCTCTTTTGGAAGTTGTTGTAATGCTGGAATGCTGCACTGAGGGCTGAGTACAGCAGCAAAAGCAGTTTAAGTTGATGATCACAGTTTTACTGTGGGAAAAAACACATACATGCAAAATAAACCACAACATCACCACTGAAAGCTAAATATATCCAAATAGCCTCCTGTCTGAAGAGCTCTGGTTTATTTTATTTTCCCCAGTACAGAGAGATTCTGTGAATCATCAGAAGTGCTGCATTTTTGCTGGGAGGTTGACTTTGAACTTGGTAATATCCTGTGGCTGGTATTATGCAAGAATAAGCCCCTTCTAGTCATAATCTACCGAAAGAACTAGAGAAGAAATTCTAACTTGCTGTCCTCCTGCTCATCTAGCATGCAGCACAGACTGATTAAAGACTGTGCCAGATGATGCCTGTCCTAATTTGAAATGCCAAGAATGAGATGCTGTGGTCTGACAAACAAATGGGAAGAGTCCGCTCAGGTGTGAGAGCTGCAAGCTCAGCATCTGCTTCTCTCCTGCTCTGGCAGGGCAGGTCCTCCAGAATCCTGTCCTGTAGTCACTGGACACAGCAGGTCCTAGAAGCCCTCAAAGGCTTGGCTTGGATATGTGAGGATTAAGGAGTCAGGAAGTCTACACTCACATTGCCACTTTCTGTTCAAAATGAGATGAAAACTCCTAATTGTTCAGAAATAAAAAGGATGGGAACATTGAGAGAAAACACCAGCCCAAGTGAAAGGGAGCGTGCCTGGCAGAGGAAAGTAAACAACTGAAAATTGGTTATTTATTGGCCAGGGTTGGAGCTGCTGTGACAAATGTTCAGTTTGGGAAAATGCCACAAGAAAGTTAATGCTGGCGGCACACATCTGCTAGAAGGGCACTGAGCATCCAGCACGGGGACTGTGGTTTGTGCAGTATGTGGTGATGTGCCTGAGGAACCTGCAGCTCATCTGCCTGGTAAAGTCCAGCAGGTTTTCCAAGATTCCCAAAAATGTAGGAAGAACGTCTGCTTAAGGCATCACTCACATGGAGTGATAATTTGTGTTTTCAAAGCAATTTCAGCAGCATGTGAGCAGCCTCCTCTCTCAAGGAGGTTGAGAGAAGCAGATTGCACTGAGGTCAATCCAGTGCCCTGGAGACTCTGCCTGGACAGGAACCAGGACTCCAGAGGAAGGCAACCATTGAAATCCTGCTTGGTCACTGCATTTCTGGGCTAGTAAGGAACTGTACTGATAGTAGGCTGTGTTTAATTACTGCCCTAATACTGTTGACTTTTTTTGACTGGAAAAAAAAAATCTGACTCCTCAGTCAAAGCTGAGGTTAGAGAAAAATATACTGATCCTGTAAAAAATGTCCGAAATTACAATATTGTTAAACCAAACACAGCAAATTTGATCAATCATAAGAACTGCAAGCATTTATTAAATCCCCCAAAAGAAATGAGCTTAAACATGGACATATCTTAATCTCCTTCATCAAAAATATGTTGATTCCAAAGCAGAGCAGCAGTCAGGGGAAAAAAACAAACAACAACCAAAAAACAGGAAACCCCACAAATCCCACCAAAAAACCTCAACCAAAATAATCAACTAAAACTATCCAAAAGAAAGGAATAACAATGCCCAATTCAACAAATATGGTCCCAGTATAGAGGGATTCCTTGTGGAACAGGGACATATGATACCCCTGAAAAGATTGGACAACCTAGGGTTGCTGAGGAAAAGCCCCTGAACTGGCCCCTGGCTGCGGGCAAGCCTGGAGAGCACCTGGCTGCAGGCAGCCCTGAAAATCCTTGTCAAAGTTATACACTGGTCGGCTCCCCCGCGGATTAGAGGCCGTCTAGAGGGACTGGGCGGGAATCTTTGCAAAAGTAGATAAAAGATTGTATATGTAAACAATAAAGGGAGAACGATGCTTAAATCGTATCGGTGTACATGTCATTTATCTAGCCAGCTCTCCAGACTCAGTCCCTACCATCTGGTGCCTGAGCAGGTACTCGAGTGATTTTTCACTTAATTGCAGTTTGCTTTCGCTTAAATGCGGTTCACTTAGATGCAGCAAGACTCCGAATCATTGCACTGATGGTGAGTAGCCTGGAGAGCTGGAGCAGGAGTGTCCCGGCAAAAAAGCTGAGTGGAGCCAGAGACTGGAGCTCGCACGGCCAAGCGAGCCCCACAGGTAAGAAGCTATGGAATACGAGGCTGGCACTCGTCTCCTAGCCAGTATCCTCTCTAAGAGTGGCGAGACTGTAAAAGATCAAGATCTCTATGCGCTAATAATGTGGGCCCAGGAACAAGGGTTTTTGAAATGGACTTCGCTTTTGTTCTCGACCGAAGAGTGGTGGGAAGTTGGAAACAGACTATGGGAGTTCACAATTGAGGGTGGAAAGGAAGGCAAAGAAGCAAAAGTTCTGGGATTAACTTGGAAAGCTGTGACTAATACCCTCGCAGAAATGAAAGCAGAGAGGAAGGTGGCCGCAGCAGCCATGGAGGCACTGGGGGGTGTCTGCCCCGGAAAAGAAAGAGACGGGGGGTCTCACGGAGCGGCAGGCGGGGGCCAGGGCAGGGGCGAGGGCG
>NW_008236759.1:49310-52922 GCF_000691975.1 Corvus brachyrhynchos | reverse complement strand
ATCATCCAACTGTGAAGCAGCCTCTGCGACTTTGTCGCCCGCAGACCCAGAGCCAGCCAGGGCTGCCAGGGGTCAGCCCCAAGGGGAGGAGAAGCACCAAGAGATGATGCACGAAGTAATGAAGAAGCTTCCTGAATTGTCTATGCGTCAGGACGCGCTGGAGTCTAAGGCTTGCGAAACCACACCATCAGCACCTTGGTGTCCCATGGACCCACCATTCAAGATGGCCACCAGAACTCCTATGTTCCCATCTGGAGAACCAGGAACAGGGCCTACAGCCCCTCCCTTCCCACAAGAGGACATACAGCCATTGCCTCCATCCGCCCCAATGGCGAGGACTGTTCCATTGCGAAGGAGATAGAATGGAGTTGTCCGCAACGCAATCATTGAAGGAGATTGGCAAGCCATAGATGCCCTAGCCTGCCCTGTGCTGATACAGGGGGACACCGCAAGGTAGGATCCCCATGACTGGAAGCTCTTGCAGCAAGCCAAGCAAACAGTCACCACGCACGGCCTCCACATCCTGCAGTTTATCTTTACAGCAGATGTCCTGTGTCTGAATGATTGCATCGGCATCGCACAGTTGTTGTTAACCCCTTCACAGTTCCTGCTCTGGGAGCAAACGTGGAAGTGGCTAGCACAAGAAGCTATCAAACACCAAGGTGATACACAAGACCCACTGTATGTGATCCAGGCCAACATGCTAACTGGGAGAAGGGCTTATGGAGCTACGGTGACACAGCTGACCATGCCCATAGTCATTCATCAGTTGCCACAGACTCTTGCCCACAAAGCCTTGTTGTCAGTACCTGAAAAGAAGAAGTCTCCCCCGTATGCAGCAGTCCGACAGGGGCTGTCAGAACCCTATGGTCAGTTCATCAACTGTCAGCAGCCTTAAAGGATGCAACTGAGCTCTCTGAAGAACTTCAAGAGCAAATGTTCCAGACCCTTGCCTTTGAAAATGCTAATAGGCAAACTAAGACAATTCTTGCTACGCTGCCCCAGGGAGCAGGAGTAGAAGAGATGCTCGTGTGTGCTACCCGTGCAGAACAGTCATCTCAAACAGCTGCTTTTACTGCAACACTGCAGAATGTCCTGCAACAACAGGGACAAGTCATCACCACAGCGCTGACAGGAGGGGCACAAAGGAAAAAGGGGGTGAGGGCCGCCAGCCCACCTCCTGGTTCCCGGACGGGCGGAGTAGCCTGTTTCTGGTGAGGTGAAGAGAGGCCTGCGTAACCTTCAGGAGACAGACCCTATTGGAGATTGGCTTAAGGGTCTGGGTATCACCAGATGGCTGCATACCTTGGTAGTAGAAGGCTGCCAATTGCTATTTGTAGTTATATTAGGCTTAACAGTACTTGGGTGCATTTTTTCTTGCATTAAAGCAGCGCTGCAAAAGATCATCGACCAGGCCTGGGTTGCCCAAAAAGAAAATGGGGGATGTGTAGAGGGATTCCTTGTGGAACAGGAATGTACAATACCCCTGGAAAGATTGGACAACCCAGGGTTGCTGAGGAAAAACCCCTGAACTGGCCCCTGGCTGCAGGCGAGCCTGGAAAGCACCTGAAAGTCCTTGGTAAAGCAATACACTGGTCCTCTCCCCCGCGGATTAGAGGATGTCTAGAAGGACTGGGCATGAATCTTTGCAAAAGTAGATATAAGATTGTATAGGTAAACAATAAAGGGAGAACAATGCTCAGATCGTATCGGTGTACATGTCATTTATCCAGCCAGCTCTCTGGCCTCGGTCCCTAACATCCCAGGATGTTCTAAGTCATCCAGAGTATTTTTATGGAACAAAACCAAGATTCAGTGCAAATGATCCATGAGCTTGCATAGTAATATGAGGCTGCTGTGCTGATTTTCTTAGAAGGAATTAGGGATAAAATCACACACCGAATCTAAAGCCCAGTAAAATTTATTCATCGCTATTTTTCCTTATGAAAAAACTTACTTTGACAAGCCCTATATAAGGGACTGCACACCCTCTAAAGTGTTGAAATGCTGAAAATACTCCTAGGTATGCAAACCATTCAGTTTAAAAATATTTTTTTCCTTTTTCTTGCGACACTTAATATAATGGCATACTGATAGTGTCACTGGGGTAAAAATAGACTCCATTAATTTATTCCTTTAAGTGATGTTGACAAGTCTAAGGACATTTGAAAAAAGATCTTCTTTAAGATTTTCTAGAGGAAGCATCAGCAGGGAGACTGGGTTGCAGAGGTTTGGCAGCCCTTTAGACACTGGAATCTGTTAAAAAAAATTATTTGTTGATTTTTAAATATTTTTTTTAATTCTCATTCTGTGCTGAGATTTAGAAGTGCAGCACAGAACAAGCATTTTCTAGGACTCAGTGTGCTGTGGTTACAATGACAACCTGCCCTGCCTGTCTGCTAGGAAAGCAGGAAGATCCCTCCCAGCTGAAGAAAACAGATTATTCCATCTCTTCAGGGTGAACAACAAGCTGTGTACCCAGATATGAACAAGCTGTTTGCTGCTTGTGCTGACTATTTAATCTGTGACTCCATGAAATGCTTCAGGGACACACATTTCCTAATGCTTTTTGGGGGAAAGTTCTGGTAAACTGTGTAAAATGGAAGAAAAACACCTCAGCTCTGGCATGATGGCTAAGCTTCCAAGGGTACTGGTGGAGCATGAGGATCCCTGTGGGCTGAGCAGTCAGTCCATCGAATTTGCTGGTGCCATGATCTGGAACAGCACAAAATCATGACAGCAATTTCAGGAGTGGAGCTTTTTCCTACTAAGAAAGCACAAAAATCAGGCTAATAGATTAGTATTATACAGTACTGAGAGTGTTTTAGGGATGAATATAACTATCCCCCATTTATAAAAAAGGTTCTTCAGTTATACATTACTAAGATTCAATTTGCAGAAGAGATACACTCGTCTCCTGGCTCTCTGCAGCATAATTGATCTCCAAAGCAGGCAAAAATTCACAATGAATTCTGAAGAGTTCCACTCACCATGTTCTTTCATCAGCCATTTTTCTGTTCAATAAAATAAAGGCAAAGGAAGATTTTCACACACTTCAGGTAGTGGGTCTAGAAATGAGGGAGAAAACACTGAAGAGGGTAAAACTGTACGTGGATTCAGAGCTCTCCAGCACATATTTTGGAAGAAGTTCCAGTGTGTCCTATAAAGGTTTGCACTAAGCAGTTGTTGAACATAAACCAGTATCAACTTTTCATTAAGTAATGCTGCAGTGCGTGTTGATGCTTGTGGCAGGTGATCATTCTCATTTCTCCAGTACTTGAAAAAAAAAAAGGGAAAACCTGTGTCTCCTTTTCTGGTTTCTCCAGTTCTTCCAGTGACTGTAAATTCCTCCTGGAGCAATGGACAGAGACCATAAGTAAATGCTGCTCACACTTATACTCTCTTTTGGGGCATCCAGGGTATTGACACATGTCACAGAACATCAGCAGAAGGCAGCGGCACCATACTTCTCTGGTGTCATAGGTTAGCAAGCATAGTCCCGGAAGGGATGTCCTTGCTAAGGGGTGCTTACAGTTTCCTCTGGGAACTGATAGAACCTATCAGCTGGCCAGTTTGGATATGGACAATTCTCTAAGCCACTTAAAATTGTGA
>NW_008236759.1:34735-48331 GCF_000691975.1 Corvus brachyrhynchos | reverse complement strand
GGAGGAAGGTGGGGGGAGGAGGAGAGTTCTGAAGGTGGTATAATTTTTTTTCTTCTTTTAGGTCTGTTAATAAACTTCTTTATATTCTTTCAAGTTTGGTGCCTGTTTTGCATTTCTCCTAATTCTTATCTCACAGCAGATAAACAGTAATGAGTATTTTGGACCAAACCACTACACTAAATTGGTGTTTCTGCCTGGTTACAAACCGAACCCGCGACATCTGGTTAAATCCCAGTGATGTGTAAATACATTCCCATTACAGACACCTCTGGGCTCTCTGCTTTTGCTTCCTAGAGAAAGAACGCCTGGCTTAGACTCTCTGAAGAGAAAAAGAAGATGAAGACAAGAGGAAAGCTGCTTCCAACAGCTCCCTTCTGCAGAGATGCCCGCCTCCACGACCAAGGTGCTGTGGCACTTTGGGACAGGCTCATTGTTTCTTGTGGCATGTGCGAAAAATTGTTCTTTCACCTTGCACACATTAGGAATGATTTTCTTTTTTCCTGGTGGAAAAAATGATGGTCCCACTGATGTCTTGTTGCCAGCTGTGGCTTTTTACATCCATGCTGTTGACTGAAAAGACATTTAAACACTTGAAAAAAAGTCACTGTTATGTAGCCAAGTGTTTGGAAGCCCTGTGCCCCCACAGCCATGCATGGCCTGACAGAACTCAGCTAAACTGTGAATTTTCAGTGGATTTTCCTTTAAATCCTGAGATGCTGGCATGGGACACCTTCAGTTCACAGATTATCTGCTCAGCATTGAGCGCTTGTAGCTTAGAGAGGATGTGAGCAGGTCCATTGACACTCACATCACTGATCTGGGAGAAAGGACCTCACTTATTTCCAGTTGGTCAAATGCAGTCAAGACAACTATGTTGTGTTTTAAAGGGTTCAAAAGAGCAGATGTTACCAAACCACCTCGGAGGAATATCAGAGTGAAGGATATCCTTTGTGCCAATAGGGAGCTAAGTAAGTAAGTGTGCTGTTGTAATATCCAGGGGTTTAGAGCTGTGCCCATGCTTCTTATTTTAAAATTGTTTCTGAAATATTTCAAATAAACTGAGAGAAAGAAAGCTGAGTGTAGAAACAGGGATAGAAATTACTGAACCTGCAAATAGAAGAAAGACTGTTCTGATTTTCAGCTAGTCCCCAAAAATGATGAAGGGATGCCAGGAAAAGGAGACACAATCAGGGACACAAACCCTGGGAGGCTGTGGAGGATCACTCATTTAACCATTAATAAAAGGAAGTAATAATGGTGGGTTAAATATATGTGTGAATAAAAAACAGCTAAAGATCAATATTTAATGTTTGATGCCAGGAAAACTGAAAGCCTCCAGACTGGGGAAGATCTAAAAGAGAGGAAAAAGGCAAATCTGCTGAAGATGGAGTTAAATATTTGTTGCCCTCAGCATTGTTAAAGATTCGACCACATTAATTATGTGTAGGAAAGAAGGACTGACAGAGGACAATTATGCTGAGAGCTGTTAATTTTTATCTGATTCCATTCTCCAAGGCTGGTTTGGTTTACTAAAGACAATTGCTTTCATTTGCTGATTAATGACATAAAAAGGTGATTTGTGATAATGCACCTTCTAGAAAGCCTCTTTGAATAGGCAGAACATATGAAATCGATCATTTGATAGGAAATGATGTGTCATACATGAAATCCCTAATTGTGTTTGGTCTTTGCATATTAAGTGTTTTAATCAATGAATTTTGAGTTAAATATTTTTGAATTGAATGTTAAAATTAACCCATCAGCCCAGGTACAAAAATCAAGTTCCATTATCAATGTTTTCAATTGTTCAAAGTAGTTTATTAAAAGAGTTGCACCGTTCCCAGTTAAAAATCCTCAGTTAAAAATCCCCAACTTAAGCTCCCTTCTTAAACTTTAAACCACTTGTACACCATAACAGTTACCTTTCCTATGTTTATTGTCTACTTTTACAAGTGTTTTAAGATGTGTTGGATGTATTTTAATATTTTTTAAAGTGTTTTTGCTTTGCACCCTAACTCAAAGGCTAACTCCAAAACCCCACTTTCTAACAGCCACCAGCTATTTTTAGCCCCTTAGCCCTTACCCTGCAGGCAAGCACCATGGCAACCTGAATTTTAATGAGGGCATTTTAGCACCCTTATCTCAACTGATACCGCCCCTCTGACAACGACGAGCTATTGGTGGACGGAGATGATCTCTCAAAGGAAAAGCACCAATCAGTTTAAAGCAAAGGGGCGGGCTGTGGGCAGACTGGGGCGGAGCAAAGACACTAAAACAACGAGACAGGCCTCGGAAAGATTCAGATTCTCTTGCAGGCTAGGTGTGTGTGGGCCTCAGTGCTGGGCATTAAAAGCCTTACTCCTATTAAGGAGCCTTTAATAACTTTTTTTTCTGAGTTTCGGACCAGCCAAAAGTCAGCTCGGCATTGCAAGTCCTTTTTCTCTACCTGAGGTCCAGTGCTGTCTCAGCTAGAAGATCTCATATCCCTGCACTCCTGGGACATACCATCTACTGAGCCATAGGATCCCAAATTTTTATACTGTTCTAATTTTTCAATTTTTCTGTTTTCAATAAATTATTTTAATTTTTAATTTATCTAAGAGTTGTCTGTTTCCTCACGTGATGCAATAACTGTGGAGTTAAAATACAGTCTCCTGAACATTATAATAGTTCATATTGATAGTACAAACCAGCAATATATTGCATTTTATTTCTTGTCCTTCACTGGGTTTGATAAGCTACATAACTAGCACAGAAATTTACAAGGTCTAGTACTACAGCGAAGGTTGCAGATACATTGTAGAGTCCACTAATGGGAAATAAAGCAGATACCTCCCATATTTTAACCCGAACCAACAAATCAGTATTGGCAGGGGTCTTTTGGTGAAGACTGCTGTCAGTGTGGAAATGCTACCCTGAATATATAAATCCAGGGAACAGAGTTATCAATGGTGATATGGTCTAAGCTCTCCCACAAAGGCAAACGAGCTCCTGAAACTGCTGGTTTACTACTCCTTAGAGTTAACTGACTTGGCTTACCACAAAACTGATCAAGAAAAATTAAAATCAACATTTTGCCCCTGTTTAGATCTTGTTCTGGATGAAACAGTGCTGTGTGAGGTTCCCTCACCAGCTCCCTTGGGGAGATGCAAAGAGCTTCCTTCCTTCCTCCGTCGCACTCAAACCTTTCTGATACCGGAGAAGCCTCTGTGTACCAGTGGAGGAGCTGGACCTTAAACCATCACCAACGTCGTTATCTGCTAATACAGGATAATAAACAGATGACCTTAGGTAATTTAATTAGCAAAGTCTGACTTAATACTACTCAGATCCCAGAACAGAGCAATAAAGAGGCAGCAGCTCTGGTTAACTTTTCCAGTTCTTCCAGAGGGCGGTAATTTCCCTTCTGCTGCTTTCAGTCAGCACAAGGGTGTCCTGTTTATTTACATCTGTGCTTGAAGAGGACATTCTGTCCAGGTGGGAGACCAAATAGCATGCAGAGTAAGCAGTGAAAATCTGGTTTTACTCCAATTACCACTAGGCAGAGGTGTAATACAGCCAAACATTGGCTGAAGCCTGTAAACCCAAATACCAAAATTACAGAGCTGAGTGCAAGGCAGGAATTTGCTCATTCCTGTTTTGCTTGACAGAATGTATCTCTCTAGGTGATCCAAGAGAAAGATCTGTCATCTCTCCTGCTTCCTCAAGGCCATCTTTCTGTGCTTGAAAACTCCAAAATTCTCCAGCCCTTCCTTATTCTGATAGTGACTGCAGACACCGCAGTGGTGAGTCTGTAATGAAGTGGCGGTGAGAACAAAAGATTGCAGGAAGAGCAGTGTTATTTAAAATTATCCTGGCCTGCTTTGTTGGGGAAGCTCTTGGAACTTGAACTACCCAGTTATATTTATTTTCCTTCATCTGGGGGTTTGAAACCTGACATGAAAAAGCCACTTGATCCTTTTCTTGCTTTCTCACCACAGTTTGTGTGGACATCCCAAAATCCTTGAGTTCATATTGAGTGCCTTTGGCTTTATTCCTAGAAGCAGGTTCTTACTGGGGCTCTCTTTGAGGCCAGAGTTCATTAATAACCTGAAAATTCTTCCTGTGAAGGTTTATTTACAACACAGCTTATCTGTTGATCCTTCTTTTAACAGATCTTGCTCCTTCACCACGTGCTGCAAAGTATTTTGAGAATTCCTTAGGAATTTTAGGACTTTTTCAATAGCCAGTCAAGGCTTGAAACTTTCATTACTAAGTGTTGACACTAGTCATTGGATCACATGTCTTAGCTTGTACATGTCTTAGCAAAGTTGTACAGATGTTTCCTATATTCTGCTGCCATCTTTTTGGGCTAGACCAGTAAAAATAAAGATAAAAAATTACAGTCAGTATGCTTCAGGTTTTCCCTTGAAACCAAATCAAGACAGTATAACATGTAAATTCGTAAATGAAAGTATTATTTTATATTTTTTAAAAAAGCTTAGAATCCTCTTCAAAAGTGCCTCTCTTCTCCTAGAAATGGTGGGGCATTTTGCCCTTTCTTTCAGAAATACTGGAACCAGTTTCAGGACAATATGTCATCAACAACTGCAAGCTAAATCCTGGCACTTTCTCCTCCATCTCTCTGAATAAATATTAATTGGCAGGACTTAAATACAGCTCAGCTAGGCAATGGCAGTAATTCAATTAGCGTATCCAGATAAGATCAGAGCTAGACATTTAATTGGGTTGAGTTATTCATTTTATCTTCTCTGGATAATTTCAGATGGCATTACAAGAAATATTACAGTCTTACTTAAAAGAATTTAGTCAGAGGACTGGTGAACTATGTGGTATTTTATTTTATAGTGAATATGCTCAAAGAGGCACACAGCACTATATTAAATTTTCAGCTTGCATTATTATGGGTTACAATAACTGAACATCAGTCTATTTGGCTTCACATGAACTGTTTTCATATGCATATAATATTTACTGTACTATAATTAATCCATTTACTTCCAGAGAAAAGCTATCCACCAACAAAAAGCAAAGCAGAAACCATTTAGTCAGGCATTTTTATCTGAGAACAAGATATCAGACAATTCTTTTGGCACTGGATAAACCACAAAAGACCTGCTATCTTTTATCTTCAGCCTACATAACACTCCCTGCTCTGAGGAGCATGGGAAATGGCATAAGTTATAGTGGGAGAAGTCACACATGGGGACAGATGCTCAGAGAGAGGCTGTGGGATCTACACCCTCAGGGACACCCAAAACTCAACTGGAGTAATCTCCAAGCAACTTCCTCTGGTTGAGGCTTGTCTGAGAGACATCTCGGGCTGGAGGTCTTCTCATGGACCTTCCCATACCCTTGATTTTATCATTCTGTAAAGTATCTTCTTTGTCAATTTAAAAGGGGAAAATTGTTGAGGGTCAGGTGGGGTTTCTTTGGGTTTTGTTTGGTTGGGTTGGGGTTTTTTTAAGCTTTTATATTGTATTTTAGAGGCATTTCCATGTAAAATTTCATTGCAAATGGTTGCTCAGCTCTGGAACCCAAACACGACTTCCTGCTGTTTGCTTGCTGAAGAGCAGGATCTGGAAAAACAATTGCATGGAGCAGTCACCAATCTGTCACTTGTTATACTTCAAATATATAAAAATGTATTAGCAAATACATGCTAATAAGTGCTAAGACAAGGATGTGGTACCAAATTATACAACATCAATTTTATCAAAGATACCTTAAAGGAAAACAATGGAAAACAGTATAATCAAATGTCCACTTTTTTTCCTCAAAACATATCTTTATGTTTTCAACCAAAGGAGCACAATTAAATAACCCCTGCCATGGAAGTGTGTCCCTTGGTCCTCTGAGAGATGAGGCAGTGGTTTGGGATGTGCCTTTCCAACAGCGGAGCCCTACAGAACTGATCCTGATCCCTGAGCAGCATGTGAGGCGAAAGACACAGAGAACTCACCCATCTAGCAGTCACAGAACTGTGAAAGGACACAGAGTCCTACTCAGTTTATGGGGAACTGACGGTTTTACAAAGGGTATAGCACTAAAGTACATTACTTAAAATAAGTGTGTATATTAAAAAAGGACTATATTATAGTTAACTACAAATACTTGTCTATAACATTATTATAAGTTATAAATTCTGCATAATTATAGTAATAAACTAATGATTTTATCACACTGGGGTTTTATCTTAATGTGCATATAGTTCTTAAAATCCATGTGAAATTACTGCATTCCCTAAGCAGTTCTTACTAAAACTTTACCTCCTATATATATGGATATGTCAGCACACTATTTGCAATTGATACAGCATAATTTTCATTTAATCATTTCAGTAGAAACTAGTGCATAGAAGTAGCAAGGTTGTGTGAACCACTTTTTAAAATTTATTTATCATGTAACAGAATTCCCTATTATTTATATTAAATGGAAATGTACTGATCTATTGTTTCTTCCTTACAAGAAGAGTGAATGTTCTATTATCACTCACGTTGTATTGTCCACATGGGACAACCTGTTCTGCTCAGATCTTGCACACTGCAAGCCTCACACACCAGGACAGAAGCTTCTGTGGTGGGACCTGCTGAATTCCATCCTGAAGAATTTCAGGAGGTCTAAGTGGGACATACTTCTCTGAGAGATGAGCACATGCTGAGAGTCTGGCCCTGGCAATATTTCTGTCTAGGCAATAAATAAACATTTTCTAAACCAGAAAATATTGCTTGCAGCTGTCTCTCTGGATCAGGGCTGAAGTATTTGGGGTGGTTTTTTACTACTTGAGGTTATTTTTAAATGTAATGTAGTGCTGGGATAGAGAAATATTTGCTATGTGTACATCCCAGTGCCTGCTTGCCACCACGTGTAATTAGGCACCCTTTACCTTCAGTTACTTCAAAAATTAAAACATTGTTTTATTATATAGTGGAGCTTCCTTGTATGCCTCTGGTAAAGAACAGTAAAATCACCACTGGCCATAGTATGCATTGATTCTTCAGAGGAAGACTGCTCCTTTTTTCCCCCTTTTTTTTGAACAGACTTTTAGAGTAAAGAGGTCCAGGCTGGCACAAGTAATTGTACACAGAGAGCTCTTAGAGGTAAATTTCTGCTAAGTAAAGCTGACAGCACAATGCCATCAAGGAAGCATTTAGTAGGACACAATTACATATAAACTAATATTTAGTTGCACATTTTGCCAATAACCTGTGAAATCCACCAAGGAAATGTCTTTATTTCTGAGCTCTTGCATGCAAAAGCCATTGGCACGCTCATCAAGGTGCTTCTGGCAAGTGTTGGACCATAGCTCTGTTATTTGAATTTTGTGCAGGAACCAGCGATGTTCTGGTCCTGCCACGGGGAATGTCACCAGCACAGTTCTATCTCAACTCTCCCATTACTCCATTCACAAGAAAAAACAGATCTTCTGAAGGGTTTTTTCCAGTGAAAACACTCAGTGAGAGTCTCTTTTCCCTGCTGACAGACAGCTCACCATTGGGCTGCGATCAGATTCTGTTCTTGGAAGAAAATTAAAACCAGAACAACTATTCTGCACTCAAAGGAATAAAAGTTTATTTGGGCTTTGCATGAATTCTGGCCACAATCTAATAATTTTGTCTGTTCTTCAGAACCTTGATAGTCCTGCCTGACAGTCCTGTCTGACAGCAGATGTTCTGTACAGCTTCCTGTGATTTCCGAATTGAATCACACTGCAATAATCTGAACACTGCAGATGGGCACTTTAATTTTTATATTTTCAGTTATACTGGGTTTCAAATCCAATATTTATTGCAAATAGTCACATTGAAGAAAAACTATTCAGAATAGAGATCTTTTTGTGGTTTTGTTTAGGTTGTTTCTAACAGTTGTTTTGTAATTCAACATGACAGTCTCCTACTCTGTGCCAATCACTCCAGTTGCTCACTAAGTAATGCTTCTGACACATCCATTCAGTTGTTTTTCCCCTTCTTGGTGCATATGATCTTCTGTTCTCTTTTGCCAAGTGCTGCAATAATGGAACAGTCACTTTATTCACAAGCCCCTTATTCCCAGAGAGACAATCACCCTCCCCGAAATATCTGTATTTACAGGAAAACAGTGCATTCATAAGAGAATTAGATCTAGTTTCACAGCATTCTTATTAGCCACAATATTGCACATACTTAAGTGAGAATTAGTCACAGGGAGTGTGCTGCTCCATTCATCTTCTTAATCACTTTTACATTCCTAAACACTTGCAGAATTAGGTATTTAGCGTGCAATGGCACAGAATGGGCATTAGGAACTATTATTGCCACCAGCCCTGACTGAGAGTAGTTAGAAAGACAGATTCCGTTTCTGCAGATGAAGAAGCTGGCACTCAATAACCTGAGTTAGCAGTCCTTTGCCTCAGCTGAGATCATGGCAGGATGCTTTTGTTTCCTGATGAAGGATCCTTCCCAACTGCTGCTCCAGCTAACAATGGCCACCCCTGAAGGCAGCTTGGTTTCTGGGCAAGTCTTCAACATTTTTCTCTGACAGAAAACAGCCATCCTCTCTCTGTTACATTTGTGTTACTGCTTCACCCTTCAATAAACACAAAAACACTTCTCTGGGAGGGTGTCCACATCTACCTCTGAGTGTGGGGGCAGGAAGAGGGCAGCAGCAATTGAATGCCTGCAGGAGTTTGCTACAGAAGCTACAGCCAGGAGCTTTTGTTTTCCTTCACACTCAGACTTGAAAGTCTCTCTAAATCCTCTTTCTCTTTTTCCCCGTTTTTTGTTTTTAAAACAGATTTCTGGTATTTAATGTAATGTCTCCAGAGCAAAGTGAGCTATTCACATTTCTGAGAAAGAGCAGAGAGATCAAGGTATTGGTTTAACATCTACAGAGGTCAGTGCAGTCTCAGTCAGAATGGGAGGGTTGTATGGCTTCCAGCTTTTCCTCTCCAAGACACTGGAGAGTGAAGGCATCAGAAATATTCTCAGAAATGCTGCTGGCCTAGACATCACAGTGGCAAAGCGTCCCTCTCTGTCAGAAAACCCTTCTGCCCCAGAAAATTAGCATTATTTTTCTTTCTTCCTCATTTATGGATTTTTCCCTCCCCCCAAAAGCAGTGGATTTGACTCTCAAGATTTTTTTATTTGTAACCTTGGCCCATTAGGGGTTAAACAATTCAACAGTGCTTCTCTACAGAGATCCAGCCCCAACAGATGACTCTGTCTGAGCTTTTCATGTTTTAGTAATTTTCTATTAATGTATTTTCTCATTATCACTACACTTCTTGACCTAGTCCCTGACACCTTTTTCATCTTTGGCTGTTCTTATATGAAAAAAGATGTCACTGACACAAACAAAAAGATCTGAGTTTAGGGCCAAATCTGTACTTGCTGCAGATGTTCTTTCAGCTTCTCTGCATCTTTCAGCAGGCAAAACCCTGTTTTGTCCAAATGTTCTCTGTCATGCTTGACAAAGTCTTCATAATCATCAAGAACTTTTTGTGCTCCTCACCCTCACTCTCTCTTTCTGTCCCACTTGGAAAGGAGAAGATTGCCCAGGAGTATCGAATAGATTTAGTTTCAGCCCACTTTTCCCTCGAGATCACTGCCCTTTTGGGTGCTCTTGGCTCTGTCCAGGGCCTCAAAAAATACTCCCCCGTTAATAATACTTTCCCAGTACTAAGTTAGTAAGACCTCAGCAGCAGCCTTGGAGCCAAATAGGCTGGAAGTGACCCCAAAGGGCACAGGCTGCACTTTGTCAGAGCTGCTTGTGGGGTCTTTGGTACTGGTGGTTTGTGACTCCTGTGCTGCTGCTGGAATAGCAAGCACCAGGACAAAGCTGTGTTCTTTTTAATGACTTTCTACGTGATAAGTTGTACCTGCCCAGAAAAGACCAGTTCCTGTCCTTGTGAGAGTAAATCTTATCTCAAAGAGCTCACACCCATGTGGAAAATGGGTATTCAGTGCTCTAACCAAACAAAACAGTTAAGCCCTCTGTATCACTGCCTGAAGGCACTTCAGGCTTTGTCCTTTTCTTCCTCCTCTCTGTCATGCTGAAGCAGTAATGGGAGGTGAAGGCCTGCCTGGCTCTTTCTATACTTCTAGTTTCAAAAGAAATTACCCTAATGATTCCCTAAACTATCCAGGATCTAAAAGTGAAACTCAACAGAAGCCTCAACACCTCCCAGGTGGCAACAGCTGTACACCATCCCCCTCTGTGTCTCACAGCCCTTAAATTCTAAAAACAAACCCAAGTAAGGCTTATCTGGATGATTTTCTGTGCAGTCCAGGCAGGAAACAAAATGTCATTAACCTGTTTGATGACAGGACATCTTCTTCCAAATCCCTAGCAGCTGTGCTGCTCTGGAAAGACCTGCATTCACACAGGGGCTACAATGCATTGGAAAATTGGGAGGGGTGGGCATCTCAGCCTGAGGAGGGCTCTTCTGTCCTTCTCAGCCAAATACACGGCAGTGTCATGAAGAGCAGGTCTATGGATGAAAGAGAAGGTTTCCTCCTCCTGCATCCCCCTGAGGGTGGCTGTGCTGAGAACAGCTCTTGCAGAGTGATAAAAAAGAGCTCAGGCAAGGAATTAGCTCACTTGAATTCTCCTCTCCCTGCTAAGACCTCTACAATCAGCCTTTCCAAGTGATATCAACATTAGAGCTGATTTGGTTTATGGCATGTGTGACATTAAAGGAAAATAGCCCCATTGAGAATATATGGACTACAAAAGACACAGGGTCCACCCAGGAAAAAAGACAATTATCTGTGACTAGAAGAAAATTATTTTAGCATCATCAAACATAACAGGAAACAAATAATAAAGCCTTTCTTAGTTGGTTTTTTTTTTATTTTTTTGAAAAATAAATCAGAAAACTATATGATTTTCAGGACGAGTGTCTATTCCTCAAACATCTCCAAAACACAACTAGGTCAGCTTTCTCCTGTTCATTATGGAACAGCAGAGAAAGCTGCACATGAACCAGGAACACTGGGGTACAGCTGCCTGCATAAAAGCCAAAAGGATGACTTTTAGGCACAGGTGAAAGTTCAGCTGATCCAGAAATCTTTTCCTATGAGAAAATCTGAGCCTGATGCACCAGAATTACTCCTCTTCGAGGAACCATGGAGATGCTATGGATCACAAAATATCCCAGCACTGGCTCTTGGAAGAAGGTTTGAATATGTAAACATTCCTCCCAGAAGAGAAGCACCCTCTGCTGTGTTTGTTTTCTCCGGTCTTTTGTTACGAAATGTTGAGCTGGAAATTGCTAAACCTTTTTTTTTTTTTTCTTTTTTTTTTTGGTAAGTCTGTCAGAGCAGAAATTAAGCATTGGGCCATTCAGTGATTACTGAACATTAAATCCTCTTCCATTGGTAAAGTAGAGAGTCTCTGCTTATCAGTTCCTGAAAACACATCCAAGAAGGCAAATTAATTAACAAGACTTGGGAATACAGTTTGCTAGTAAGCTCTTCAGGTGAAATGCAGGAAGAAAAGCCCTCTAAAATAGTTAGACCAGCCCCTTCCTGTAAACCCCAAACCCAGTCCAATTTCTGGGCTTGGTTCTTACACAAACTCACCTTGCCTCACATGCTGCTGCTCCTAGACTACTTCATTAACATCGTGCTTTGTGAATTGTTCTTCCTTTTTCCATCATTCTAGCTTCCTTCCTCCTTAAACCTTACTTCCTATTTTCCTTGCTCCATTTGTCATGCTCATCTTCATGCCACTGTTGCAGCATATTTGGTGTCACTTTCTGTTCGTCTGGAGACCAGTGCAAATTTCACTGAGCTGTGGTGGCACTCAAGGGAACAAGACCCTAAGGAGGCATTGGAGCATTCTCACACGGCCATATCAATGATGGGGCATGACAGAGTTCTGTCACCTGCTACACCAAGGCTCCTCAGGGACTTCTGAGCACTCCAGTGAAAAATCAGGTTCTTCTAGGAAGGAAAAGCAATTTTCCCATCCTGATCCCCGAAGTCAGTGCTGTTCATGCCAGAACATACCAAGGATGCAAAAATATTTGCCTCATAATGTAAATCAGCTTTTTTCTGAGAGGAAGCCTAATGTCTCAGTCCCTCCTGGGCTGTTCTGGAGAAGTGGGAGCTCTCTCCAGAGTCAGATAACAAGGGCACCCTGTTTCCCAGAGGGGCCTGCACCAAGCAATACTCTGGTACCTACCTGTGCGAGCTTCTACTGTCACCTTTCCTGCCAAGCTGCTGGTGGCACAGTTAATTAATTGACTACTCAGGTGTGGTTTGTTTAGAGCTGAGCAATTCTTTTAGTCATGACCACAAATGATAACATTTTGGGCACGCTTAGCACAGCTTTCCATCAGCTTTAGTTTCCAGCAGTCATCACTCACAGGTGTGCAGACCAGCTGCTCCTGAATGACCTCCTGGGACAGATCTCCAGGCCACTCTGAAACAACTGCCTCTAAGCAGCAGGTTTTCATCTGGAAGTTTCATTGCCCCTTAAAAATGTAGGATCTTCTTTTGGGAAGGAGACAGGCAGAAACCTGAAAAATCTGAGGAGTGCATTGGAGTGCCATTTTCCTGAGACCTGGGAGCTTGTTTTTTGCTATGAACTGCAGCATTAATCTCACACAGGCAGTTTATAAAATACAATTCAGCTTCACAACAGCAGGGCCAAGGGACCTGTGCACGTGTAAATTTGGTTCTAAATGCCCTTAGTCTGCAAATTGTTTATAAAATTAGCTAAGGAAAGACCTACAACAGCATATGGAACATATATCCTGTAAAGGAAAAATTGGAGCAACAACAACCCTGCAGCAACAACAGCAGCCCTGTAAGGCACCCCCAGAGTGAGATGGTCCGTGCTGAATGGAGCAGGCTGTCTGTCCCTGCAGTGCCACGGTCTGTCTCATCCCAACAGCCAGCTGCTAAAGCTGCTTAGGCTGAAAACACCTCCTCAACTCCCCCCACCAAATGAAAAATTTCCACTTTGCATCCCTGAAAAGTGTCTCCACTCATCCTGCTGAGCTCCTACCAACTCAAAAAACTGCTCCCACTCCAAGCATAGCTTCTCACAGCTTCCCCAGAACCCATTTCTTCAGGATTTCCTCACCTGACCTCCTTCTGCTGTCCAAAGGGTAGCTTGAGTTTGGATTTCTGTCTACATACACCCATAGGGGGATTTATGACAAAGTCGTCATTGTTTCCCTCTGGGCATTCTCTATAAAAGCACCTTAAAAATCCTCTTAAGCACGTGCTCATTCACATGGGATGTCCAGTCCTTTGACTCCAAGAGATATTTTCTCCCTGGTACTGTTTAAGAGACGGAATACCTCTGTTCCAGAGATACACATACAGAAATTTTTACCCAGTCCTCTTGTCCTTTCAGAGAAACCACCCTTCATAGAAAATAAGCACCAGCACCGTGCAGAACTTCAGTTGTTCAAGATAAACCATAACTGCTATGCCCCACCTAAAGCAGTCCTGTTCCACACATTGATGCAGCCAATACCTTAACAAAGTGGTGCCTTTATGTGACTCTTGCAAACAAGGCTTTGGTTTCTTTTATTTCCAGAGAAGAAGGACTTGAGATTACTTTCTCAACTACAAGAGGATTCGTGCAGCAGCAGCGTGGAGG
>NW_008236759.1:13024-34606 GCF_000691975.1 Corvus brachyrhynchos | reverse complement strand
GCAAAAGAAAAAAATAGTTGATATTTATTAATCATCTATTCTACTCCAAAATCTGAGAATATTAACGAATATTTGCACGGTGTCATTCTCCTTCCTCAAGTCTGGTTCTGGTTAACAGGGAGGGAAAAATGCTGCAGTGAAGTCTGATATAGACAACAGAATGACAAATTGCTGTGTCTTCCAAGGACGGCAATGTTTCAGCTGTAAAACTGAAGTGCAGACATAAAAATTCTGCCATTCATTCTGACTTCATAAAGTTTTGCCATTTCATAGCAGCAATTGTGTTTTAGCTCCTCTTATTCTCATTACCACAGAGCTGATCAGAATGAGAAATGAGAGCCTCAGAACAAAACACGAACTGTAAATTACCACCCTGCTCTGTACTTGACCCTTCCAACACCATCCCTTCCAGCTCCCTGTTCCCCAAGAAGCAGGGCAGCAATGTTGGCCTCTCCCAATGGCTTGGTCAGTAAGAGCCCTCTGATGCCTGCTTCCACTCATCTCCCTTCAAGGAATTATGGTGTTTTTCCCCACTCCCTGCCCTCTCCTGGGAAACCACAGACCCCTCCAAACAGGTGTGGGAATGCAGAGCAGAGCTGGCAGCCAGCAGCTCTGAGGCTGGGGTCAAGTCCTTCCTCAGGCTGTCCCTGAGTGACCACAGGCACAAAGTAAGGGCAGAACATAAAGGCACAAGACCAGAGTCTGCAGATTCACAAATTTAACCATTCTTTGCATTCAACGAAGCAGTAATGTCTATGACATCTCTGGGTGAGCAGAAAACATGGCACTGAGATGCTGCTCAGTGCCTTAAGTAAGGAAAAAGCACAGGTGTTTGCCTGATATTTTCCTTTGAACCCCTGGCACTCACAGATTCTGCTCAGTGCCCAGTCTGCCCTGTAACAGCCCTCCTTGTTCCAATCTCACCACCTGAAACTTCCCTTGCTGTGTTAAACTGGATGCTTCTTATCATACCCATGAGGCACAAAAGACAATCAACTTCATCCTCCTTTTTAGCAGCCTTCAAACACTTGAATGGTTTCCTGCCTCCCCCAGGTTGCTTTGTCGATTAAACAATCCCTACTCTTTGTGCAGCCACACACTCTGAAATTGTTCCCCATCTTCCTTTAAATCCTTTTCCCCTGAGGAACCTGCTCATTCAGCTGAGGCCTCCAGATGAATGGTTTCTGACCTTCCCATGCCAGAGTGCTGGGGTGATGCTGCTGGCTCACCAGGCCAGTTCAAAGTTGGCTCTAAGTGCCTGTTTTTTCCACTTAAATGATGCACTTTCTTAATGAATCTCTGGATAGTTGTCACCCAGGTTGAAATTACAGCTGTTCTTATACTTCTACAAGATAAAGAGGGTTTAGGAAGCAACCTCATGTGTGTTCCTGCTCTATATCACGTAAAAAGAGAGACATCATGCAATACGGCATTCATTTAGAAGCCTTCAGCTTCCTGCAAATCAGTGACTGAGAACTTAACTAATTCACTTAAGTTAAGCTGGGGCTACCCACAAATCACTTAGAGAGTCATGAAATCCCTCCCTCTTCCATCTTTCATTTTCTGCTTTGGCATCCCCTTCCACCATGGTCATCTTTGAGGTGCTGGAGCACAGTCTCATTAATACAGGAAATCAATTTGTGGGAGCATTTGTCTTCTGCCCTTTACATGTCTGAGTTAAAACCACCTTACTGTGCAAACAAGGGCCAGCATTAAACATGGGCTCAAAAAGACTAGCCCTTCAATGAACGCAGAGCCTGCAGCTGAAGCAACCTAGGGCAAAGAAAGGCCATGATCCAACAAGGCTCAGTGACTGAAATTATGTCGTTTAGTCATGAGGGATTAGACCCCTCCCAGTTTGCTCAGGTTTTGTTAAATTAAAATCTAAATAAACACAGTGAATGTAGGTAATGAAGAATGCAAACAACACATCCAGGGCACTGTTGCTAACACAAACTCATATTTAAACACTGACCCACTGCAGAGCTGCCTAGCTTCAAAGACCTGCAGAGCTGTGGGCCTCAGCTCTTGCTGCTCCATCATTCATTTTCTCCCATTACTTCCTCCCAGTCCAAGGAGAACCATGTCTGGTGTGCAGAACTTTGCCTAATTACAGCATTTCATGAATACAAACACCATTCTACAAGTCATTTACACACAACCACAACAAGGTTCACCTTAAATCATTTTCCCTGATGAAGTGCATGTGCTAAATGTGGTTCTAACAGCAAAGTACGAGAAAGTCTCCAGTACCCAGAGCTGCTCTTTCCCCTGTAAAACAACAGCTGTTATAAACTCCCTTCTAGCTGTTTCAAGAGGCTTTGGGTCAGCCCATTTCTGGCTTAAGGTTGTTTTAGGTACAAGATAGAAGCTGAATTTAAAGGTAGAAGTAGAAATGAGAGGTTACCACTTGGAGATTTGTCAGCTGGTTAACCTCTGGGATGATCTAATAAATCACTCCATTACTTGATATTTAAATCAGAATAAATGAATGAAGCCTCTTGCTTGTTCTTAATCAGCCATTAAACCTTTAATGAACTTCTGATTACTGATTATTGCCTGGAGGAAAAGTGATGCAAATAGATAAATAACCACTGTGGAAACCTTTGTCTTATTGAAGAAAATGCAGAAGAATTTAACTGATTACATCCCCATGGCCTCAAGGAGACAACCATTTCCTACACCCTGTATTATTATTATTATATATTTCACAGTGTGCTAAGCGACATATTGGTTATCATCTTTGATCTGGCTGAAAACCCAGCAGTTTTGAAAATAAGTATTTGTAAATAAATTTATTTGCAATAGAACACAGCAGTTTTTAAATAAGGAAGCTTTCAAGTAGTTTACCCATTTTTTTCTGTTCTGTGCACTCTTCTGAACAAATACATATATGTAATAGGGTCTTCAATTCAGTTTGATGTAGCAATTTCTACTGAAAATGTAGATAACTTGAAACTAAAAAACCTACTCTGCAGAAATGCATCACCTGAAATGACAGTTTTAAAATGAGGGGGAAAAATCACAACTTCAGTAGTTTTTAATTATTGCATAAGAATATTTTAATGTTAGATGGAAACAATGTATATATTTAACATGTCATCCTAGCATTTTATGTATACCATGCAAACTTATGAAAAAAAAAGCCTTACAGAGCTCTTTTTTTAAAATTTTTTTCAGTTTTGATATTGGTCCAGGCAGAGGTCTTGTTAGTAATTTTCAAATAAACAACACTGAAAGAAAACTGTGGTGAAAGGCCTGTCCTGTGCTGGATTCTGTAACTGCTTGTAGAGAAGGTTTTCAGTGTGCTACAACCCAGACAAAGCATGTTTGTGTGAAATAACATCACACTTTACCAGAAAACATACTTGATGCCCTCCCCTGACTCATTTTCAGTGTGATAAGAAAGCAGGTAAAAATAAGAAGATAAAATATGAAGGTTAGAAGAACATCTCTCTGTTTTGCTCTGGCGTGCTGCTGACCTGGCTCGAGAGTCCTTGCATATTTATGCAAAGAAGATGGTGCATGAATTTATGTGACTATTGGGTTACTATTTCAGTCCAGACAGAACCTCATCTGGAAAGGCTGGTGATGAAGTATTCTACCAGCACCTATCATATTAGTTATAAGAGATAATGAGGAAAATCAGCTGACATGGAATAGCTGGTCTCCTAGTGACCATGCATAATGTTTTTTCCTATAATCAGATATTGCAAAATAATTTGTTGGTAAGACATAACTGTAATTCCATTTGCTTGATGCTGACTTAGAGACTCATCAAAGCTCACCATTAGAGCTGCAGACAGGGATCTCATTGAATATTTGTGGCAATTGTTTAGATACATTACATGGGAGAGATGATAAACGCATTTAGAAAAACATTTTAGGATAAGCAGGTTGCGCAGAGAAGCTGTGGCTGTCCTGTCCATGGAAGTGTCCAAGGCCAGGTTGGATGGGGTTTGGAGCAACCTGGGATAGTGGAAGGTATCCCTGCTCATGGCAGGGGGGGGAACAAGATCATCTTTAAGGTCCTTTCCAACCCAAACCATCCTGGAATTCTGTGTTTCGATTATTCTATTAAAATGGCCTAAAATGTTTGAAATACTGCTGGAAGCCTGTAAAGGTGTTACCCTTAACCTTTAAAGTTTTTCCTTTTAATAAATAATGCCATTATGCTCACAGAAATGGCACATTCTCTGTGAAACTGACACTGTAAGCAGGATGCATTGTTCACATGCAGGGAATCTGGATAGGAGTGGGAATTAGGCAGAACAGATGTCACATTAATATCTGGCTGATGAAGAGACAGATGAGTGATTGCAGCATGGAAGCATTAGGGAAATTGCTAATGGCCTTCCCAACACCTGCTGCTGTTGTTTCATCTTGCTGGACTGGATTTAGCAGTGACATAGAGAGGAAAGGTGTATTACAGTTCATAGTGCTCAGTAATAGTCAGTATTGTTCAACTATTTATACATGCTCCTATTTATCATGCATACAATAACCAAACCCAAGAAATCATTACGTTTCTGGAGGAAAAAAAAAAAAAAGAAAAAGAAAATACTGAAAAACAAATTTTAAAAATGCCTGCAGAGCAATAAATTATTCTATTTTGCTGGAGGGAAGCTCATCCAAACCCAAAAAATTTGCAGTAATGAAAAACCCAGATGACTTTTTAAATATTTCTTTTTCCCCAGACCTAAGTCAGCAGTATCACTTTCCCTGCAGGCTTGGCCCAAAGAGGTGGCTCAGTGGCAGCCACTTGCTCCAGACCTTGCTTCAGGTGTGCACTCAGGTTCACACCTGGGTGGGAAAGAAAACTAATTGGGGCATCATGAGCATTACATTGGCCCCTGCTATGTGCATGTCAGTGAAAATGGGGTTTAAAAATGAGAGGAAATTAAGTCAGACTTGTTAAAGAATAATTTCTGGTATCTGCAACAAATCTGACAACACAAATTAAGTTCCAGTTCCAGTTCCAAAGCCCCAGGTGGGAAGTGTTCATTGCACTTGAGACAAGAGAATGAGATCTCAAAATATTAATTCTTTCCTGTTCCAGTTTTACCATTTTCTCCTTTTACTATCACCATTCCTTGCTTCCTTGATACAAGATTGATTCCTGGTAAGTTAAAAACAGACCTGCAAGCAATCTCTTGGCTGTTCTCCCTTGCCACAGAGCACATGCAGTTGTCATTAATCAAGGAGATTAAGAGTGATTAAAGCATCACGTGACCTGAACTCTGTGTGTAAAGAGAAGGAGGCCATACTGGGCTGAACAGGTGCAGGGGACACACCACACACAATGTGGGTCCCACCTGTGCACACCCCAGCTTTCATCTCACATTGCAGCAGAATGTTAAAGGCTTAATAATTCACGATGTATCAGGCAGCTACCCATCAGCTGCAGAGATGAAAGCCTTCTGCTGCGGTTCTTATCGCTGCAGATGGGCCAGTAAAATATGTTTCCTGCGTGACATTGCCTTAACTGGAGATGATAACCATGTCCATCATCAGTGATCTTCTAATTGACAGGACTTTGCCTTTTTCCTCTCTCAACATGAAGTCATTTGTCTAGTAAAGTAATGGGAGTGCTGCTGGGACGAAGCAGCTTTAGAACCCTCCAGCAAAGCGGAAAAGTCTCCCGTAAGGGGTGGGGAGAGTTCTGCTGCTGACTTTCCCCAAGACCTTGAGTGACTCATAGTCACCACTTTCTTTTCAGTCCCCTCATCTGCCCACCTCCACCCCAACACCTGCGTGTGCAGGTGCCCAAAGGTTACCTCTGCAAGCTAACTCCAAATTCTCATCCTGGTCCAGGATTCCAGAAACTGCCATGGTAACAGTAAGGATTTGCCTTCTTTTATGGCAATCTGAAGGCTCATGAACAAAGGTAATCACCCCTTTCTGCACATCTTCCCAGTTATCTCTGTGTCTTGCATATATTTATTTGTCTTTTCAGCCTGGAAGATGTTGTGAATGACATCTTTAACTCAGTGTCACTGCAGATCTCTTTTAACAATATTCAAGAGCTCCCCAGGCCTGCAAATAGAGCGAACTCACCTAAGCCATGTCTTATAAATCTAAATATCTTAGAGACCTACAGCAAAGCACATTATCCCCAAACTTCTGCCCAGTTCCCAAGGTCCAAAGGCCAGGCAGGTCCTTCTGGATGAGTGGCACAAGGCCAGTAGAGAGCTTTGATTCCCTCTCTTTTATCCATGGAAAAGCAGGTGCTTCGCTAAGAGCTGTGGTAGGTCCATGCACTAATAGAAATCTATCCAGGCAGATGTTCAACCTATCCCAAAATAAACATTCACTTTCTAACAGAATATACGAGTTCCAGACATCTCCTCTTCAGCTTTCTGCTCAGCTCCTGTCCTGGCAGGCAAAGTGAACATTCCCAGAGACTTTGAAGTGCTTAGCATTTGGAGGAAAACCACACAAACAGGCATTGGAAAGAGGCAAAGAAATCCTGTCCAAGGCAAAACCGTAACTCCTTTCTCCTGCTTCTGGTCACTGACCGCCAATAGCAGAGTTTTATCAGCATTGCCCTTTGTTTTCAGCAGCTCAGAATCTGGTAGGGAAGTGAGAAGCAACTCTGTAACTCCTCTGCAGAACAGAAGTCTTAGAACGCCTGCCTGTTTGGGTGGCCCTGTATCTTCATAAACCCTTTCAAAGGCTGCAATCCCAGTTCAAGACAGGAGGGATCTGCAGCTGAGGTATCAGCAGCTGAGGCTCCAGGGAAGAGCCAGCTGAAGCAACACTTCCCCCTTCATTGCTTGTCACTGATACATCTAAGAGGCTCTTTATTCAAAATAAAACAACAGTGATGCTGCAGCACACATCCAACAGGGCATTGCACATTCTGCCATTTAGTTTGGCAGAGTAGTGCCTAACAGTTTGGAATTTAACAATAAATGTTGTAACTGTGGTTTTTTACAATGGCAGATCTCCCTGGCATTCATATTGCCAAAGTGGGTTCAGTTTTATCACACAAAAATAAATAAAGAGCAGTTTATACATTTACATTTAGCCTGGTTTACACAAGGAAAAAGTTCACCTAATACAGAGAAGAGATTTTTAGGCCATTTGAGGCAACAACCACATCAACGTAACCCCTGCACAAGTCCAAGGGACCAGAAAAGTAAGGAGGATGTGTAATTTAGAAGCTATGCAAAGTCAAAGCGGTTTTGATAGTCACAGATACATGAACAGAACCAACACTGATGGCAGTTCAGCTCTAAAATCACAATCCTGCTTAATTCACAATCATAAAAATGGATATACTGAGAGAAAAAAATGTGTTTCCTTACAGTCTTGATGGCCACCACCTTCTTCACCCTGTCCTCTGTTTTTACAAGCGGACTTATCTTCCTCTTCTTCTCCCTAACACTGACTTCACTTTTGCTGTGCTGCCATGTCATACCGACATAAACTGACATTGGGACTTGTACCAGCTCATCCTTATTTTTGCCAAAATTTTATTTCCAAGTCCACAGACTATTTCACTTCAGGAAAATTAGCAAAGTAGAAAGAAGAAATATCCATGGGTCCCCACTAGTTGTGTCACACAAACTCTGCAGTGTGGGTTCCTGCATTCACAAACTATGTTTTCTGTCTCCCTTTCTACACATCCAACACACCCGGCCATGGGATGGCCACCTGGATATGTGAGTACTTGCACATTTGGATAGAATCCATTGTTTTATCCACAGAAATTGGAGCTTGTTAAGCATATTTGCCACACCAGCAAGCAGCCAGTGTTGGCCCCTCCACCAAGGGCAGGGATCCAGGAGCAGAGGACGGTGACAGGTCAGGTATAGACTCAGCTAAATTAATGGAGTGCCCTAATGGAGAAACCCAAACCACCTGACATCTTCCATATTCTTTGAGATAGCTTCTTTTTGTTGTCTTTTTTGAAGAGGAAATGTATCAGTCCTTGTTAGCACGATTTTCCCTTTCATTTTTACTCATGCTGTCATGTGTTGCTGTAGGCAGTTTTTGCATAATTTCCTACTTTTTTAGTAAATTTCATTCCATTCCATATGTTTGGGACTGATAAACAATTCTGTCCATGTATTCATACAGCTCTCAGGTCTCATCCATGGTGATTTATCCCAGCCACTTCCAGGAGCACTTTGGAGAACATCTCAGCACAGTTTCACAGTTTACTGAGAGATAAACTGACTCTAATCAGAATTATGCATTTCTCTGATGGCATCTGCTGTACAGGATACTGACTGACATGATTTCCAAAATCATCAAGAACAGCAACAAAAGCTTGTCTTTTCCTGTTAGAAAACCCAAAACTAAAACAAAACAAAGAAATAGGAGTTTTTAAAAGCTGTAAAACTCGAGAAAGAAAAAATTTGTTCCTGGAACTAATTCCAGCACTCATAAATTTATCTGATAAAACATTTCAAACACAGTTCCTCACCCCACAGCTCTTCTCCTATAACTCCTTACCATCCTCACCCTCCTTGTCCCTCTGTAGGATCAGAAGCACCCAGGGTGAGCCACAGTCCCTCACTGCGGGGGAAGCAAATCTCAGTATCCTTCATGCTGCTGAGAAGCTTTGGGGTTTTGTTCCTAATTACCTGTATATTCCAAAGGTCTTTCAGAGTACTTGAAAGAATCATAAGTGGTACATCAACTAAAACAAAAGGCACAACAAAACAAAAGACTTACAAGAAATAATAAGAAAGGACAGATTTTTCCTTTTAAAAACAAAGGGTCTTTGAAGATTTGTTCTCATGGTGTTTCAAAAATGATGCTTAAGTACACTTTTCGCCCTACTCTCAGAGTGTACAATAAAAAGGAAATGTAGAATTCATTTGTATTTTGCTGTATAGGACTCACAGAAACGATGAAGCCTGAACTGATCAAACCAATCTCTTGTAGTTACAGGTGTTACAGGCAACCTAATCCCACAGAAAACCTACTCCAGCAACCTTGAGTCACTCAGTATTTCAGCTTGTCGCAACCAAATTTAGGATCTTCAGTCAAATACCAGGCAGTACAATTCTGTGCTTTTCTGGTGGTCAAAAGTTTTACTTCCCTCTAGCACTTGTAGATACAGAAAGAGCAATTATTTAAGAAACAGATTTTGGAAGTGTATAGCTCCAGGAGCCAGAAAGTTATAAACCCTCAATCTGCAAAGTTCTGTAAGGCCTGCAATGATAAGGGTAACAGAGACATGGCAATGTTGGGCTCCTTTGGACATTTAGGGATTCATTTGTATCAACCTGCACCAACCTGTGGGAGTGGCTTTGGTCACCTTGGGACAGAGACAAACCTGTTGGGTGCTGTGACCTCCACTGGCTCCACTCTGAGATCAGCTTCACGCTGTGTTCAATAGCAGGATTAAAACTGAGCCATCAACATTTCAGAAGCACTCAAGCTCCCCTTGAGATCCGAAAAACTCAGAAAAACAAGGAAACAAAGAAATTTGAACATGTGTGCTTATACACAAGAACTAATTATCAAAAAGCATCCAAATTTGCTATATTGAAGTGTTTTACTCTAAACATTTCTCATTTATTTTCTAACTGGAATTCACAAGAGACTGAGGGGGATAATCTCCAAGTTCATTACTGTGTGTTTGACTTTTGAAAGATTTCATTTAAGGCTTAAGTCCTTGAAATATGTAAACTTTGCATTTAATCAGAACAGCATCAGTTCCTACATCTCCTTTTCCAATCACTGCCACAATTATAGACCAGCAAACTCTACTCAAAAGGAGGTAGTAGCTTCTGATAATTTTCTGGTTTAAAATTTCAGACTTAATGCAGAAAATTTAAAGAGAGTTTGTAGCCCTTTTAGAGGAGCAGAAACTGTCAAGAATATTATTTTTAAGGCAATGGAGGGAACAGTTTATTTTAATTTTTATGCAGCCAAGTTTTCTTACTGGATTTTCTTTTGAAGTGAGTATATTTAGCTTGCAAAATATTGAAAAGTTTCTTCTCATCTCTTATTTGCAGTTTTTAACAGAAAATAACTTCCAAATTTCACTTAAACTGAGAAATATTTTAAACATTTTAGCTGTCAGAAACTATTTGGTGATGATATCCCTGGGCTACCTATGACATTTTGGGAAGCAAAATTATGCATTTTTTCAGAAGAGTCCAAGAAGATGCCATGACTTCCTCATAAGCACCTTGAAAAAACATGTACTTGTCAAGGATTAAAATACGATCTTACTCTGTAATTCTGCAGTTAGCATATTATTAGAGAAAATTTGATTAAATAGGAAGGGGGAAAAAAGCAGCAGGTATCATCCTCATGCTTTGATGTGACTGAATGTGTTCAGGTGCCACGAGAAAAAAAGAATATAAAGGCAATGTTTGTATTATTGTTATGATAAATTTAAAAATACATAAAAGCAACAAATGCACTGGTCAGGAACAAGACGGCCCTCGTGTTTAACAGCAGACCATTTCATGGGTTTTATTCTGAATATCTTCATGTTCCACCAGCAGATCTGGGACATACATTAAGGTATCCAAAATTTTAGGTTATTAAAGGATGTCATTGATGACAAAAGAGTGAACGATTAACTTTTGTGCAGCAGGTGTCCACCTGTATGAGGCTGTTAATTGCTTAGAGAACCCATTATTTTGCACACCACCATCGAGTGAGATCATTCTCCAAGTCCTTAGAAATTGCAAATAAAATAATCAGATATTTTGTGTGAACAGCACTTGACCCTGCTGGTCTCCATTCCTCCAAAAGCTACACATGGAATTTCCAATCAGAAAAAAGAAAAGCTGACAATCAAACCTTTGACAGTACCACCGCTCTGCTAATTCTTCAGGTTTTTATAATCTAATTTCTATTACCCAAATTTGCACAGTCCATTGCTAATGTCATTCTGGTTAATTGTCACGCTGGGGAGATCTTGAATAAATTGAACTCCTCATAACTGCAGTTGTAACTTGTCATTGCACTTAAGTATCTAAAATCCCAAACCAGTCAAACATATTAGGGGTATTAGGAGCTGCAAACCCAGACCAATTCCCTTATGTGAAGACAGCATATTTTTCCTCTCGGTCCTGATGGGCTTTACTTTCAAGCAGCACTTTGGCATCACAGAAAAACATCTTTGCTAGAAACATTCACCAGATAAAACTAAGTGTAGTGCTCTGAGATTCCCAGTCACTGAAATACTGGAGCTGAAACATGGCTTGCCAAGCTACACCAAATTCCCTGTAATTATCCCCTACTTCTCTGCTCCCTGAGCTCCATAATTCATCAGGAATTCAGCGTGGGAAAACAGGGCATAAAGCAAAATTATACTGAACAAAACTCTCTGATTTTTAAGAGCTAAGCCTAGACACTGAGGCACAAAGACATGAGTGACAAACTGGTTAGCGTTTTAAAGACCCAGAGAGGAAAGTAGTTTCTTAGTTGTGACCTAAGTGACACTAAAAGAAGATTCCCCCTAAATCCTGTTATCCATGAAAGAATGAGAAGTGGGTGACAGAGAGTTGTACTACACACAAAGGGAGGAGTGTGCAACTAGAGCCACGTTGCAGTATTTGATAAACTCCTCCAAAGCACTGAAGCTTCTGCACTATTTGTGGGGGGTCAGGAGGAAAGGCAGAAAGAAAGAAAAGGCAGAAAAAATTTCTCCTCTGCCTTGACTTCTCACCTGACTTCCATAATGCAAGTCTCATGCCCAAATTATACCCTGCTTCTCGAAAAGAGAGCCTGAAAAAATAAACTTTTCAAACAATGCCAGTGATTTTGAGTCTTGTTTATGAGTCACATTTTGCCACTCTCACAGCCATTATAATACATAATGAACATTTTTCTTTCAACATGCTTCTTCTAAAATCAAAAACACTTCAATGGTTTACTCTTTTTCTCTCAAAGCACTGGTTTGGGGACAAGAAAAATTGATTTACCAACACATTCCTTCAGCAGCACTGTATATTTTCAAGCTCAACTATTTTGCCAGCCTTTGTTTTATAAGTTTTACATCTCTTTCAGTGGAAGAGGCAAGAAGAGATAATTATTTATATCTCACAATTTGTGGCTTCACCTTAGCAAATGGGCCTTGGGAAAAAGGCAGAAGTGATGTGCTGCAATGAATGCCAATAATGATTTCAGCTTTGTAACATATACCTAATATTTTCTATAAACAGAAAAGTTGTGATTTTGAGATACAACTGTCCAAAACCAGCTCAAGGTACACTAACATGTACATGACACCCAAAATATGCCAGAATCATGCTGTTCCTCGGTTAATTTGGGATCAAGAGACCAATGGCTGAACTGTCACATAATTCCACAAAATACCTCTCAGTGGAAATTTTTGTAATTTGTGACTGGAGGAAATTTGGAGTCTGAGTAGAGAGAGACAGGACAAAACACAGTGTAAATGTTTAGACTGAAATTATTCCTGTCTGGACAGACCTGTTTAAACATTCCCATGCTGCTTCACTTTACATCACATCATCCTGTGTTTTTCATCACAAAAATTTTACTGCAAGGCATGTTAGAAACCTTGAAAAATTACCTCTACTTTAAATTCATGTGTCTTTTACCAGGATGCAAGCAAGCAAAGAGACTATTTAATTGCCTGCAACATCTTCTTGTGGCATTTCTGGCTCAGTTACCTGCTACACTCTTCTTTAATGAAGACATAAACCAGAGACTGCAGCATTTTGTAGAAAAGCTGAAGTCCAAGAGGTCCTGTTTTAATTTGTGCATTATTATCTATTATGCTCACAGTGAATAGGTGATAAGAACAGGTGTTTCTGTTATGATCACCACTGGCATAAAGCCAAACTATGGAAGGAGGAACTCAGTCTTATGAAGGAGTGATGTTTACGTGTGTCAAATATTTCTCTCATGTATCTGAGCATCTCCTGTAATTAATACATTTATGCTAAGAGTGTTAATGAGATACAGATAGTTCATCCCCAGATGAGTGGTGCCCAAGACAGCTAATGGTTTGTTGAAAGTCAAATGTGTTAATTGTGCTCGAATACAAAATCCTCACACCCTCAATGTCCCAAGATCACATCTTAACCATGGCTATGCTGGGACAGAGGGAGAAAATCACCAAAGACATGTCCTGGTCTTTCCTCCAGGGAAATCAATACCTTCCCACCAAAGAACCATCAACTCAAGGGATGTCATACAAAATCAACCTCAAGCCACTTAAATTACATTGGGTTTTGTTTATCTGTTTGTTGTTTGCAGTTAATAGTGCTTGCCAATGACATTTTATTTTTCTTGTTTTAACCTTTTTTAGGTTTATGGACTGCTTGCTAATACTCTTACCCATATCTGCTGTACATGAAAGTGACAGGACAAAACTGGCCCCTCTGTGACCATTTGGTGTTCTTGGCAACAAGGGAATCTCAGCACTGTTCTTTTGGCCAATGAACCCCACTGATGCTCCCTTATACTGGCAGGAATTTTGAGCCTTCAGCCCAGGGAATATGCTTCATTTTTTGTTGTCACTGAATATTCTGCTCAGAGACAATATTTCAGGCAACATTTTATTTGCTGTATCTCAGACAGCAGGGAGATCAGGCACTGAATTTAGAGAAACTAACTCTGTGACCTTGGATGCAGGCATTATTCCTCTCCATCCTCAGCAAATGCAGCAGCTGAGACTCCAGCATGCCAAGGGAGAGTCCCTGCCAAATAGAAAGCTAGTAGCTTATGACTGAGCTGTGCATTTGGAGAAACCTCCCTTGCTGAGAGTCCTTCATCCAACAACAGGATATTTATCTTCATGTCCTGAGCAGTTTGGCCAACAGCCTTTTGTGCAGCACTGTCATCCAGGAGTGCCAGTGTTTGACTTAGAGATGTGGTGGATAACCCCTTCCACAGGTCAGAATGCCAAAGAGGGATCCTGCCTCCCACACCTCAACAGCTGACACCCAAGTAGTCCTTAAATCCTGAAAACAAACTTCAGACTTCTACAGATTCGTGCACTGAGAGGCTAAATTAACTCAATGAGATCACTGTACACTGCATGAAATAAAGCACATGTTTAATTCCTCTGCCTTCAGTGCTATTTTAATATTCTCGTTCAGTTGCCAAAAGACCTGAGTTATGGTTACATTACAGAACAGATGCTAGAATGTCCCCTCAGAGCATAATGAGCCACAGGTCAAGTGACAGACACATTTTCCTAAGCATCCCAGTCTGACTGGCATTGCCATTGAGCCTATGAGATGGCTCAAATATCTTCTGTGCTTTACAAGGCAGATCAGTGAATTAGTGTGAATAAATGTCAGCCAAAGGCAATAAACTCTTTCCTCAGCTTGGAGGAATATCAACCACATTGTAAGATGCAGTGTTAAGGAAAGCTGTGTTTATTTATGTCTTAATCAAGTAGTCATCAAATACACTGAACGAGTCCTCTAAGAAATCACTAAAACTAGAGGAATTAAACCAATCATGGGTCATGCTACAGTACCAAAAGATAATATTACTAGTTTAAGGTAGTATCTCCCTGAGACCACCTATAACCAAAAGGAAATGGTATGTTTACCTTGCAAACAAAGACAAAAAAATAGCTTAACAAATTATGTTAAGACTTAAACAGAGACTGTAGGACCATTTGTCTTCAGTATGTCCAAATATATTCTGAGGAATCTGAGCTTCAGTTTTTTGTTCCTAAATAATTAGCCAGAAAAACTTTTTTTAAGAAATGGAAACAAATGTGAGAATTTAAACTTGTATTGATTTCAACTCCAAATAACACTGCTGTGGTATTATTACACAGAACATGGAGAAAGTTGCACCATAAGTGGCTTTAAAAGATCCAACTTCCAGAGGGAAGAAGAGCAATTTGAGCAGTTTATGTGACCAGTTACAGAATTTGATCACGCAGAAATTATATTCATTTAGACTCCAAAAGCATATTTTTGCTGTAATCAGCTATTGCAGTTCCTTGAGAGTCTTTTATCACACAATCTGTGTTTCTTTAATCTTGCTTTATGTCCCTGGCTCATATGTCTTTAGCAATTTTACTTAACAGCAAGAGAACTGGTTTATTCACAGGGAAAAAAGTCATCATACTCCCAAACCAACCACCAGCCTAACTATGAAAATTCTGGTTACAGCTGGGTATTACCACACCATTTTTGTGCACACCCTGCATTTTTCCAGGCTACCAAGCATTAATAGCTTGCTGCCACAATCATTTACCTTCCCAAGACTGCAGAGACAGTCAGGTTTCCTCCAGATGGCTGCTGGACCAACCGTCTGCTGCTGTGACCAGAAAGGACTGCAAACCGGGTCCCCAATGGGAATCCAGCATGGAAAGTCAGATGCTACCACTCAGAACTGTTCAGAGGGCATGGTCAATGTATCATCATCACCAGCTGGGAATGTAGGAGCAGTGAGGAATTTCACCAGATATTATCAGAGTCAGAGGAAGGGTCATGGCACCCCACAGGAATATCTGATGTGACCCAGAGCAAAACTCAATCCTAAGACAAGCAGCAGTTTTCTATTAAAAACTTTTTTCATCTTCCCAGAAGCATTTTTGTTGATGCACTCTGCTGGCAATACCATGACTCTGGGATTGACAATGCTTTATTTTGTAGGAACCAAAACTCCTATGTCTAAAAACCTCAGATGTGGAAAAGAATCCAACTCAGTGAAGAATTTGACCCTCTATTCTCAAGCAGACTATACTGAGTTTTGAATTAATTTCTTTGCCCATGCTGTGCTCAGCTCAGTTCTAATGAAAGGTTGGAAAAAAAAAAAAAGTAAAAGAAGGGTATTTTGGCCAACTCCTGTGACCTATGGTGGGAAAAAAAGCAGATATGCCACCAGGAGTTGACACTCTCTCTACTGTAGAAGCCATTGCATAGGATACGTAGGACATACCATAGTAACGGGAGCTGGAAAGGATTTTAACCAGCATGTGTTTTGATTTCATAGCTACCTTTTCCTTTAACCAGCAGAGCAGATGTGTTTTTTGCTTACAGATGAACATTAATCCTTTAATGAGAAGAGGGATCTCATGCAAGGTGGAGACTTTCTGAGAGAGTAAAATCTACTTATCCCCCGTAACCAGGCCAAGGATCTCCAGTCCCACCACCACAGGAGGAGATTTCTGCATCTGTTCCCACTTCATTTTCTTAGGCTTGCCTGATGTCAGCAGGTACAATAGGAGTTGCAGACACTACCAGTAAGCACTTACAGTGAAATATTGAGTGCCATGCTGCTCCAAGGCTGGTAACAGTGCCAGGCATTCTAACAAGCATATAATTTCCCTTGAGTTCCCACAAAAGCAGCAGCATGTTTACAATCAACACCACAAAAAATCAAAACTTAAGTGGCACATGGCAATAAAGGAGGAAAGCTTCATTTTATTTTGTATCAATGAGCATGAGCACATATAATGGGATTGAGAGAGAAAATTCCTCATATCCTTCTGTACTCATACACACTTTAGGCAAATTCTTCTCATCCCCATATGAGCCCAACTAAGTATGTAATGCAAAGATCCCCAAAAGGAGGAGAAAAGGCAGATTTATCTCCAAGTATCCCTGAAGTACCACTACTTGTAGTGAAATTTTGTGTTTAAAATTTTGCCAGAAAATGTTCAGAACTCCCAGGACACTCACAACTGTTTCTCTCTCCTGTTGACTGCAGTGAGTGTAGGGCTCTTGGCCTGCCCACAGGCTTAACCTTCAGCTCTTGAGGTTTCACAGTATAACTAAGGGCAGGTTTTGGGTTTCAACTGCTCTTGCATGTGAGTATCACAACAGGCAGAAAAGTGTTTTCCAGAAACAAATTCTGGCATGGAAAAACTTCATTTCAACATGATGCTTCTTGTCATGGGCCCTGTTGCAGTGTCTTGTAAGTAACAGTCTGTGACAGGAATTAAACTGCAGTGTTTTGACTGACACATGTCACATACTTTCTATATAAACATCCTTTTCCAGTGATTTTCAAGGATTGTGACTGTATCCTGAAATGCAAGTGGTATTTTTCTTCCTGTCCCTGTTGAGATACTTCCTTGACACAGTGCTATTGTGTCCTCCCAACACCAGAGCAAAAAGCAGGAAAATTTCTTCGCCAAGTGTATTTTCAAGCCCTAGCACAGGCTGCCCAGGGCAAATCTCTGGAGGGATTTGAAGATGTGTAAATGTGGCACTTAGGAATGTGTTTTAGTGGTGGGCTTGGCACTGCTGGGTTAATGCTTGGACTTGATGGTCTTAGAGGTCTTTGCCAATCTGATTCTACTCCAACCCAATTCTGTGGTTCAAAATTCTCTACAAACTGAATTTTCAAATTTGTGAAGAATCATATAGGAAAGGAAAGCTGAAAAGGAGTAGCCTCACCTGATGGAGTTGTAAATCTGACAGACACAAGTAGAAGAACCAAGGGCTACAGGGCTGAGTAAATAATATCTTACTGGAAATGCAAATTTCCCAAGGAAAATGCATCCCATCCTGCTTGTAAACAACAGGTGGCTGGACAGGACAACCCAGGGTCTGGCAGTCAAGATCCTCAACTCCAAGGATGCTCAGACAAGTTCCTGACAAGGAGTCAAATGGTTGGTTATTTTTTCTTTTTTTTCTTCCCTAAAGAGCCAGAACGCCCTACAGATCCTTAAAAGTTTCTGCCCTTAAGAATCAGAATCATCCAGGACAGGCCAGGTGATACTTTCAGTGCCACCCTTAGCACTGGAGCAGGGTTGGTGCAGGGAAGGAGCTGAGACAACGTGCAGATCAACCACACCACTGCTGGAGAACTGAAACAACAGGCTCATTCTCCAAAGCAGCAGGAGCTCTGATTTAGAATTTTCAGCTCACACTGACCTTAGAAAAGACACACTTGGCCAGTACTGGCAGAAATTAGGTATTTCTAATAGGGCCAAGGAAGGTGGGGTTGCTCAGACTGCTGTGATGTGCCCAGGGCTTTCTTCTGAGAGGATATGCCAGAGAAGATGGTAATGGAGAGGTAGAGAAACTGTCCTGTTGCTTAAAACACTCTCTTCCCCCCAAGCCAGGTTTCCATTTGTCTCTTACTTGGTCACTTCCCACAAGCTGTCCTACAACAACCCAGGGAGGCAGAGAGGACCGTGCTGGGAGCCTGGCTGCACACTACAGCTGAGTGGATTTGGGAGCACAGCAAGAAAACACAGATCTACCCTTGCTCAGTGGCACTTCACAGGAAACCTTGGCAAGGTATCAGGAGTGGGGATGAGACAAAGGGCCAAGGACATGTGATGCTGGTGGCCGAGGTAGAGTAACATGCAGATGTAGAAACTGAAAAAAAGAATTGGTATTTCCATTTCCTCCTGATGCCGTGTGTCTGCAGGGGTGGACATCTCATTGTGACATCACTTACTCATGGATGGTGATATCACTGAGTGGCAGATTGTGACATCTCCGGGGGAATTATTGTGACATATCACTGCTTATGTCTGGATGTCAGCAGAGCCTGGGCCAGTCTGGCTTGAGACAACAATGGCCACAGAGAGAGATGCCAACTGCCCCATCTGCCAGGACTCTCGGAAGGATGTGGCTTCTGCTCTGCCCTGCTGCCACCGCTTCTGCCTGGGCTGCATCCTGTGGTGGGCACACAGAAATCCCTCATGCCCACTCTGCAGGACACTGATAGAGACCATCAGGTTTTCTGAGCAGGGTGAATGGGACTATGCACGGTTGGTCATCACCTCCCCTGCAGAGTCACAAGAAGCCCATAGCCAGGCAGGGAGAACTCCCGATCACCTGGATGAAAACAGTGCTCATGGCCCTGAGGTGTCCCCTGAGTCTTCTCCACAGGGAACACTGTCCCCAGATGAGCAGGGGGATGCAGGGCCAGAGCCTGTGGGTGGCCTCCTGCCCGAGGTGTGGGGAGGACTGTTCCAACAACAACAGCACCTCCTGGACATTCCTGGCTGCACCAGAAGCTGGAGCAAATATACCGGGGCCGGTGGTGGCTGATTGAGGCCGCAGAGAGCTGCATCCTGCTCTACCTCTGCATCTGTGGTCTGGATGCAGAGGGCTTGGCCCAGAGACTGCTGGTCTTCCTCGATGGGCACACAGCACCACTGGTCCATGGCCTCATTGAGGTTGTTGCAGCCCAGTGCAGCGAGGAGGCCCAGAGACTTCTGCATCCCCACACTGCAGAGGATGAGGACAACAGCCAAGCAGAGAGCACCAGCAGATCCAAGTCCAGCAGCTCCCAGAGAGCACTCCCACCAGTGGCTCCAATGTGGAGGAAGAAGCTGGTACCTCAGAGGTCACTCACCCTGGGGGTCCCCGCCCCTCCCCCCCTCGGGTCCCTCTGCCCAGGGCAGCAGCTGCAGCCCCTCTGCTCCAAGTAGAGGCAGGGGCTGCTTGCCTGGCGTGGGCCGGTGTGCCCAAAAGAGAAAGGCCCCCAGGCCTCTGAATTCTCCCCAGCCCAGCAAGAGGCCATGACATGACTGACTTGACCCCTGCAGCCTAAGGGAACCTTGTCATCATTTAAGATTAAACTACGAAATTTCATCTCTCTCTTCATTTCCCATTAATTCCCATTTCCTATTTCCTATCCAAGGCCAATGCAGTGCACAATGACTGTGCGAACTCACATCACCTTTTCAGGTCTGGCTTCCAGAAGGTGTTGGTGAGATCTCTAATTAGGTCAGTCCCACAGAGCCAGGGTTCTGAATAAATCTATAGATGTCAGAGTCCCTTGGTAACTCAGAGTTGACATCCTTAAATGTGAGAATGGTATAAAATCTTGCTTCATATATGATTTGGCTTGTGAAAGGAAAGTCTGAATCAAGAACCAAAAATCTATGGAGAAATAGGATTCCATTAAAGTTCTTAGTTCTTGCAGTTTTATGAGCTAATTTGAAATAGATTGTTCAAGTCTGTAAGGACCTAAACCAGAACCCAGTAGCTGCTAGGCAGCAGTGCCTTTGCTCCACAAAGACTCTGCTGTGAATGTGGGGTCAAGGGCAAATAGTCTTTTGATGGTTGACTCATTTGTCTGCTCCAATCAGCACAAAAGATGTTTTTCAATGATCTCCAGGGCCAGGAGGCCAATATCTGACAGACAAGATGAAATTAAAGATTTTATTAAAATGGTGACCAGAAGTTTACTATTATTTTTGACACTAGAAGTTACTTAAAGTTGCAATGGCAACCCAAGTTATATCACACAGAACAGTGCAACGCTACACACAACTGGACAGAATCCACTTGAAATAATATATTATCTGCTGTATTAGTAACGAGTGACAATGTGCCCCATCCCCACAGCAGCAGTGCAGTTGTTAAAATAAAGTAACCTTTTAATTTAAGTAACCCTAAAGTAACCTTTAACGCTGTGACTGACCATTTTGTTATATTACACTATAATTATTGCACAGCAAGTTGTTCACTCAGGTGGAATAATGGACAAGGATGAGTAGTTTTTTAATCTTTCTTCTTTCCTCGTCTCAGAGTCTTTGTGCACATTTCCTCCCACCCTCCTTCTCTCCTTCGTCACCCACAGGTGTGTTTTCAGGTCCTGGAAACCTTGATTTTAATGTTTAACTTTGCAGATACTGGTTGCTTACTTTTGTTGCCCTAGACAGGTACAGGATAACACAACAGAAGATGGAAAAAAGTCATGGTGAAAAGCTGAGAGCTAAAGGAGCTCGTGCATAAAGGGAACTGCACATACAGGAAGGAAGACTTCCATTTTATCTTGAAACCAGTGGGAACTACGATTCAAAATGTGACTTTTGACCTGGATGTCTCTGGAGTCAGACTCCAAGATACCTGACTTTAATTCTGAGGAATTCATTCACAGCATGGATCTACCCTGGAGCTCTTGGTCCTAGAAGTACATAGTGCCTTGGAGCAGTGTTTTAGGGGTCAAGATTCCCAGACTCCCTGTTTCCCCATCTGTCAGCCTCCGATGACCTCAAGAGACAGTCAGGCTCCAGTTTCTTTGTTCTTTGCTTTTGAAAATCTCATGAGCTTCAGTTCTTGCTGGAACTGTCTTTTGGTTTCAAAAGGCAGGCCATGGGAAAAATCAGTGGCCAGCAGTACTGACCAGCATCATGGCTTGCACAGCACATGTCTTCTAGAAGTTATTTTCTCCCACTTTGAGTTCATTTCCTCAGCAAAATTTAATTCTTAGATGCCTTTTTTATATATGGAGGTTTCACACAATTTTTAAAACAACCCTGCTGATTTTTTTCTTTAAATAAAAAATCATCCTACCTGACTGAAGACATGTGTGACCTACAAACCACTGGATGAAGGAAAAAATCAGGATAGCAGCCCTTTGTGCTTGTTTTGCTCTTCAGTTTGTTGCTCTCTATCTGCTGTTTCTCTCTTTTAGAGGCAGGCTAATGAATGACAGAGTTTAGTAAATATTTGGTCAGACACAGTAAAACCGTTCTTATTTGTTTGCATTTCATCCTGGATCCGTGGGATTAACCGTCCCAGAGAAGTCTTCTGTTGCAGGTGTCCATTCTTACTGACTCTTCTTCAGACTTGCCATTTAGGGACAGGCAGTCCTCTAAGTGCAACACCTTACCAGGACCCAGGACCTTAGTTGAAAGTGCAAGAACAAAATCTACCAGAGCACAGACTTTTAAGTAATGAAATCCTT
>NW_008236759.1:11321-12835 GCF_000691975.1 Corvus brachyrhynchos | reverse complement strand
TCCAAATGAAAGTGTTTTTTGCAAGGCCCACAATATCTAGAAGAGAACGTCTCCTTTTGTGAGAAAGAGCTCCCAAAGATAAGAAAAACTAAACAAAAGAAAAACATAAATGAAAATATCTCTGTGTTATAGAGGTTTAAGAAATGACTCATAAAGAATTATAATGGAAGACTTTAGACAAACTTTGTAACACTGACTAAAGCCCCATTCCAGCTGGGAGCTCACTGAGAGCCAGTGCCAGGGTCCCATCATCTGTCAAACTGTGGGCAGCTTGCAAACCATTTAGATAAATGGCTTCCATCCTTGAAATATTTAAAGAAAACCAAGCAATCTCTTTACGCCAAATGAACTTTTGGCGGAAATTAGCAAACATAATTAATCTAGCTGTATGCTGGATGTATGATTTGTGCAATACCAAACAGACCATTAAATGTGTTCAGAGCACATGGGCTCTTAGCCACAAATCACCTGAGCCTGTAAAGGAAGATTTGGTGAACACTGGCATAAGTGAGAAACAACAACACGAGCACCTTTGTGATGACAGTTCTTGAGGTAGATTCTAAATTTAAAGACAGTTTTTTTCCATGTCCATTTGGGTCTATTCCTCTTGGATTTTGGCTCAGATTTCACTGACTATACCCCAGGCTCAATGCCAGCATCCAGAGAGAACTCTGCTATAGCTTCCTTCTTAAAAACTTGTAGCAAGCACCACTCCTTGTCATCATGGCAATTCCCATCTGTCTTCTCTCTTCAGCCACAATCCCATCAAGCTCTGCAGAGAAGAGAGAAACAGGGTATTCATCCCCAAAGTTCTCTGTCACTCACTGGACCAGCTTACTGTGAGTGACCAGTGAACCTCTAAAATGGAGGGAGGTGCAGTGGAGACAGACGAGGGACATATGCTCTTGAAGCTCAGGGAATATTTTGGTGTGTGATCCTCTTCCTAACTTCTGGAAGAAGGATGCACTTGTGTTTGTAAGCATCACAGAGGACAGGAGACAAATTTCGTATTTAGTTGGAAATTAAGTGAAAGGAAGTAAAAGATCACATGGAAAGTTTTTACAAAGAAATTAACTGCTTTACCCCTCTACAAACCTTAAATCTTTCACTGCAAAGATTCCCCACAGCACACTCTCTGTTCCTTTTGACTGGTTGCTTTCAAAAATTGCCCCAGAAGGATGACACTGCCCATCTTCTTTTAGCTGCTCAGATCATATCTGTCTGTTGTTCCTTGCCCGTGACTTCCTTGCCTTACTGTAATATTCCCAAGGAAACCTGTGGATTTTGGAGGTGATGATGTTAATCCAATCTATAAATAATACAGCCTTGCAAAGAACACATTGGACCATAATATTTGCACATTATTTGGTCTAAATGACCTTGCTCTGATTTCTAGAGGGTCATTTTGTAATTTAATGGTTCAGCTGAATTCCTTTTACTGAAAGATTAAGTTTCTCGTCATCTCATTCAATAAAGATGGAGCCGTTCCAGACCTTCTCAAGATGAAACAAGCC
>NW_008236759.1:0-11282 GCF_000691975.1 Corvus brachyrhynchos | reverse complement strand
GCTGCAAAGTAAAATTTATTCCAAAGTATAAGTTTAATAAAATTATACGTAAAGCAAAACATGAATATTGACATAGAGTCTTTACAATGCTATGCTATACATTTTGTGTGGATGGCAGAAATCCCTGTGGTCTTTTTTTTTTTTCAGTCCCACAATTACAAAGAATGTTATAAGCAAATTGCAACTGAGTATTTTCAGCTCCTGCAAAAACGTTAAGCAAAACAGCAGAAACGGTTGCATTTGAGCTGCATTTCCAAAGCCAGGGTTTTACTTTAATGCTTGAGGTCAGAGAAGGGAGAAGGAGAGGATGTGTTTGTTGAACATAAAGCCATAATGGAACTGTGCAAATTCATTCTGATCCTCCCCCAGATGGATATTCTCATATTTGAAACATGATTGAAAATTGAAGCCAAATTTCAAGTGACTCATTATAATCAGCTGTGTTAAACCATTATAAAGAGCATTATTGGTCTGGCTTATGAAGTATCTGAATGAATGATAAGCAGAAAATCTGCACATTTAAAATGATACTTTCTTGAATAAGTCAGATTTTCCAGAGGATTCAGAAAGCTGGTATAGCTTTGGTTTGTTGAGTGGAGCTTTCTGTGTCTAAAAGAAGCCAAAATACCTCACACCTTTGCTTACTTAGCTCAAGGCAGACAGGTTCTGAGGGATCACATGGCTGCTACTGACGACACAGATCCTGGATTCTGAGCATTTCCAAAAAGTGCTTGCTTGATTTTCAGACACGTGAGAGAAAATATGTAATCAAAGAAAAAATTAAATCAGTTGAATTCAGACATTGCTTTGCCCTCCATTAAGCCACAAAATTATATTCTGCCCTTCTCATTAGTACAAATGCAGAAACACTGACAGCCTTGGTCTGGAGAAAAAGGAAAACTGTCATTACCAGTCACCTCATCGTGACAAGAGCAGTCAGCGTTGGCAGAGCTGCTCTGCATTTAAGACTCTAGCCATCACATTGACTTATTTTATTCAGACTAAGGGAAAAATGCAAAATAAACCCAGTATTTACCTCCAAATGAGATACTGTGAATTTAAATCTCCTTATCTGTTTGTCATCCAGGCATTTATGCCAAAAGGAAATGTAACATGAATCCCACTGAAGACTCCTTTTCACCCTAATAACACTGTTACTTTACTGGTCATTTAAAATAAGTGATATATTTTAAATATCTGTGCCTCTGAGCTCTGGATTTATATCTACATTTCCTACATAAATCCAACTGCCATGTTACATTTGTAATTCTATTCTCAGGAAGCAAGATCGCATAAAGCAAAGAGGTGAAAAATGCAACTTAAAGGTAAAGCTCTAAAATATTCTCTGTTTAATTTGTACAGAATTAATTTGTAATTTAATTTAAAATTATTTAAATTAATTTGGAATTTAATGTGTAAGAAAAATTTGCACATTTCACAACCCACCTTTGTGATGGAAAATGGTCTCTTAAGTCTGCATTAATTATGTAATAGATGATGTAGGTGACACTAGAGCACTCATTCAAATCCCTGATATAAAAACTCTACTTTTAAAAACGAAATAATCCAGGCAGTCCTACCTAAGGTTCCAAACCCTATCCAAACCTATCACAGTGCTAACATGAGCAGGACACTCAGACAGCCCGCCCACCCCTGAAGGGTGCCTGAAGCCAAGCTCAGATCCTGGCCAATGACTGTTTTCTTCTGCTCTGTTTTCATGGATCATTTCCCTGTAGACTGAGAAGGACAGAAAGCCCTGCACTGCTCTCTGGTTGGCAGCAGCCGTATGACCTGGGTGACCAGGAGGCTCCAGCCACTGCATGCTGCTGCTCAAAGCAGCTTCAGGCACCATCCCAGTGACACTGAAAATGTGTTCGGGGTATCTGCACAAGGAAAGACCGATCCCACAGGGACAAGCTCCAGGGCTATGAGCCACACGAGGAGAACAAAAATAACAGGTGACATGGAAACTGAGGTGATGTCAAGCAGAAAAGCTAGACAAAACTACATTTAAATTCATGTCTTAACAGAACAGACTGGAAAGATATTCTGAAAGATAACATCAGTGGTTAAATCTTTGAGATAGGAGGTGGAAGTAAAAGGACAGATCATGTCAGTATCATCTGGATCACTGCTCACATGGATTTATTTTCACATTTAAATAATCCATACTGTATTGATTTCAGGAAGCCTTGCTCACATACAGATTCCAAACCGTAACAGGCTGTAGAGTGCCTGATCCTGTGCTCTTCATCAAAGAACACCATCCATTGCTTAGTCACATTTTCCTGTCCATGAATCTAGAGGCAAGTACGATGCATCACACAGTGAGAAGCAAATTACATGTTAGAAAGGTCTGGAAGGGCAAAAGCTAGAGGCAGAAATGCAAGTTAATTTTGACATCTAGACTACAATCATTTCCAAAGGAGACCAAAGGAAGAACACTCATTAAACTGCCACTCATAAATTAGAGGTAAAACTGAAAAAGTCTGAGGGACTCAGTTTTGGCTGGTAATTCCTGGCTCCGAACAGGGCAAGTTCAAAATTCAGGCTGCACCGCTTTACCTCAAACTGGGTAACCTAATCCTGGGATGTGTCCAAGTAACTATTACTTGTGAAAATTCTGCTCATTATCTGGCATGTCTTGGGATGCCATCGCAAGCCTATTTCCTATGCACATGCTCTCTTCAGAAGGGATATGTGTTCCTCCTGGCTGGAGTACAATCCAATGCCATGGCAGGGTTTTCTTTTCATCTTTGAAATGAGATTTTTATTAATACTTTTCTTTGTAATACTCACTTCATACATTTCAGTGCAGTTCAGTTTGCAAGTTGGTGAAGAGATACAATCTCTTTCTGCCTTGAAAAATTTGAGGTGGCATTTTAGTAAACACCGAGTGAAAGATTCTGCTGTTGTTTGTGTTACTGCAAGTCTGGTGTAATTCCATAGAAGTGCTTTTGGTGCGACCCAGCACCTAGCTCATGGTTGAATTTAATCAATGGTAGTGACCCTACTTAGTTGAAACAATAATATGAAATCTTGGGAGAGAATAAAGATTACAATATGCAGAGCATAAGGAAGTCAACATTACTTGCTATTTCCACGTGGGGTTTTTTTTCAGCTGCCTGAGCTGCAGTTCATGGTTGTAGCACCTTCCTCTCTGCTACCTCATGACAGCTGTCAGCAGACCAAAGAGCAGATGAGAAGTTTTGCTCCCCTCCCCTTTGTTTGTACAGAGACTGTTTCAAAAATTCTTTTGTCAAGATCTGGGCCAGAATACTCTCGGATCAAACAAATGACAGCAGTGCTCCTAAGGAAGTTTATTGGCTTCTGAGAACCTGAAGTTAAGGTTTGTATGGTTGCAATACCAACTATAAAGACAGTCATTCTTTAGCAGAGAGGCCTCACAATAATAAAATAAAATTCTCCTCACTATTACAGTCACAGTCAGAAATAGAAGTCGTCAATTCTCTGGGTTTTTTCTCCCAAAACCTTTTATCAAAACACTGACAAATTCACATAAAAATTAATAGTATCTAATATTTCAAAAATCAACAAACTAAGTAAGATCAACAGATTTTTTTATTTGGACAATTAACTTCTTTTGCAGCTGAATTAGAAGTCACACGTTTGATTAGAACAGTAAAGCTGCAGAAAAGGAGAGATTCGATTGCCTTGAGTATCCTTTACCAACAGATCATGTCAGAAATTCAGACATTCTTCCCTGGGTAACTGTGACATTAATGTTGTATTGCACATCTTGTAGAAGATGTGTGCCCAATGAAATGACTGAGGTGCTGTAAGGCATCTGTTCTCCTGCTTGATGTTTATAACTGCAACCCTCCTTCTTCTCTGGTCTTCTCCACAGATGAAATAATGACCACCATGGTTTGAGCTCTGCCAGCGTGTGGGAAGTCTAACCTGATCCACAGTATATGGGAAGAGAGGCACGAGGAGTGCCAGCTCCAAGGCTCTGTCTGAAGGGTGTGTTAACGTGTGTGCAGACCTGTCCCAAGTCCTGCCCTGCAGGGGGATGACGACCTCTCCCCACGACTGAGTGAGGACAAAGCAGAACTTCAAGGAAGCCCCAGGAAGGCAAGAAGGGATTGGCCAGACAGGGACAGACACAGCTCCTTGGGGCTGTGACTTGACAAACAGACTGGATGTGTAATTTGCTTCTCACTGGCTAAGCTGAGAAGAGTTCACAGTAACTGAGATAGTTACCTCGCTAATACATGACATTATAGACTCTTCTTAAAATTATATAGAAATCTCCAGTTTTTCACATACATTGATGTTGCGGTGGCTAAGTCCATTCTACACCCCCCAAGTTGCCCTAAAAGTGGTCTCTCCTTACAACACTGTGCTAGAAAGTTCTCACTCTGTCTAGATTCTGCTGGTCACTGGCCCTCTCTCCCCTCCCATCCCTTTTCCCATTGGCCCCTGTTATGCCATTCAACCTTGCCTCTGCCCCCTAGCCCTCAGACCATTGTTTCTGGATGCTCTGCCCGCCTTTGGCAGTTTTCAGGATAAAACTGGCGTGGGCTTTTGGTTTGGTGGTTCTTTCTTGCCTCTGTTCCCTTCGGGTGTGTTGCCATTAACTCTGTCTAGATTCTGCTGGTCACTGGCCCTCTCTCCCCTCCCATCCCTTTTCCCATTGGCCCCTGTTATGCCATTCAACCTTGCCTCTGCCCCCTAGCCCTCAGACCATTGTTTCTGGATGCTCTGCCCGCCTTTGGCAGTTTTCAGGATAAAACGGGCGTGGGCTTTTGGTTTGGTGGTTCTTTCTTGCCTCTGTTCCCTTCGGGTGTGTTGCCATTAAACGCCTCAGAATTGCATGCAGAGAACCCTTCTCACGTCTCTGTCTCCGGTTCGTGCACAGACTGGGTGTGAGCGGCTGGTTGCCACCACCTGTGAAGGTGAGGTTGTGTGCACATGTAGGTGCCAGGAGAGTGCTGCCTAAGCAGTCCACGAGGGACACAGCAGGAACAAACGCGGCATCGATCCACCGAAGCCCGCGCTCGATACATTGACTTTGAACTACACTTGCTAAACAAGCATTTTATTAAAATGTCAGGTTTCAGTCCCTGAGGGTGCATTAAAAAGGCTGACACAGAAATCACTGGTTCCAAAATAATTCCCCGAAATCTGTGTGAAATGAAAGAGGGGGGAAAAGAGCAAGGTAGAAAATACAAACTTTTAGCCACATTTGGAGCCAGATATATCCCCCTCCTGAGCCCTTGTAATAATTCACTTTCGTCATTCAAAAATGGTCACAAATTCTTCCCTTCTCATGAGTCAAAAACCTGTTTCACTTTTAGCAACAAAAGGGTCCTCTTATCCTGTTTATTTTATTACACAGATCTACCAGCCTGCTAAAAGTAGAGATGAAGGAGAACTGAAAAGTAAGACAAAGTTAAGCCTGTGCCTGAGGTCTCCTTTTATCTACAATGTGCCATTACACATTCACTCCCATTTTGCCATTCAAAGTGCATTAGAATTCTATAGTTCAGAGGAACACAGAATCACAGGATGGGTCAGGTTGGAAGGGACCACAGTGGGTCATCTGGTCCCACCTCCCTGCTCAAGCAGGGTCATCCCAGAGCACATGGCACAGGATTGTGTCCAGATGGGTCTGGAATATCTCCAGTGAGGGAGACTCCACAGCCTCTCTGGGCAATCTGATCAGGGCTCAGTCACTGCACAGGAAAGAAGTTCTGCCTCCCGTTTAGGGGGAACTTCCTGGGCATCAGTTCCTGCCCGTTCCTCTTGTGCCATTGCTGGGACCCACAGAGTAGAGCCTGATCCATGCTCTGAGCCCTCCATTCAGACACAGACACTGACAGGGATGAGGCCCCTTCTTAGAAGTCTCTCCTTGAGGCTGAACTGCTCCCTCAAGCTTTTCTCATAAGAGAGGTGCTCCAGTTGCTTCACCATGTTTGTTGCCGTCTGCTTCATAACCTCTTGCACAAGGCATGGTTATGTTTGTGTCTCTTTACATCATCATTGCAATCAAGTGCCTGGCATCTGTGTTTGATGAATTGTCCAGTGTCACCGAAGGCACTCAGCACATGGCTGGGTGCCATAGCTAACCCTGTAAAGCAGCTGATCAGAACCTGGAAGCCACTCTCCACACAGGGGCTTATGTTACAGTCTTCAGGGGCTGGTCAGGAGCAAACTGTGTGCAGAAATTGCTGGTGAGGACTCAGCTTCTCCCTTCTGTTATTCCAGTTCCCCTCTTGCAGGCTCCTTCAGAGCAGAATTGCAGCATTCCCAGGAATGGCACTTACAAAACACAAACATTTAGAGCAGAGCTGCAACTGAATCTTCAAACTGTGTTTTGTCCACATGAAAGTGCTTTAGTGTGGTTGCTTTCTGGCAAGCAGCAAATTCTGAAAGATCTCTTTGATCTTCTTCCATCTCTTCCCAACAGGTGAAGGTAAGTCATAGCTGCTTTTGAGTTTCTGCTGTGTGAAGGGACCGCTTTTCAAAGGTCACCTGGGGATGGGATTTGAGCACCTTGCATCTACAGACCTCCTCTCTTCTGTCTGCACTGGCCCCCTGCAAGTGCTCAGCACCTGACAGGATGCTTTCCTGTCAGGCATTTCCTTCAAGAAATACTAGCTTTCACAAGCACTCTCTTTTGACATCGTTTCATGACATTTCCAACCACTTGCCTCATATGAATTATTCTTTATTTCTGTTATTTCTGGCAGGTCTTGGCCCACAGGTGCTGGGTCACAACTAAGACCCTATTTTGAAAGTCCACCCAGAAACAGGTGAATTTTATGGTATTCCCTGGGCTTTCCTTCCAAGCCAATCAATCTGGAGGGGAAACAACAAAATCATAGGGGCGATGAATTGATTGAGAACAGCCCTGTGGAGAAGGACTAGGGGATGCTGGAGAAGGAATATTGGGTATGAGGTGGCACTGTGTGCTTGCAGCCCTGAAATGCCTCTGTACCCTGGGCTATCTAAAAAGGATGTTCAGTGGGTCAGGGAAGGGAATTCTGCTCCTCTGCTCCAGTAAAACACAGGAATGGCTTGCCCATGGATGTTGTGGCTGGCCCATCACTGGTAGTGTTCAGGGTCAGGTTGGATACGAACCTGGTCTAGTGGAAAGTGTCCCTGACCATGGCAGGGGGCTTGGACTAGATGATCTCTAAAAGTCCCTTCCGTCCTCACCTTTCTATCATTTCATGATTTCAGGGCACATGGGACATTCGGGGCAAAAGAAATGAAATTTTATCATGGCAGTGAGTTAATGGGGGGATGCTCTGGGGCACAGATGTGCAACAAATTCAAGACGAACACAGCACCTTGGGGAAGAGTCCTCTTAAAGCATGAAATGCATCTCCAGCAGTATCTGTGGCCTTAGTTTCTACAGAAAAGAGGGAATACCTTGGTACTCTGAAATTCCAGGTGCTGCCAGCATATTTAGACCTTTAAAACTCCAATTCCAAATGAAGAGGAATAAAAGTGACATACTTTGAGAGGCACTTAAGCAAAGAGAAACATCCCTCCCAGTAACAACACAAAAAAGTCCTGATGAACAAACTTCCATTTTTTTCCATGTGGATTGTTAAGCACCTAACAACAGTGTATGACAATGGACATCCTCCATTTGCACAGGTTTGAAGAGAGATCTCTGCACCCTGAGGCAGAGCGATGTGGTGGTTGCACACGGCATCCTTGGCTCACCTCAGCCAACCCTCAAACTAACAGAAGTTAATTCCAAAGGGAAAAAGAACACTTTGGGCTCAGTGATGACAATAGCCAGAGGCAAGATGGGATGGTGGCACAGCATGGCCCATGTGGTGATGGGTCCTGGGCTCTCTTGAGTTGTCACAGGGTTCCTCTGGCCCTTGTACCCCACTCTGGAGGGACAGCAACTCCAGCTCCTTCCCAAGGCTGTGGGGAGGAGCACAAAGGCACTGGCTTCCAGAAACACAGAGACTTGGGAAGTGGGGAGGGACCTGGCACTGTGAGCAAGTGCCCGTGGGAGTAGATGGGACTGGAGCAAAAAATTCCTTTCTGCTTCTCCCTGAAGCAGGGACACAACCCACAGGGGTGGGAGACTCTCACCCAGAGCTGGCCACCAGCACCCAGGTTCTCCAAATCCCAGCACTGCCCAGGGAAAGGCAGTGACTGGAGGAGGCATCATCCAGCCACAGGCGGTCCATGCTGACTGGTCCCACCACTCTGCTCCTCACAGAAAACCTTGGCAAGATGTTGGGAGCAGGGATGAGACACAGGGCTATGGACACATGATGCAGGTGGCTGAGGGAGAGCAACATGGAATGCAGAAGTTGAAAATAAGAAAAAATATTTTCTTCTTTCTTCTGACAATATGCGCTGGCAGGGACACTGTCACATCACCTGCTGATGAAAGGTGACATCAGCAAGAGGCAGATTGTGACATCACCGAGCACTGGATTGTGATATCTCACCCCTGACTGCTTATGTATGGATGTGGGCAGAGCCAGCACCAGTCTGACTCTGGCCTGAATTCCCACTGGGCGTGACTGCAAGGTGTGGAGGATCAAGCCTGGTTTCTCTGCTGCTGAGTGGTGCCTGTTCTTGGCACATCCCAGTGCCAGTCCCAGAGCAACCAGTTCTGCCTGCTTGGGGCAGCCAGGCACTGTGGGTGCTTGCAGCACTGATGGGAAATGTCCTCCGGGTTGGACATGGGCAGGTGACCGGGCTTTAGGGAGGTGAGAGGGTGTCCTTCTCCTTCCTCCCCTCTCCTCCAGTGTATGACAGTAGTGAATGAGAGCAGCTCCTGATCCTCAGCTCTCCCCATGTGCTGCAGAGGTCAAATATGGCCACAGAGATGGGTGGCAACTGTGCCATCTGCCAGGACACCTGGGATGACGTGGCTTCTGCTCTGCCCTGTGGCCACCGTTTCTGTCGGGGCTGCATCCTGCGGTGGGCACAGACAAATCCATCATGCCCACTCTGCAGAGGAGCAATAGAGACTGTCAGGTTTTCTGATGATGCCGGTGACTATCTGGAGATAGTCATCACAGCCCCTGAACAGCTGCCAGCGGCCACCAGCCAGGCAGGGAGAGCTCCCGGTGGCCGCGACGAGAACAGCGCCCATCCCCCTGTGCCGGCCCATCCCTCTTCTCCTCAAGAGACACCAGCCCGAACTGTGGGCGGTGTCCTGCCCGAGGTCTGGGCACAACTTTTCTGTCGACAAAGGGATCTGCTGAAGCCTGTGAGGACCTGGCTGAACCAGAGGATGGAGGCCATCTACAGGGAGGAGTGGTGGCTGGCAAGAAGCACACAGAGTGCCATCCTGCATGCTCTCTGTGTGTATGGGCCAGACCAGGACATGATGATCCAGAGTTTGCAGGGAGTCCTGGAGGAACACACAGTGCCACTGGTCCAGGGCACCATCGACATCATAGTGAGCCACTGCAGTGAGCGGGCCCAGAGGGTGCTGCGCTCTCACGCTGCTGCGGATGAGGATGACAGCCCAGAAGCCAGCAGCAGCTCCAGCAGCTCCAGCTCCAGCTCCTCTACCTCTCAGACATGGACTCTAGCCAGAAGCCCTGAAGTCTCCATGGAGGAGGAAGAGGAAGGTGCCACAACAGAGGCCACCCCTGCCAGGGGTCACAGCCATCCCCCAGCTACGCCCATGTCCCCAGAGCAGCAGCAGCTCCAGGAGGAGGCAGGTCCCTCTGCCCAGAGCACCAGGCACAGACCCTCTGGTCCTACCCAAGGCGGGTGCCACTCACCTGGGCAGCCCCAGCGTCCCCCAAAGAGAAGGGCCCCTGACAATGAGGACTCTCCCTGCACCTCCAAGAGGGCCCCCCACCGGCAGCACTAGCAAGGCTCTTGCAACCCTTTATTTAAGAAGAATGAAATAAATTGTTATTTCCCTCACACAGTCTCTGGGCTCTGCTTCCTCAGCCTTCTGGTGCCTTTGCCCTTCCCCTTGTGCCCCACCATGGCTGGGGCCCATGTCCTGTGAGGCACAGCCATAGGCCCGGGGCCCAGGGCCACATGGGCAGCACCTTTTTTCCCACAGGAGAGCTGCTGCTGCCAAGCACCTGCAGGGCAGCAGATGCCAAAGGCAGAGTGGGCAGTAGGGGTAGCTGGTCTCAACACAAAATGGTTTACGAATGCTCCACTCTGGATCTCTCTGCATGGCCTCTTGTCCCTCAAGAAAGTCAACAGCACTTCCCATTTTGGGATCAGCAGCAGCATTGGAGCTGGGCATTCAACTACAGCAACCTTCTCCCCCAGCCAAGCTTCCAGCTGTTGCTCACTCCATCAATTCCCATGAACTGTCCCACAGTCATGCAGAAGGCCTATAAGGCCCTGCTGGGAACCTGGCTGCACTGATTCGGACACATTTTTATTTATTCCCACAGTTCTGTAGCTTGAACAATATGAAGGGGCTTTTGCTTGGTCAGCAATGAAGTGTCAGACTGCACCTTGCAGGCACAGTGCCCCTCCCAGTTTTCAGGATTCAGGTGGTGAGGACAACTCACCAAAGCCATGGGAGGCAGGAGGAGAAAAGTAGAGCTGCACCCCTGCCCTGGGGAACCATCTGTGTATTTGCAGATTTCCTTAGCTCAGGGGCCCACATGCTGTCTTTTGGAGTGTGCCCTTGTCACCTCAGGAATGCTCCCAGGATGGAGGCCTGGCCTTGTCATTGTGCAGATGAAAGAACTGGTGTCGAAACAAAAGGCAGAGAGAATTCCTTCCTGGCTTTGGAGCCCCACTAGACAGCACTAAGGGGACCCATTTTACTGGGCAAGCAAGGCAGAACAGTGCCACAGCCCTAAACACAGATGCAAAGTGTCCTTGTACCCATCACCCCTGATCTAGGAGGGCTGCAGAGATGACAAACTCTGACTTTTAAACCAAAGGGAAAAAACTTGTGCAGGGCCTGGCCTGAAACGCTCGGGTGTGATGGCATCTCACTGTCCCCAGGGAATCATGGCAGGTGTCAGGAGCCGGGATTAGAGACGGGGCCAAGGACATGTGATGCAGGTGGCTGAGGGAGAGCAACACGGAAATGTAGAAATTGAAACTAGGGAACAGTATTTCCTTTTTTCTCCTGACAATGTGTATCTCCAGGGATAGAAGGCCTGCTGTGTCATCACAGGGTGGAGGAATCTGAAGTGCAGATGGTGACATCACCGAGAGCTGGATTGTGACCGCACGTCCCTCACTGCTTATTTTGGGGTTCCAAGGAGGTGGAATGCCTTTTGTGCTGTCACTGGGGGTGGAGGCTGGTGTCAGAGAGCAGTGGACTGTGACATCAC
>NW_008236758.1:293491-295703 GCF_000691975.1 Corvus brachyrhynchos | reverse complement strand
AAGGTTCCAATGCAACGGCCACTCTTACGAACAAAGCTGCACTCACGGTAGAAGAAGTGCAGCAGGAGACGGAATCCTGCAGTGGTGACGAATTCTCCCCACAGCCACTGCAGCCTCTCTCCCCTCCGAATGCTGAGAGCACAAGAGCTGGGGGCTGCACGCAACCCCGTTTTCCCAGTCCTAACTTTGCTGTATCTCTGCCCTCCGTGAGAAACCTCAGCTAAAGAGAGAGTAGCCAGCTGCACCCCTCCCCTGAGTGGTGACAACTTCTTTTGTCTCTCTTAAGTGTCCAGTCATTATTGTCTCCTAGCGTATGGGGGAAAGCTCCTTAAGAGAAAAAAAACCCCAAAAAAACAAAAGGAGAACTACTAAAACCCCAACATACGGGTGCTTCTCACTTTCCTTCTGTTGTGTGGTGGTCGGCGATGGAATAGATGGGGCAGATGGCTCGGATGCAAGAAGCCGATTTTATTGATACAGAGCTGAGTATTTATACCTTTTCAGCAGTAACTAAAAATGGATTCTTATATAAGCAGCAATCACTATAACAACCATATCTATGTTTCTTAATAACATTGCAAAACTACAAGCTAGCATTAACCGACACCAAGCATGCCGTTCCCTTATACTAGCTATTTCCTGGTAGGCCGTACTGCCTGCCATGGTTTGCGGCCTAGCAGCGTTAGCGCGTCCACTTCTGACATGAGTTTAGCAGTGCTCTCACTTCTGCTTTCTAGCTGTATCTCCACACTTCTCAGCTACGTGTAAAAGCACACGCTCTCAGTGTCGTAGAGTCCTTAGGGAAAGCAAACAGCGGTTCCGCTTCACACTGCTAAATGTGCCAGGACAGAAAGCTTTCACTGACCTTGCCTTGCCTTTTCCTTGCAGCCTTTCCTCTTCAGAGTGAAACATAGATTTAGAAGAACTATAAAGATTTTAGTTATAGGCTAGCTGTGTTGAGATTAGTTAGAGTAGGAAGGAATTTGGGCCCAGTGAGAGTTAATGAAAATAGTTAAGAGAGCTGGACCTGAAAGGGGTTTTAAGATGTGATTACCAAATAACTGATGATCTGTCATTTGCATGTTTGCTTAGCTGTGCTTAGAACGAGGAATAGAAACTTTGATAAGTTGGGGTAGGGAACAAGGACAATTACCAATTTCCTCCCTTGGTGGGAACCCGTTCAAAAGTCACGCCAAGAGGAAACTTAGAGGTCACTAAAGTAATTCGGATTGTTAAAGTTCAAAAAGGCAAAAAGGCCAAAATGAGGAAGATGAGTTACTTCATCTTTCTTGGGACCACTGACCCAATTCAAGACCACTGACTCCATTCAGGACACACACTATGCATGCTTAATGACATTTAAGCTCATTTCCATATGAAGCGGAGAATGGGAGGTGTTAATGTTACGAATATGCATTTGTATTTTGGATATTCATAATATTTGGAAATAAAAAGTGTCGTGTTGGCTTGGCTCGGGGCCCTGCGTCTTAGGGAGCTATCCCACGCAGTGCCCGGTGCCAAAGAAAACATGCACTTTCTAACTCTAAACTGTTAGAGAGTTTTTGTCCGTCTCAGTTGGATATCGATATTAGATTGATATTCATATTTTGGTAAACCATTTTGGCGACTCTGGTGGGGCCCTGCTCTATCTGGCCGAGGGGCCAGGGGACCCCCCCTCGGGTGCTCGCCCCACATTTTTGGGGAGCGGGGGCTCCTTGATCCTCTGACACCCCGGGGAGAGACCAGGACCTGCCGGAACCACGGACAAAGAGGTATGTTTTAAAATTAAAGGGGTACCTTAAAGAAGGCAGCTTGTAAGACACAGCGGGACACCCTGTGTGAAGCAGAAGCCTGGGAGAGTTTGGTTGTAAGTGTTCGCAGAAAGCATAGTAATTTTTTAACGGAGCGGGTAACGGCTCCAAAGATTCATCTCCCGTAAGGGGAGTAGAGCTGCTTCTGTTTCCCAGGGAGGGGAACGAGGTACCTTGGTCTCTCATGGAGCAGAGACGGGTGCGCAGCGTGGGTGGCCGTGCGGCGTGTGTTGAGGGGCACTGCCTTTGGTGTCTCGTGGAGGAGAGCCGGGAGCACAGAGCGGGTGGCGGGGCGGTGCACGTGGCTGCGGAGTTTGAATGGCTGCAAGAACTCCAGCTTGGTTCGTTCTCGTAGAGGGGAGCGAGGACCGTGGGGTTGCACACTGGAGGAGTACGGGTGG
>NW_008236758.1:292513-293235 GCF_000691975.1 Corvus brachyrhynchos | reverse complement strand
GGATCAGCCACGTATTTGTATGAAAAAGTTATAAAAGTTTGTGTTTAGTGGAGTTGAGGAAGGATTTTTGTGCTTAAGAGAGTGGAGAGATTTTTGTGTCTAGAGAGTGGCTTGCAAGAAAAGAGTTGAGTGCGTGAGCTTTAAGTTGTGTGAATGGTGGTGGTGAAATTTGGTTAAGGTATTAGTGAGAAAGCGGTAATTGTGTGTTTAGAAATTGTTAAATTTGTGTTTAAAGGAGCAAGCGGAGCTAGTTTGAAACTATGTCTGGTGTCACTTTGGCGACCGGTGGGGTGATTTGAGTTTGTAGCTTCAGATTTTTGTTTTGTAAGTTTGTTGTATATTTTGAAAAGTTTGATTGTAAGTGAGTTTAAATTTGGTTGTTTGGTTCAGGGTGACATCCAGACCAAGGGCTAATAATTTTAACCTTAGTGGCGAGGCAGAGCAGCGTAGCATGTAGCTCGGTTTCAAGACTAAACCCCCCCCCCACTCAGCAGTGCAAGCGAAGCGGTAGGGGCTAACCCCCCCGCTCGGCAGAGTGAGTGAGGCGGCAGCACAAGCTGTAACTTGCTAGCTTACCAGATTTTAGCAGAGCCTTGCAAAACCCCAGCAAAATTTTTGCTCGGGGTTGCGAAAGGCTTGCTGTGGGTTTTATAAGTTTAAAATTGTTGGTAGAAGTGCTTTAAGTGAATTGTTTCAAGCATTTGAATGTGTGGAGTGAGTTT
>NW_008236758.1:277048-291209 GCF_000691975.1 Corvus brachyrhynchos | reverse complement strand
GGGAGTGCAGCAATTGGTAAATTTATTTTTAGGACAATCCACAGGAGACATCCGGCAGAAGCTTCAGAAGATGCAAGGTCCAACAATCTGGAGAGAAATGCAAAAACCTTTCTCCACCTTTTGGCTTACATTGCACATATTTCTCAACCATCACACAGGGAAATCAAGGTATTTGTGCACAAGTTATCTGCTAAGTGTCATTTGAACTTCGGACTTGGGTAATAGGACATTGCAGATATTAAAATGTACAAGTAGGCTGGGTGACAATGGAAGTGTGATATAAACCCAAAAAGAAACATATTCTGACTAGCTAATAAAGAATAGCTAATAAATACCATATACTTACAAGGTGAGAGACAAGATTGGAAGGTTTTAAAGAAGCCCGTAATTTTATCTAGTTCTGCTGTGGCTCCTCAGCAAAGGAAGTTCAGAGATTCTGGGATCAGCATGTCTGGGTCAAACTCTAATGAGAAAAAAACCCCCCAGATACATACCTTGCCCCCTCAAAAAACGCAAATGAATTGGTGAAGAGATGTGATATTTTTTATCATGTTAGCTTAATTTCCTGTTAAAAAAGAGGCAGAGAGGCATGTGTTGATGTGAAACCTTGGTGATGTCATTCACAAGTGCTGCCTGTGCAGACTCTAACCAGACCAGGTCACTATGCTGTTGTTCTGCCTCGCTGCTTTGCCTCTCTGTGCCAGTGTATGGCTATTTCTGAGCCCCCTCATGACTCCTCTGGATAGTAACAGAGAAGTGACTGAGGGACAAGTTTTGAGAGCTGGGGAGCACCCACACAGGTCTTACTGGGCAGAGATGTACTTTACTCTCCTGGCATCCAGCCACCAAACCTTCCGAAAACCAAACCAGCTACATGTACTTTTGTTTGAGCACCACCCTCCTCCCTGTCCTCTGGCCTTTGCTCGTTGTACTGCCTGAGATTTTGAGTGCTTAGACATCTATGTGTTTAGACAGCTAGCCTAGCCATTTTCTAACACACTTAACATAGTTAACATGCTTGCAGGTTAGTCTGATATTGTGTGACAATGTAAGAGTGGTAAGGCATTCAGTGTACATATGACTGTAGTTCAGTCATAAATAAAAATAGGAACAATGTCCTTATACCCTGGGAGAAATATCTTGTGCCCAGGGTCTTCTCTTTTTCCACAATACCATTCCACTTCTTCCTGTGCATACTGCCTCTCATCATGGGCAGGGAGAACACAGCTCCAGGTGGCTAATATTCCTCCCATCTTATCATATAAAGCATAACACATTAAGCACACATACCTTCACCCCACCCCAAAAAAACTCCTGCACCACCCAGTGTCTGGGACATCAATCAGTGAAGACATCAGTCATGTTTTAGTGAGCAGTGATACAGTTTTGACAGGTCAGGGTTTTTTTACAATTTTACAGTAAAACAATGGTGGAGGAGGGTCATACACACTGTGTAGCTACGGTCTCATCAGTCCTTGTGTTGAGTAGAGATGTTTCTCCAGACATCTCCCTCCTCCTGAGGCAGGGCTTCATGATCTGTCTGTTTCCTCCTTGCTGGCACAGGAATGCGCATGAACAGCTTGGTGAAAGGGCACTGCTGGAGCCTGACCTCAGCCCCTTCTCCCTCTCTGCCTACTCTCAGGTCAGTCACAAAATCTCTGACTTGCAGCAGTGGAGAATGCTGCAATGAGCTCAGCTGGGCTTGATGATGCCCAGCCAGAAACTTCTCTGTGTTGAAGTGACTGACTTGAAAAACAGAGTAATTCTCCACCCTTTCCCTGTCTTCATCTGTTTTGCTTATTGACTGGGAGCATAACTCCCCAGAGGATGGGATGGTTTCACAGAGATTACTTCTGAAGCACCAAACACAGCAATAGGTCACTCACAGACAGACGTAACAGTGACAGCAATCACAATGACTGAATTAATTTCCTGCCAAATGTTCCTTTTATGACATGGCGGATTTTGTTTAAGATAGTTGGTCCTCTGTTTTGTTTGGAGAACAGTGTGGTACCTACCTGGAGTACTACTAATGAGATTGTATCTAGTAGGCTAATGAGAAAGGGTCAGATTGAACATAAAGAAAACCCTATTTTCATTGAATGATAAAATCATTAGGAGAGCAACATTTGGACCTTTTCAGGACTAAAGCAAAATATCTGATGGGTGCAGGCACTCACTTTGATGTAGGAAAAATATTATTACACCTTAAAGCATATAAAAGGGTGTACCAAAAGCTTATGCACACATCTCCAGTCACACTCATAGTTACAGGGAAAGACAGCAGCATCCTGTGTTAACCTGGGCTCATTAACAGCATGAGCAATCACGACTATAACATCACTGCCAGCTTCTCCATCAGTACTGAAAGCAAATATATAACTCTAGCCTCTTCAAAGTGAGCACAAACTTCTGCAGCCTTCAAGCATTCAAATTGCATGAAAGAAAATACTCAGTTTGGAAATCTGTCATGTTAATGAGAAACTACCACAGCATCAACTGGGTGTCAGCCCCTGAATCTACCTCTAGAGTCATTGCATATTGTGACCATTTGGTAATAGACTCAAAGCAACTGACTACACAAATAAATCTTTCAGTAGTTTCACAGAGTGTGAGGGTTTGCTCAAAAGAAGGTAATTTCTAAAGAGTAAAATCTTTGAGTAGATGAAGAAAAGTTATGTAAAACAGATGTTGTTTTCATCTGCTCATTCATGATGAAAACATAATTACATTAAACTTCAAACTCATTCCCCTGCCTTTTTTATTAGGGAGAGTTTTAAATCTGTCAAAAAATGGTATGAAGTTGCAAACCACTAAACCTGCTAAGCTCTGCCCAGAGTGTTTAACCCTGGAAACCAAGTTACTTAATCAGTCCATTCTTTCCTATGCTGGTAGAACTTGCTGCCCACTGTCTACCAATGTTTCCAGGGTTGATACAGAGCAAAGAAAGCTGCTGCCAGGCCTGACAACACTAAGGGAAGCCATCTGGAAATACGTTTTTAGAATTCCATCTTCCTACCAGTCTCAGCATCATTGCTTTTGTTAGCTTGGAGAGGCCAGGATGGCTGGGATGGCTGTCAGGACAGCAGCACTGAGGCTCCAGCATGGAGGTTGTGAGCTAGGAGGAAATGGGGGTACATGGCCGTGGAGCTGCCACAATGAGACTAAGGATGGTGATAGGCTTTGCTGAGCAGGAGAAGACTTGCACAGGCGTCCAGAGAGGCATCCCTTTGCGAACCAGCCCGTAAGGAGATCTTTGGGGTGTCTCTCCTGGCTCATGTGCCCCTTCTTGGTCTCTCTGTCCTCTGTATAAAATGCTGAGTAATGCAGCCCTTGGGCACTTTATCATATTTTAAATATTCCTAGGACCTTTTGCAATGGCAGGGCATGTTACATAATCCTGAAGGATAACTTTTTTTGGTTGTTTTAAAATATTTTCCCACAGTTAACAATTTAGCTATTCAGTTAACCAATAGACTATAAAATTATTTTAGGCAGAAGTAGCACATAAAAATATTTTTCCTCTTAAACCAACATTGTCACTTTGAATTGAATCAGCTGAATAACTTATTATTTGGTGCAGATTTACCATGTTTGGTATACAACGTAAGTTTTAACATGTATGAGATACAAGGATATGTTGCTCTAATGACTTGAGCTGCAGCTTGATAAAGTAGTTTTCTGTCTTTGCCTACAGACTGAAGTAGCTAGTTACTGCATGCATAAAACTGGTTTTGTTTCTGGTATTGCACTGAATTTGCTGTGTGTGGCTGCAGACATTAGCCAACTTCAGATAATGAGAGATATTAATGACACATAGTTGAATATTGAGCCAAATGACCGTTAATTTGGCAAATGCAAATTCTAGCATCTATCACCCTCTGCTGGGTATAAAGGAGTAAAACTCTCAGAAGCCCTTTGTGAGCAGCTGTGTGATCCATAGGCATGGATGGATGCCAAGAATTCCTACTCTGAGATTTTTAAGCAAAACTGTTCAACATCTGTCTTTTAAATTTTCATGAGTTCTTTTAAGGTGGACAGTAGTGTGATATTCTTTCTTGGGCTAGGAGATACCTGAAGATCTTCAGCATTTGCACAGCCTCTTGTGAAACATGAGACATCTTACAGGCTTAAAATGCAGGGTTCTGAATTCTATGGACAACTTCCACTTTAGTGGAATATCTCTATAATACCTTGGGAATTACAGAACCATGACAGGTCTGTCAGATTTTAGCCACTCAGAGAATTTTGCATGACCCTGTGTAGTGGAGGCTGGCTGGATGCCAGGCACCCACCAAAGCCACTCTCTCACTCCCCTCCACAAACTGGACAGGGGAGAGAAAATTTAACAAAAAAATTTAACAAAATTTAACAAATTTATCTCATATTGCGATAATGACCAGGGAGAGATCACTCACTAAATATGGCCATGGACAAAGCAGGTTCAACTTAGACATTTGAATTAAATTTATTACTAAATAAAATCAGAGCGTGATAATGAGAAGAAAAATAAAACCTTAACAATACCTTCCCCCTACCCTCCCTCGTTCTCCACTCTACCTCCTTCCCCAGTGGGGCAGGGAGACAGGGAATGGGGGTTATGGTCAGTTCATCACCTGTGGTTTCTCCTGCTACACAGGGAGTAGTTCCCCTGCTCCTCCATGGGATCCCTCCTACAGGAGACACTTCTCCATGAACTTCTCCAGTGAGAGTCCGTCTCATGAGCAGCAACTCCCTGAGAACTGCTGCCATGTGAGCCCATCCCACAGGGAGCAGTCCTCCCTGAACTGCTGCAGCATGCGTCACTCTTCCATGGGGTGCAGTCCTTTAAGGACAGGCTGCTCCAGGGTGGGCTTCTCTCTCCATGGGCAAAGAATTTTAAAGACAATGATTTTCCTCATCCTTTCTGTGAGATACTTGCTTTGTGGCTCTGGGGTGTGTGTGTGAAATGTGAAGACATACCCGATGTCAGAATGGTATGCCTTATACACATTAACCTGCAGCATTTAAATGACACATCATGAGCAATTGCATGGCTTTTGGGAAATTACCAGCACATCTTGTTGCCAACAAATAATAACAGTAACATGAAAGCTCTTTGCTGCAGACCAGAGACCTTTCCTATCTATGTACAACCTCAAGTGTACTTCAAAACCCTCTGCGAATCTGGCACATTGCGCTGTACCAAGGAGATTAGAAGAATCAAGACCAAGGGTGTTTGACTTTGATGTGGATACTTCTAAAACCAAGAGGGCCGAATAATAGTAACTGCACACAATTGACACCTGGTGAAAGAATACTTTTGGCTGATCATAGTAATGCTTTGGGCTGATCATAGTGTCCTTAGGGTTAGGACTGTCACACATAATGGTCTCACTTGATAGCAGGTCCCTTTCAAAAAGGTGCCACAGGGAAACTGAAGTGCCATTGTCCAGTGCTGGGCTTTTCCAGTGATATGTAGAGCAGGTATTAGTGAAATGCAAGTGTTGAGATTCAGTTAAGCAAGAAACTGGCCTGAAGGTTATCACGAGTATCACTGTAAACCAAGTGTAATAGGTTATTATGATCACCTCAAAATGGTGTACTGGAGTCTGGAATTTATTGTAACAAGAAAACCAAACGCAAGTTTTGACCTTGGAGACATTCTTGGCCCTTAGATCAAACCTGTTGAAGGAATGAACAGAAAACCAGAGAGCTTTCCTGTAACCTGCTTAGACTCACTGGATATTTCAAATCCAAATTCCCAGTTATCACAGTTGAGCTTCTTCACAAAACATAGCTATCATTGGACTTGCCTTTGAAACCTACTGAGAGAGAGCCTGAAAAACAGAAAAATCAACTCTCCTCTTCTTCAAGAGGCATAAATCCCCTATTTCTTCAACTGAAATTTAGCAAAATAAAAATAGAGGGGAAACAGATATTGTTTGCATAGAAGGTGACCAACATATAATGAAAAATAACTGAATTCCTAGGAAAAGATAGATGTTCCTAAATATTTGCAGCTCCCATGCCTCAGCAAACACAATGGAGCAGATCTGTGGAGAACTTATTTTCTACACGAAATAAGTGTACAAGTGAAATATTACTAAGAGGTAGAGATCTTCAGCTGAGTGGTGCTTAAAGACAAACAAGCTCCCTTCCTCAGTGGACAGATATTAGCTGGAGGTCAGTCGGGAACAGGAAGAGCAGCAGAGAGACATGATGAGCTGGGGTTCAGACCTTTTGGAATTCTTGCCACAACTAGGGTTGAAAGCAAGAATTTAGATGTTGCACCTGGTTATGCTTTACTCCTTTGGAAAAAGAGGTATTAAATTAAGATTAGATTATATAATACAATGTATAAATTAAATGGACTTCTTACAAAACTTCAAAAGCACCACAGAAGAAACTTCTTTGGACCAAAGGTTTATTTTTAATGACACAGCACTGGAAAACATAAGTTACAGATGACTTTTTGATACAGGATACATTCTACATCTTACTTTAAAAGGTTCTGTGAAGGTATGCTGCATAAATACATATAGTGAAAATATATTGTGTTTATTTATTCTCAGAGATCAGTTCTGTTTCTTTTTGAAAATGTATTCAGCCAATTAAATAAAAAAGTGAAGATTAGCATCATAACAACTCTGCCTCCAGGTTATCTCATTGTAACTACTGCAGCTGGAAGAGGAGACCGAGCCATGCCTTCTCAAAGGTTAGCGGCTTTGAACATGATGTTATTCATCATCTAAGAATGAAAATTTCACATTACAAACACAGATACTGTATCATGTTTTGGCAATGGAGCAGCTAGTTTTGCTTTGAACAAAACTGTTTCCTGTAATGCCAGACAGTGAAAGAGCAATGCATGTACTGGATGATACTACACAGCCAAATAACTACAATGAACTTGTGAAAATGCATATATAGCCATATGCACTTATATATACACATATAAGTTCTTGTGTATATATATTATACATGTCCAAAAATAACATTGGAAAACGTTGCAGAAGTTAACTATCTTTTAAACACATGAAACTTATAATAGTTTGACCTCATAACTACAGGATTATTAATTAAATCTTCTGCAGTGCAAAGGAATACAATACACTTAGTGCAGAGAAGTTAAGGTTTTGGTATTGAGGAAGCTAATTTCAGATTTCATGGGAAAGGATCAAATACAGGATCACCATAGCTCTGACAAAGCACAAACAAACCTGTTGCCACATACTCGTGAACAAATAAGGACATTTCATTTTTATCTGATTTTTTTCCCCATGTACTGCTCCAGAAATTACATTTTTACTGTTTGCATTCATGCTCATTTGATATGTTTCAACTAGCTTTGTCTGGCACCACTCTGTAAACCATTAAACTACAAAAAGATGGGCTCCTGTGTTTCAAAGAGGTTAAAAACCTACTGACTGAGCTTCATACTACATTTGTCTGCCTGGGAGAACTACTCCAGATGGCGTGTGAAGTTCTCTGGGAAAAGTCCTTTATAACTATTTGCATCTCTGTACTGAAGCCACTCGGATTCCTTAATGCCAGTCAACCAGCCAGCCTCCTGCAAAGAAAAAGACAGAGTCTCTTAAATTTCAGGTGTCCCCCTCTTCCTCACTATGATCTTCAGACCTGAAGATGTTTCAGAGTAACATGGCCAAAAGATTTGGTGATTTGGTTAAAGAGCAGCCTCTAATTTTGCACAGACCATTTTCTCTGTACTGCCAGACCACGATTATGTGAGACCAAGTGACTGCAAGCACACAATACAGCCTTTGGCCCATCTACCTCCTGGCTGAACTTAATACTACAGATGAGGGAAGAACAGTTCTGAATCTTAATTTTTTCCCCTATGATATTTTTTCTCTCATTCTTGTATCAACAGTCAGAAGAAAGAACAGTTCTTGCAATTTCAGGAGTTACTATCTATAGAAAACATGCAATTATTTTTCAAAAAACTCCTGGAAACCTAAACCAGAACTTGACAAGCAAAATATTAACAAATCACCAGCAGTCCAAGCAACCAAAAGAGAAATTTCCTATTGGGAGGTACTGGGTTCTCTTAAGTGTGATAAATTCTACCTGTAGTAAAATCATTTTGGTATTTTTAAAAATGACCAATCTACTCTCATCTCACTAACTAAGAAACTCCCTATCTTTTTCCTTTAAAGAAAAGGAACTGGAGCAAAGCCATGACAAACAGAACTACTAATGCTGCCATATTATTATTGCACGGACAGTACACATGGAGATAGAATAGCTTCAACAGATCATCACATACACCATCGAGTCATGATTACGGGGTGGCTGCATGTGCTGGTGGGGGCTGTCTGCCCCAAATAACCATTGTTAAAGCAGATCCAGCTTATCTATGATAGTGGCTGGGTACGTTTAAGTGAGGACGTTTTGAAGCATGTGGAATATCTGAGAGATAGAGGAACTGCAGCTCTCTAGCACAGGCAGCATAGACTGTAGAAAGGAATACACAGTTTTACTGGATAATAACTTCAACACAAGACTAATGGAAAAAGCCACTGGGTGGGACTGGTTTGCTTCAAATGGAGGTTGATGTTACCAGGTGTATTAGAATTACAGCTTTAGACAGGTCTCTTCTGAAGGAGAATAAAGTATAACAAAGATAAGTCGCTATATAAATCAACTAAGTACCTGGCAAAAGACTAAAGTATTGAGTTTTATGGTGACATTAAACATGAGGGGGAAATACATAATGTGCAATAAAGATATGAACAGAATGGCTTCAGAAACATGAATACATAAAGGTTTATTTTCTCCATCCCTGCACACAATTTACTTCAATTAATGCTAATGGGAATTTCAACGCACACCAGAAGAAGAATTATACTTCATGGACTCACCAATTATCATGTATTTAACACCTAATATCATAGCAAAAACAGACTAAAGTCAGAGAGCATATTTTGCTATCCTTAGAGCAGTGTGCTATTCTGCAAACATTGACAATAAAATCACTTGAACTGCCCATGAGGTAAGACGGCATAATTTGAGTAGGGGTAATAGACTTCATCCTTATAAAAAGAGCTATGTACCTGCTGTAGTATAAATATTTTGTTCTGAATTAAGTAAAAAAAAACCCACTCAGGAAAGCCAAGTATTCATATTTTGAATTAGAAGAAAGCTCAGCTGAGAGAACTGATAATTATCTACCCTTGAACAGCATCAATCAGCAAAACAATTTCGAACAGTTCTCAGGACTCATATGTGCTTAGAGCATTAGTATTTAGGCCTGTTTTAAGAGATATTCTTCATTCAGAGTAGTGCTCTCAGCTACCTGATCAGGCAGGATCCAGTCCCCCACCTCTCAACCTCCAAATGAATTGGGAGACTTCTTACCAACACTACAGGCACCAACAGATGCCCACGGGGTGGCTGGTGCTAATAGGCTACAGTACAGTCTTCTCTTTTAAAGCAGCGACAAAAATCAACACACTTCACTGCAATTCAGTTTAACATACGAAATATAATTGTTTAAAAAATCACCTGAAATGCAATGTTAGTACAAAATTAGATGCCTCAAATGAAATTAAACTGTTGTTTAATTCAGGTTCAGGCTTCTGAGGGGCACGGTTATCTTTACCAGAAGCACCTAACACAAAGCAGCATTTCTATACCTTTAGGCTATAGAACACCACAATTTGTTTGCATTCTCAGTGCTCTCTGTAGGTGAATTTGCATTATTTCAACAAATCCACACGTAAAAACTCTGAACATTAAGGGAGCACGTAATCAATTCTACTGTAATATTAAGACAAGATGATACAGAACAGTGTAACACAGAGTTTGTATGTCATCCGCTGCATGAAGTCTTTGTGTACCTGTGGGTCAGTATAAAATCCACTACAATGTAGCACAAAAAACCCCCTAAAAATATGCTGAGGTCATTAGATCCTGCTAATAACATCTATCTGTGACTTTAGGTGTAGTCAATGGTGTCATTTAGTCTCAAATGAAACTAAGTACAAAGGCATAATTAAAATCTTTTGTGTTTTCTTACAGTAACGTCATTATCAATACATATTCCCATTAACTATAATCTGTGAGAAAAAAAGTTGAGACAAAGAAAAATGTCAACAAAAGCAAGAACCACATGTTTTTACCTGATCAGCTGTGGTCTCAGAAGGAATCACTAGTACAATATCCCCTCGTTTTAAATTAAGCTCATCGCTGTTAGCTGCCTCAAAATCATGTAGAACTTCAACCTAAAGAAAATAACACCACACATATAGATGTGATCTAAATGAAGACATTTTATCAACAAAATTATCTGTTAAATCTTGACTGAAAAAAAGTTCACCTTTATAGATAGGTACATTCAAATTATTGTAGAATCATGGAATGCTAACAGGTTGTAATGGACCCTAAAGATCATCTATTTCCAACCTCCCCTGCCATGGGCAGGGACACTTTCCCCTACACCAGGCTGTTCAAGGCCTTATCCAACCTGGCTTTGAACACTGCCAGGGCTGGGGCATCCACAACCTCCCTGGGCAACCTGTTCCAGTGTCTCACCACACTCACAGTAAAAATTTCTTCCTAATATCTAACTCAAATTTCTCCTCTTTCAATTTGTACCCATTGCTCCTTGTCCTGTCACTACAGTTCCTGATGAAGAGTCCCTCTCGGGCTTCCCTGTAGGTCCCCTTCAGATACTGGAAGTTTGTCATGAGGTCTCTATGCAACCTTCTCTTCTCCAGGCGGAACAGCCTCAGCTTTCTCAGCCTGTCTTAGTATGGGAACAGCTCCAGTCCTCTTATCAACCTTGTGGCCCTCCTCTGGATTTGCTCCAACAATTCCATGTCCTTCTTATGCTGGGGACACCCGAACTGTATGCAGCACTCCAGGTGGGATCTCACAAGAACAGAATCACCTCCTTAGATCTGGCATAAATTGATAAAAAAGGCATTGATTCATGTCAGGTTTTTATACATTTCCTTAGAAGCAGGGACAACTTAAGGATAGTTTCCTTTCCTGGGACTATCAAAGGAAACTTAAGATCCTTTCCCAAGATTACAAGATCTCAAGGACAGATGATACTGCAACATCCCACAAGTCCTGCCTCTTGGACAAGGACAGCCAACCATTATTCCTCCCATGTAAGGAACTTCCTTTCATTCCCCATTATCATTATGAGATCTGAGAGAGGGGTAGCAGGATTTTACAAATAAAATTGAGAAAGGAATTCAGGAACTTCAGATTCTCTCATTCTCTTGTTGTGCCCACTGCTGTACTACTCTTCCTGTGAACATCCATAAAAATTTGAGTCAGTCATATAGCACCCATTGCAACAGGTGATCAAAGAGGTGAGTAATGGGAACCCTACTTAGTGGTTGCCCTGGAAGGAGCTCCCACTTACCAGCAGATGGGTATGCCAACATCATCTGCCTTTCAAATGAGTTATTATTAAAACATTGGCAAGATCAGTATGTCATTGTGAACAGACCATTTTAAGAAAATGGTTTTATCGCCTTAAAAGATAGCTAGTCTAATTTTCTCAAAGCACAGACAGTGCCACAATAACACTGCAATTATGAAAAAAAGAGGCATTGAGAACCAGATGGCAAGCATATATTCTGCTTCTCCTTCTCTATGTCTGACCCAAGGGAGTGTGATGAAAAACAAAAGATGAACTATGTCAGCATGTCTGAGTTGCATGATACCTTTACTGTTATCCACAGAGTTTGCAGAAAATACTGAGCAATGAGAATAGACCAAAAAGAATGGCATACTTAGAGAGTACTATGGGACTAATTAGTCTGAGCTTTGCAAATTATAATACGAAGCATGTAAAGTTCATCCATCCTCAAGGAGCTTTTCTACTGCTCAGTGATTCTAAGCGAAAAGTATTTTCAAAGAACCTTGTAAACCAGGAAACCCTTGGGGTTTTTCCAGCCAAGGAAAGAATTTCTCTTATGCCTCATTAAACTTTTCTGTTTGATTACCTTAATAGTTTATATTATTACTAAAGTTACTGGATGACATTTTGGCTTCATTACCATGAATTGTAGCCATGGGTTTCAATAGAATCAGTACTTCCACTATAGATTCTCAGGCCAGAAAAATGCCATTTTTTTAATGATCATAGAATCACAGAATGGTTTGGGTTTGCAAGGGACCTTAGAGATCAAATATATTGTTAGCATATCAGGTATATCTTTAGCATATATCAACAATATTCCTGATTAACTATGTGGCACTGCAGTCTTATTAATATATTAATTTTCAGCAGTCATTTGGTGAGATTCAAGGGTTCTTGTACTTCAGTGAATCTTATGGCTACATAAGGATATGCACAGCAAGAAGCATGCAGAAAATGTATCTTCTCAGACTTCATTTATGAAGCAACAATATAACATTACAGTTGTAGTTGCATGTATTCGTGTGTGCATGTGGTTGATAAACTAAGAATCCTTTGGCCTCAAGAAATCATGACACTACATGTGCAGACAAGACACACCCACAGAAGCTAGGGATATCTAAAAGAAGAATGGAGAAGCAGACCTTATAGAGAAAACCAGGTGGCATTGCTGAAGCTGCATCCTCTGCTAGTACAGGCTGATCCTGAGAAAGTACAGCCTGGATTTCTTCAGCAGGTTTCTGATCATTTCCAGCTTGGGAAGTTTCACTGAGAGAAGTGTCAGTGATCTGAGCGTCCATCTCTGTTGTGCCATCTTTGGGTTCATTCATGATGACTTCATGTTCTTCTCCCTCCCCCTCGTTGTTTGATGCTGGCTCTATTACTACTGAAGGGATGCTGCTGACCTTTTCCTGGGGAAAAAAACCCCAAAAAACAAACCAACAATCCCCCCACCCCCCGAAAAGAAATGCAAAACTATTTAGTACTTTATTTCAAGCAGGAAAACACTATTGTTTGTCTATTGCATATGGCATATATGGTGATTAGAATTTCTTTTTTCTCTACCATGAATTCTTAAGACAGAAAACAGTATTTGTGCAAGAATGTCAAGGAATAATCCCTTCCCTGTTATCAGTACTCCCCTTACTCCTCCTAAACCTACTTTACACATTATTACACTAAATAATGAAAATTCTCTGTAGGTAGCTTGGGCTTCATTCTCAGTGTTCCTGGAAATTAACCTTTTTCCTCTGCTCTTTAGTTTCAGCAGGTTTGAATGAAGCCACTAGTTCCAGTAGTCACTGTGCTGTTTTTATTTGGAAATTCAAGTCAGCAGGATAACACCGATAGAAAGTGACGAAAGAAGGAAATATGACCTATTTCTTTGACTGAAGGGATTTCTTCTGATTTACAGCAATGTAACTGGGAGCAGAGAGAGCAAAAAAATCTAAGTAGCATCTGACCAGTAACGAAGCCCAGTAAAAAAAGCATTTAACAAAACTGGTTGGAGCACCCAACCTGAAAAAAACATGTTCATTGATCCTCTTCCAGACCATCTTATCCTGGAGCACAGATGAAATAGAATATGCAGTGACAACAGGTGGTAACTGGCTGCCCAGCTACAGGGTCTGCTCCAGTAGGTGTTTACCAGCTCTCAGAGGTTGCAGAGGAAAAGGCAGCAGGCCAGATATGGATACATGCCTTGACCACCATGACTTACAGGAAACAAAGTAATGCTGTTGATAGGACATGGTGCCAAGATACAAGAAAAATCCAATTGTTTCTCTGCCTATTTCTCCAGAAAGCCCTGGTATGTTATGTGATAAATGTCATCTCCACAGAGGGGCACAGAGAGACAACAGTGGGGGACAACCCAAACAATATGCTGTCCATGCTGCTCACAGGGCCATCATAGGAGCCATCACAGGAGCCATCATAGGGCCATCAAGTCCCATCTCCACAAGCCTGGGGGAGTACAGAGACACAAAGGCAGGCACAACCCAAAGTAAGGACTTAAAAGAAAGGACACCCTGTGTGAGACCTTCCTAGGGCTGTCCCAAGAGAACATCAACCTTGCTATTGGTTGAACCTGTACTGGTTGAACCTAGGGGCACAGAGCTGCAGTAGTCTTGCCTCTCTCGGGCTGCTGAATCTGTCCTGCTTCCCCTAACACACTCTCCCATGCACTGACATGAGTTACCTGAGACACATCTGCCTCTTTTTCTTCTCCCTGAGGTTTGTCACCTTCAGCAACATCCTCCTGCTCAGTGGTGGCAGCTC
>NW_008236758.1:269365-277003 GCF_000691975.1 Corvus brachyrhynchos | reverse complement strand
GCGCCCCCCCCCCCCCCCCCCAGCCGCACTGTCTTCTGATGCCACAGTCTCACCAACGGGTACCACCTAGAAACAACAGAAGGGAGGGACCTTTCAGGATATGAGTTACAGATACTTGCTGGAGAGAACATGGACCAGCCTGTGTGGCTTCCCTGTGTGATGCTGACCTATGGTCTTGAGTTCACTGGTGTTCCTCCTGATTTATGGAGAAGAGCAGTGCTGGGGACAAGCTTGTTCAGAGAAGCTGATTAACAGGCAGGAGAGAGACATTTATGAAACCTCACCAGACAACATTTAGCAGAGTCCTCAGGTGTTATGAGTGGAGTAACTGTTTTCCTTCCCTTGTCTTCCAGCTCTGTTGTGGAAGAAATTTACCACTCATTTCTGCTGAGGAGGAGGAGCTTGCAAATTATGCAGGGGTCCACAGGACCCTGCTAATGGAATCTGTTCTTGGGAAGAGGCTTCAAGCTTTCTCTAGCTAGTCACCTACCTCTAGACCTTGCCTGGCTCCAAAAATCTTGTAATCTTAATTATACATTCCTTTCTAACAGAGAAACTTACACATCAGGCCATGTCACCAGAAGTAAATATATTCTACATCTGGATAAATATCAGAAAAAATATAACCACAAAGATCTATTGTTATGTCAGTATAAAAAGATACATAAAAACTAATTCAGTCTGGCTGTGACTGAATAATTTCTGATCAGTCTGTGATGAGAAGTTAATGCATGATTTATTCCAACTCTTGAAAGGTGGATAGAAAAGTACCTGCCTACTACTAGATCAATGTTTAATCCTTCATCCAGCTGAAACTGCTACTTCTTGTTGTGGGTAACTCAAAAGGTTATTGTATTCCCTATATATTGGTTCCCTAAATTGTTACTGTCTCTTTAAGACCCTGCAGCCAAGAAAAACTGGGGCGGGATGCTATCGTGGGCACTATTACAGTCTGCTCTAGCAGGCGGCTCACCCCTTTTTCCTGCTTGGTCTTTGCTTAAGCAGAGGCTTCTCCCTTTTTGGGTTCTCTTTCGTATTTTTGGGGTTTTTTTCTTCCTTGTCTTGGTGAGACTGCAGTTAGAGACTTTGAGCTGCCTTGGGACGAATTCTGCAGGTGCCTGTCCGCAGCCGAGGTACCGTGCCGACAGCAGCGGAGCAGCCGCGGCTCTGGCCCCGGTCGTTGTCAGCCATGAGTGGCCCCCGGCTGCTTTGCCTGGCCCTGCCTGCCCTGCTGTCTCCTGCTGTGAGGAGGGCACTGACTCCACATGGACCGTCGGGTCTTCGTCTGCCGCCGGAATTGCTCCATGAGCTCTTGCCTTCCCGGAAGGGATCTGGCACCATCTTGTCCCTTTGTCTTTCCCACGCAGTCGCCCCTGTTGGGCCCAACCTCGGGAAAGGGTGTTTGCCGGCATTTTGGGTCTCTTTTTGTTCTAATGAGTTCGTAAGATTTAGCCTTTTCTGTATCTAGCAGTTTATTTACTGTTAACTTTTGCTTGTTGCTGTTTCATTTGTTAGTAAACTGTTATTTTTTCACTTACATCTACTCGTATTCGTTCCTTAGTGGTGGAAAGGGATTGGTTGAACCTATAAAAAGGGAGGCAATTCATGCTAGAGTGTTCTCCTCTTAAACTGTCTTAAACCAAGACACTTGTGATTTATGCCTCACCCTAACATTTGTATTGCTATATAATGCTTACAGTAGGATATTGGGTATACACTTTAAGGTTTGTACTGTTGAAGGTAAATGACAAAACTCATTGTTTTAATCTAATTAACTTCAAGACAGCATTTTTACCTTACAGCAGATAGCTCCAGGATAAAGAAAAAACACTGAAGGAAAACTCTTTTCGAGGTACCAATGTCAAACCACAGTTAGCAGAGATCTCTCTAATGTCCAGTGAACAGTCTCATGCTCTGTTTCCTCAGCTTCATCTTTACCCCGTGGATGAGGCTCCACTACCTGAACTTAGCAACTGTTCAAAAGCACTCTTCAGGCATTGTTTTTTAGCAACATTAATATTCACCACTACTCCTATTTGCTGCTATTGATTGATGTGATAAAGAAGTCCTCCTGGAATCCTTAAAGTCAGAAAATATTATATGGATTTATAGAACTCACCAGGGAACTTTAATTTAAATTGAAACTGCTGCTGCTGAAGGATGCTCTTTTGTAAAAGGAAATAACATCAACAGATTAGGTCAGATGTTGACATTTTCTCCTATAAGGCGTGCAAGTCTGCCACTTATAGCATTACCAATTTCAGCAGTCTTGACCCAGGAAGATATACAAATAAATGATGAGTGTAAAAGTCCTGGAAGAGGCTAGTAGAAAAGAATGGAAATAGAGTACCCATCAGATTGATTTTACACCATGCATTTCTAAGAGCATGCTGCAGAAATTGATCTTGCTGTCTATTCTGATTAGGATCAACAACTTCTTTTCTATTTATTGGATTTGTATAGCCCATTTTATTTCACTAAGGAGGAGAATACTAATTTACATGAATCGGCTCACAAATGCCCCACAGTGAAAGTGTGACACTCTCACAGCCTGCAGTCATGAGTCACTAAATGTATACCACAGCTCACAATCACACAATCATTTGTTCTTGTGTCTTAGAGTACAAAGCCAATAAAAGCTAGAGAATTAAAAAAAGCTTTTATAAAAAGGCATGTGAGGTAGCACAGAAAAAACCTCACTATCAGCTTCAAATATTTGATAAGTACAGAAGAGAAAAAAAAAAGGCATCAGGTTGAATTCATACCCAGCTATGTTAAACCACATCCTTGCAGATACAGTTACTTTTATTACCTTACTTCATATTGAAAGCCAATCCTACAGATCTGTTTTATATAGGTAATTAATAACATCAGCCAGTCTAATAGTATTCCAAATTAGCTATTGTTGAAAATGGAAATGAAAAAAAGTCTGACAACTCCGGCGGGGGGAGAAACTGCAGTCCAAAACCAATGTGGTTGATAAAAGCAAGCTCCGTTTATTAGCAACCCAAAGGCACTTATATAGTATACCAGCTTGTTAACTCTTAAGTGGCTTAAAACTTATCAAAGTGAATTTCTGCTTCTACATAATTGGACTTACATTGGCAAGCTTCTACAGTTATGTTATGATTAAAAGACTTCAGAGTTCACCTCCCCTTCTCCGGGTCTTATCTACACAGCTGTAAATCTTCAAAACTCCCTTTTTGTTCCCAGCCCTGTTTTTTTCACACAGGGATTTTCTCATGGAGAGTTTTTCTCACACATAGGCCTTTTGCTTGCAGGCCTATTGCTTGTATAGTTCTTTTATTGATCCCATAATTCTATCAATGATCCATGTCCCTGATCCTCTAACCAAATCCCAACAAGCTATCTCTAGCAGTATTATTGAAATTTGGATAGCTGTTCCATTACACCAAGCACACAGGGGAGAAAGAAAGGATCATCCAGTATAATGAAGGGTGTGACAGAACCACCCAACTGTTTTAATTGCACAGATGTGAATTCTCCTTTAGCCAGGATGCAGCTGATCCACACAGTTACTCTCTCATTAACATTGCTGTCAGCTCAACACAATGCCACAATTCAGTCGAGAGCGATAAAGAGCTCAGGAAGAGGAGAAGAGGTACCAAGCCTGCTGCTGGAGTCTGCCAGAGGAGCTCCCTAAGCTACACTGGTCTTACAGGGCTGAAGTTCTTGCCCCATGGCTGGATTTAGAACAGGAATGGGTAATTTTTATGACAGCTGGTTATAATCACAGCTAAGCTAGCTAATGTCAAGAGAGACCAATCATCATGCTTTATGGAATGCATCAGTTGCAAAGTCTTGGAAGATTGTGAAGTACTACTGGAGAATTTGTTATGCAACTTACAGAGTATCAAAGGGACCATGTTCCATTACCAGTCAAATACTGGCTTAGCAAATAACTTGATCTCCTATGGCAGCTCTTCTGCATACAGTAATTTAAAAAGTTTTAAACAGAACACAGGCAAACTCACTCTCAGTTAAGAGAGTGAACAAGTAGTATTAGAATAAAGGGGGAAGATTTCAAAGACTTAAGTCTTGGTGCTAGCACAGTGAGGCATTTCTTGCATATTTCTTCTTGAACTAGACTTGTTGGGAGTGACAAAGCAGTGCTAGAGGAACAACACAACACTCTCTTGGACTGTGTCTATACCAAGCTGGGCTTGATCTACCACTCCCACTCTGCACTTTCTTCCTATGCAATGCCACTGGTTTCCATGTGGATGTGGCAGCGCTGGTGAGGAATACAGAACTAGTGAGTCCCAAATTCACTTCCAAGTGACACTGGTATGCCCTACAGCCACAGATATATCCTTGGTTCTAGCAGGCCTAATGCTGTTTTACAGCAGGATAATGAACCTAAGATTGGACAGCTGAACTTAGCATGTTCTGAAACCAGTTTATTACCTTTTTGTATATATTGTGGCACCAAAATGGTAACAACAAAAAAGCACAAAAAAACTCCAAAAAAGCCAGCACCTTGAGATACAAATCCTGAGTGATTAATAACTAGGTTTTATTTCCCACTTTCTACTTCTATCCCTGAGGTTGATATGCAGCCATTCCTCTTGTGCTGCCCTCTGTGCACATTTGAACACATTGTAGTTTCACTTTAGTATACAAGGACTCAGAATAAGTACTTTTATCACCCCTAAAGAAATATAGCAATATGCAATCATTCAAGTCCACATATGCATAGCCTAAAGTATGTCACAGAGCTTTTAATTTGCTTTGTAATTTGATTTTAACTGTATCTAACTTGATGCCAGATTGCACTTTAGCAAACCAACTCATAATGTGATTATTTTCAAGTATCTGGGCATAGCTCAGGGCATATTGTGCTAGGAAAAAGAAATGATTAATCATAGGGTTTTTTTATAAAGAAGTTTACAGAAAGGCTACGCAAACAAATATACAGAAATTGTAAAAGCTGCTGGGAATCTACGCAGTGTATTTCCAAATGTCAATAGAAACAGCATTATACCTCCTTTAGCCATGGAGCTGTTTTGTTTGCTGCCCTGAAATATTTATCACTCTATACTGCTGCAACAGGCAGTTTCTAAGATAAATCCTGCATTGAATGAGAGATGATCTGTTAGAATATATGCCATGGGTGCAGATATATCTGTGCAGTGTTAGACCTAGATACCACAGCTTGGTCACAGTTGCATTGTATTGGCCTGCCTGTTGATGACATGCAAATGACAAATTTTTTGCAATGGTTCTCTTGAAGATATTTAAGCACAACCATACTCAAGTCTATTCATATGTACCTCACTTTCCTCCTCAGCAACTCCAGTTGTCTCCTTATCCCCTGCCTCGACACTCTCCTGTATAAAAAGGAAATATGGTCATCACCTTACTCATGCTGAGGCAATGGCTGCAGTGAAATTTGTATTAATCAAGCTAATGGAAGCATGCTGTGTATGGGATGCAATGAAATGAATGGCTAAATGAGCAAGTAATATACTATTAAATATCAAATATATATCAAATATCAAAGATACTGCCACATATAATCTGAAATAGAAGTATTTATATGCTAAACAAAAAACCTTTACATATGTCATCATCATCACACTGGAAGTGTTAAGGACAATTTTACTTACTTTTATTACCAGTATTCTTGTAACAGCACCAGCTTTGAAGAATTGTTTAGTAAGCAACCTGGCAGTTTCCACCAAGCTCAAATTTCTCCACCTGTGACTCAAACTGTTTCCATTATCACCTGCTGCTGCTCCTGTAATTCACCAGGGCTTCAGTGTAAGCTTCAAAAAATACTTCTTCCACTCATGTTCAACTGCAGCTCATTTAAAGGGGCTGTTACAAAGATGTAGGTCACAAAGTTCTCTCTCTCTCTTTTTTTTTTTTTTTGTTTTCCAGAATTACCTTACTTTGGGTCCATATCCAGTGGTACATGTAGCAGGTGCCTGACATTACAAAAATTAGACATCAGTGGTTTTCCAAATCTGACACCCATTTAGGTGTTCAAAGGATGGAATGCACTGAATGGTAACAAGCTCCTCCCAAACAGTACTTGTTACTTGTTACCAGCACCAGGTCCTTTTCTACAAAAGGTCAACAGTCAAAATCACTAAAATTCAGGCTTGGTTTGGAACAGTTGGAAGTGCCTTTCTTAGCTGTTCAGGTTTGACTCTCTGCAGACATAGCTATTTCTAAAGACACTCTGCTAAGCAAAAACAAATCAAAGCCCCATTATGAAAATAAATTTTGCTAATAAATTTTGACACAGCTAGGTCAGATTTTGGTCAAATTTTTCTGAAGACCTGTAGGGGTGAAGAGAAGTTATGCAAACATACTTGGAGGCATGGTATATTGAAATGTCTGCTTTGGCAGTCAGAAGCCAGGAAACTTCACATACTCAGGATCCAGCTACCTGCCTTCACACACACAGCTATCACACCAAAATTCCTTAAAGTTTCAGCTGAAATGGTTGCATGTTTCTTTTTTAATAAAAGGATGTTGACTTACATGCAAACTTCATATCACTCACTTTTTTTCTACTCTAACCTAGTATTGCTTGCCGTCAGTCATAAGCCCCAAACATGCCCAGATGCCAGGACAAGGCAGATGCTGACAGTAGTGTTGCCATAGAAACCTCTTACAGCCGTATCCCTGTTAAAATTGCAGTGTTATATAACCATTTAAAAAATGATTAATTCCTTTTTTTTTTTTTAAGTTGCCAAGCCTCTGCTATGTGGTCTTCAATTTTATAGTAAGTTTGAGGAGACTGTAGAGGGTCTTAAATAGAAACAAATATCAACAGCAATTTGCAATATTTTTGCAATAGCAAAATATAAATATTTCACACTCTACTGATGCATGCATGCACAGAGCCACCCAGAGAAATCTTTTTTCTTTTTTGTAGAGCAGAGATATACTGTTGCCCATAAAAGCTTTATGTCCAACTGCAAGTCAGTACACAGATGACTTCCCTACTTGTACTAGCAAAAAGTGCTGAATTTCTGCCAGCAGGTGTCTTTACAATTTGCCTTGAGAAATTAGTATAATCTTGCACTTCAAAGTCAGGAATGTGTCAGCCTTTTCCATTTTCTTAGTAATTCCCTGGCAATATTCTCTGGTAAGAATCCCATCAGCCCAGGTTTGGGTATCTTTGCAGAAGGATCTAACATATGCATATTTTTAAATAAGAACTGTTTTCTAGGTTAACTGAAAGCACATTTTGGTTGGAAAGGTTAAAGTAAGGAGAGCTTCTCTTGCTCCCCAAAGCTTGGGCTTTCCTGAAGCTAATTTGACTATTGTGTACTAGTCAATTTAGTAGCATTTTGCTTTTCTGATTAGCTGGAAGTTGGGATTTTGTGGATAATGGAGTTTGAGAAGAGAGGCATGATAGCATAAACTGTATCATTTTTAGAGCATGCAACCCTAGTAAAAAGGACGACTGGAATAACATTAGTAAACTAACACCCTGGTTCCACAGAGGAAAATATGCTTCTGCGGACTTCAACAGAAGGATACTATTCTACATCAGTTCTCTCCTGTATATGAGAGCCATATATTTTTAATGGCCTTATGCTCCAATTTTGCACCCACACTCAGTTTCACACTCAGAATCTGGACACAGCTGACCGCTCT
>NW_008236758.1:266359-269350 GCF_000691975.1 Corvus brachyrhynchos | reverse complement strand
GCTCTTCTGTATCTAACCATTGTATTGCTCTCCCAAACTACATGCTCCACCACTTGGGCACTGTGAATTGTACCTACAGTGGGATTGAACCCACTGTAATTAGATACTCTTGGTTGCACGCTGTTCCCCGGCCTCTGCTGTATTTGCTCAGTGTCTGCAAAGAGCTTATCAGAGGTAGCTTCACATATGCTTATATACTGCTCTGAAAACCAAAGTATTTAGCTGAGTGTATGACTCCTTTAATGGGAGAACATCAGAATCCAGGCAGGCATCAAACCCAAAGCACTGAGAAGCTCTTTCCAAACTAGTAAATGCAGTGGAAGTAGAAAAGCTTACCTCCAAGTGCTATGTCTCACATATAGGAAAAGAAGAAAGGGAAATAAATACATTTCATAAGCATTCACTTTATTATGATGTCCTTATGCTATCTTTGCTTGAATGTGAAAAATTGATGTGGTGAGAGGGGTAGTATTATTTGAAAAAGAAATAAGCCAGTGGTTAATGCATTACATCCTGTAGACTATCCTTTGGATTTACAGCTGCCTTTGGGGATGCTATAGAAACAGGAAAACAACTCTTTCTGTGTGGAGAATTCCATGCACAAACTTTTTACCATGGTTAACTTTTCTTCTGTTGGCACATATGGTCATCCTGTCCCTTTAATTACCAGATATTTTATCCCCTCACCAAAAAGGACCAACTGTTGACAGCTACTAATAAAAACTTTATTTGTTCTATGGCACTGGAGACCAAGACAAAAATATGGAATGGGGTAGGCAGCAATTCTGACCAGGTCTTCTAATGAAGCTTTGGCAATCTTGATCAGGCAGACTATGAAACAGCAAGTAACTGAATCCAAAATGCCCAGACAGGCAAATGGTACCCTATCCCTTGGACCATTCTCTCCATAATTTAAATGATCACCCTACCAGAAAATTTACTCTGAAGTTCCTATAATGAGGAATCCATGCCATAAATTTTCTGTATTAACGGGATGTGACAGGAAACTTACCACAGAAAAACTGAACTGAGGACTGGCTGTTGCTCAAAACTGGAAACAACTAAACTCAGTAAGAGATTCCCAATGAAGCAGTATCTATTAATATTTTACAACTCTACTTTTAAAGGAAACTGTCACTCATAAAGCAAATGAATGTAGAACTGCTGCAGGGAAATGACATGTTTTCATCTTTTGCAATTCAGTGTATTTTTCCTTAACTTTGAACATATTTGTCATTAATCCTAATCTTCAAAACTCTTCTTTGCAAGTCCTAGAAAACCCTCCCTGAAATAACAACCTTTCAGAACCAAATGCAGTGACTCAATTTCAGGCATTTTTAAAATCAACACTTTAGCTTTTTTTTCCCAAATTAGTAAGGACAACATCATTTTGAATTAGCAACAAAACACCAAGAACAAACCTAATTAAAACTGTTTAACTTCTATTTAATGCCTATATTCTTCCTCTTGGATTGCTCTTAAATAGTCTGTCTCTTGCATTGTTTCTCTGCCTCTCTCCCAATAGCTCTGCACTCCTGTGACTCAGCCAGAGCAGCTGACAACAGACCATGGACCCAGAACTACTCAGCAGCAAAATGGATCAGCTGAAAAGGTCATGCCAGCCAGCAAGCAAATGCACGGTGCTGCAGAGAGACTGTTTAATTAGTGCTTAAAATGTGCAACAGGCTTCAGAGCATTGCTTTGTCTTAGTGCAAGACAAAAATGTTTCCTTTTGGAAAAATGGGGAACTTAACATTTTTTTTTTTCTTCAAAATAAAACCACCTTTTTGGCTTCATTAGTATCTGTTCTTTCACATTATTCTCTGTCATGCACTCATAGGAAGAGAAGAGCTCCAGATCAATGACTGATTTCCCATCTCTTCTCTATCCACTTTCCCTCCCACTTTCTTTATTCCAAACCATCACATTTACATGAGGCATTTTTCTCAACAGTTTGACAAAACAATGTGCCTCAGATAGGTAATTTCACTTTTTGCCTTCCTATAGAGTTAACAATATGAACTGAAAACACACAGAAGGGGAGAGCCTGGTCTACACAGACTATGAAGCTTTCTTCATCCAGTTATGTTAGTAGAAAGGAACGATCCTGAAATCATTTGCTCCAGTGTGTACCATGGAACCACTCAAAAGTGAATTAAAATATGAAACAAATACTCAAAGTTCATGCAAGCGTAATCAGAACTAAGCCTAAACGTAGTTCTGGGGAACCCACTGTGACTGCTTCCCTCCATAGGTCCAATGCTGCTAGGCATCCCCAGAGAATGGGTAAGGTTGGACAGAGACAGGTATTATCTGCCCTTTCCCCCAAAGTCCTGCAGAACAGCCCATCTAGCACTGCCCACCTTTCCTCACACAATAAATTATTTTTCCTCTGTTAGGAAGAGCTCAGTAGCTTGATATCTGATAATTGGATATCTATCCATGCTCTCTGCTGTCACATTTATAGGTCTACAGATACTTCCACTTTCTTCAGCTAATTTGCATCTACATTAGCTTAATATTGATATCCATATGGCAGTGTATCAAATGCTTACTGAAAACCACCTGATTTTATGGTCACTTGGGTATCATCGTCCCTGCTTAGCAGCTAAAGACACACAGGGTCTCCCTCAAGGCCAAGTGGAGCTCAGCAAGCCTTAAACCTTCTCTTCTAAGAACACTTACGGCACCAAACTATGCTCGATAGACAAAGAGCACAGCTATATGTATCTTCCACCAGCTTCTGTGGCAGAGGAACTGACCTACAAAACAACCCCTTTTTTCCATCCAGTTTTTCAGTAGTAATCTTCATATTCTACCAGGAACTCATTTGAGCCTTTGAATATGTTATTGTCTTGAGGAAAACATGAAAGATGTCGGACTACAAAAACAGATGCAGTTTTCCTCCAGGGTTTCTTAGCCCGTGGGTATGATCAACCAGAAGACCTTGTGACAGTGTGTAGGAGAGGAACCTCAGTTGGATAAAAAGAA
>NW_008236758.1:254668-266321 GCF_000691975.1 Corvus brachyrhynchos | reverse complement strand
GGAAAACCCCCATGCCTACTGTCTCAGACCTACTAATTTATAGCGATATTGGATGCCCTGCTTTATTCTTCATGCAGAGCTGTAACTTCTTCTCCTTCATTTCCTGAGTGCTGACATGTAAAAAGTCTTCAAACTGGTGTTCGGTGTTCTCTCGTTGGCTCACAAAGCTTCTAAAACTGTGAGCCTTGTAGACATATTACAATAACTTTTTTCTGTAATTTTCATGCTCTAGTAAGGACAATACAAGATGTACATTGGCTTAGTGCTTGAAATGAAATGAGAAAACTGCTAATAATGTCATTTAAAAATGGCATAAATTCTTTCCCCTTCTGAAGTTCATCTGGCACCAGACACTGGACCATAGTACTCATTCTAGTAATTTCTTAAATGCAATAAACTCTTTGACTACACCTTTATAAAATGAACATACCTTACAATATTCTGGTTTTCTTTTCTTTTGCTCTGTGCTATCCTTGTGAAAGATTGCTTCAGTGAGTATGGATTTACAACTACAACCTGTGAAACCACAACCACTCAGCGAAACTTCAGTCTAAAATGCCAAATGTAAGAGGAATGACAGTTTAGGGCTGAAAGGAGGACATGTGCTAGAGAGGCATGCTGTGACACAGCCAGGCACTGGGAAAACTAGCCATGGAGGATGACAGTGGAAAGGATGGCTGCTGAAATGCAGCAAGCACATTCACCATAACAAAAGGTGGCACTCACCACAGCCTGCTCTGCTGGCTTGGCAGGCTCAGCAGGGATGGCCTCCTTTTCCACAGCAGCAGCAGCAGCAACAGCAGGGGTTTCCTCAACCTTAGGTTCCCCAGGTGGAGCTTCTTCAGCCTCAGTCTTTTGTTATTCATTTTTAAGTAGATAGTGGAAAAATTGTTGAGGAGTATATGATGTTGGGGAGGAAGAGGGAGAAAGGGAACTGTGCCTGACACAGTGTTGCTTCAGACTCAGTCTTGCCAGGCTTTGTCCCCAGTAAAATACAGCATGTAAAGGGCATATTCATCATCCATGTTCTATATGTAAGATGAGCCAGTCCTACATGCCTTCCTCACAAGGAAAGAAATCATAGCTTCCTGAGCTACACTGAAAGGTAATGGAAGCAGGGGGGAAAGCACTCAGTCTGCTCAAAAGTGCTCCAGAAACTGCTGGCAAGGCCAGAAATTGAAATTGGCACCCATGCGTACCAACACTGGTCTTCAAATACGAGTTTTAAAAATTACCTCCTCCTCCCTGGTTCTGTCTGTTTGCAGACAATAGAGTCCCTTCTCCAGTGAGGGTAAGAAGCAATGAGCAGAGAGTGAGATTCAAACAGTTTTTATATGAAAAAGACAAACTGACTGATTGAATTCTAGCAATGAATTCTAGCAATCATCCCTGGTTTCTTACTAAAATGCATTCTCTCTTGAGCTCTCTATCACCTACAAGGCATCCATTTATCAACTCACTATTGGGATTTTTTTAAAATCTGATTTTTTAAAATCTGAATTTTAAATTCTGGCCTCAGCTTGTTTTCCAACAAAAGGATCTATGAAATATCACCAGCCCTGCAACATGTTCAGTCTTGTGGCAAAATAGCTCACAGCAGAAGTGTGATCTCCAATGGAGACATTACTCTGCAAATACATGCACATAACAAGGGGAGAGCCCCAAGCTGTGCTCAGCATACTGAAGTTATAAAGATGGCTGACTCAACCAGATAGAATAACCCCAACAGATTAATTTGTCATGAACAAATTGCTCAGCATAATATGAAGCTCAAAAGCAATTGCTTTGCAGTTGATAACAGGCTGCTGGCTAGAATGTGGTATCTCCTTGATGAAGAGACAGCTTCTATGAAATTCTTTAAGATACTAAGACCTTCTCCTGATATTTTTCAGGAAAATAACCCCCATAGCCTCTCAATTCTTTGCTCATATATTCCTTAAGCAGGCTGATTTTTAATGAGGTACAGAGAAGTTTTCCTATGCAAGACCTTCAGGATTTGGCACAGCATTAAGAAGCGCTCACTCACGGTATATTATACCATACTGTGCAAAAATCTCTCTGTGCAGTGTATTAATGACACCTCTAGAGAATTTCATAAGAAGAAATAGGACTGAAATGAGAAACACAAAGTAGATTTATCCCAGGTAAGAGGACTAATGAGTTTCCTGAGGTTTAAAGCTGGAAGATTCTTTCAGACTTAAAATCACAAGTAACATAAAGCAGATTGCTATAATGTGCTTCAAGTCACTTGTTGAAAAGCATACATCAGACAAGTTACCACATTGCAGCTACAAGTAAAAACACCCTCACAATATTCAGTAATGATCATGAACACAAACACCACATTAAATAACATTAAATATCACCTTGCTGCTATTAAGTAACTATAGCACTCATCCAGCAATGCTGTTATTCTCATCCTTGCCACAGGCTAAGCAAAGACTGTAAGAGGAGCTAAGAAACTGCCCAGGTAGGATCACTTCCAAAAAGATTGTCCCCTCCTTAAAAGTAGACTGTGCCTACTATTAATATGTGGTGGGTAGATAAAATTACAGCAATTTTGGAGATATGTAACAGCCATCACATACTATCATGTAAGTGCTGTACACTGGACCATAGTACTCATTCTAGTAATTTCTTAAATGCAATAAACGAACTCTTTGACTACACCTTTATAAAATGAACATACCTTACAATATTCTGGTTTTCTTTTCTTTTGCTCTGTGCTATCCTTGTGGAAGATTGTTTCAGTGAGTATGGATTTACAACTACAATGATATCACCCACCAGCTCTTCCAGGTGGAAGAATTGCATAAGGTGGTGTGATTTAAAGGATGGAAAACACAAAAAAAGTGAAAATATCTTTGCACAAAGGAAAAATTGTACCCTTTTTGGCAAGACATTTAAAAAGGAAGCAAAAGCCACCACTTACCAAAGAGTCTGTTATATTCTCATTTGATTGCACTGAAAATGCAGAGATATCCTAGATACAGAAATGAAAAACAATGCAAAAATATTTGGGACATGATATTTGCAGGTATCCATCAAAGACCTGATTTTTTAATGGTTTATTCAGGTAAAGTCACTAAGTACATTGACATAGAATAAGATGGCAAATACAACTTAACTAAAAATTATTTTTAATATTTATTTAGATTATCTGAGTACTATTAATATTAAAAACATTACTTTTCCAATTTTATATTCAATGTTTCTAGACCAAGAAAATTTTTCACTTCCCTAAAGGTAGTGAAAACGTATGATTCACACCCTTCACTAAATACATGTGATTCACAGGGACTTTGTTTAAGGTGCAATGGACTTCAAAGTTGTGGAACTCTGAATCCTTTTTGCAGACTGCACAAGGCTGTGCCTGGAGAGTATGCCCTCCTGGAGAGTAGCTCTAAGCTACTTTCTTCTTGATCATAGGCTTTTATTTGAATAATAACTACAGTAATTACAAATACAAAATTTTACCTGCATTAAGAAAGTAGAAAAATTGAGGTGTTTTCCAACATCTCACTCATTCAGAACCAATTAATTTGCAAGATATTGCTGGGCCAAATTATTTTCCTACCACAGAGGAGACAGCAAATATTTATTTTCCCCAGACAAACATTTTGCCTTAATTATTAGAGCCTTGTGCTTTTCCTCTTCCGTCTGGATCCTTTACTAAACTAAATGTCCTGGAGCAGAATTGTTAATCATTGGAAGACTCATTTCCATCCCTGTATAAGCTGAGCCTTTTGGGGCAGTTTTAAAATTTGGTGTACAGGCTGTGCTGTGGTTGAGCCAGTCTCTAAGAGAATGCTGGAAAATAATGAGGCCCCAGGTTATGCACCTGAAATTTGGGATCTTGACACAGCCCTGGAATTTGAAAGCATAAACACGGTGTCTTTATGTGCTGTATCTCTGTGATGCGTACCACAGACTCACCATCAGCACCACAGCAAATAAATAATTTTGGTTAAACTTTGAGAGTAAAATATATCTTAACTGAAAATAAAGATGAAGAAAAAAATAAAACTCACTATGTATTTACACACAGAGTTACTGAAACTGAAAACCTGCTTTATAGGATTTTGGGATTTTGAGAAAAATAATTCACAAAAGAGCACAATAAAAAAACTAGACCAGCCATTTTAGGAGGAAACAGCTGTCCCAGTAAGGTAGTCAGATTTTTTGCTATTAGACTCAGTCAGGCCAAGACTCCTAAGAGTATCAGAATATTTCTAGCAGCATCCAAGAATTTCTGACAACAGACAGGGTCTGGATTTGACACAGTATGATGTTGCTATGCAGCTTGCCTATAGAACAGATTTCCTGAACTTGTACAGCCAGTTCTAATGCCTTCCTAATAGCACAGAAAATAAATGATCTCAAAACCTGTTTATTTCTTACCTGTGCAAATCCATTAAATGCTATGGTGGATGCCTAAATAGAAGTGAAGATCAGAATAAATTATCATTTGTTTACTAAAACCGAACATGAGTCAAAACATTTTTATTTGCAAAATAAAAATGTAGGCCAGACATTAAAAAAAAAGGAAAATAAGAAAAAAAAAGAGAGAGAAAAAAATAATAAAATGGAGGGTAAGGCAGCAAGAAATTTGACAACAGTGCTATTTGATAACAGACATCACAGGCTTAAAGAAAATGACAAAAAGAAAAAGCAGTGTACCTTAAATATTTTTAAAAACCAATAATTAAAAAAAGACCAGGTGCATTTAAAGATCTACAGATAAAACACAAAAGCTGCCAGACACAGTGTGTCTTCACAGTTCAACACTTCATTCACCATTCTGAAATGCATTTTTGTCAGCCTGCTTGAAGGGCTGAAGGGCACCACACTATTAAGAGTTGAATGGCAATTTTTCAAAAAAAGAATAGAATGGGCTTAGGAAGGGCAATAGGAAACACACAAACGGAATGCTTTAAAACAACAAGGTTATGCATGGCCTAAGGAACTCTTTGTCTAGACTAGGCTACACACTGGGGTAGGTACCTCTTCTTTATCAGCCTCAATTTCCTGGTACAACAATCCATATCTCCGGTTAGCAATTTCATCTTCAGATAAATCTGAGTTGTTGGTCTCATTGTCTTTAGGACTAGTTGAACTCTCGGTGCTAGCATTTCTGGAATTTCCCATTTGAAACAGAGACAAGGGTCTAGCTATCTCCTTGCTCGGTCCAGGATTGCTAATGCCTGCCTGCTCCCCAGGCAAACCTTGTTTTACTGGTGTTTCCTGAATTATGTGGCTTGTGCTTGCACCTACTTCTCCCCAGCTGTTATCAGTAGCTCCTAGGTCTTCTGTAGACCATTTATTACTAATGCCTAACCAAACATTTTCCATGTTACCTTCCTCTGAGTTTTGCTGCTTGGGGAAAAAGGGCCAGTTATCCATTCCATTGGCTTGGCTATCTGACAGACTAGAAAAACCCCAGGAATCATTAGTAACTGTTGGATCCCAGTTTGCCAGCCAGGGCTCTGTTTCCAAGGCTGCAGGAACACCACTGCTAATCACTTCAGTGACTGCTGTTGCTGTCCTACCTGTCACTTCGTCATCTGCATTATCTAGGCAAGGATTATCACAGCTTTTGCTAGCAGAATTGGCTGCCTTGGGCAGCAATGTCCACTGTTTTTCAGCAGCAGCTTGACCTTTAGTACCAGTACTACCATTTGGGAGGTGGCTGATGCTATTATCTTCAGTTCCTTTACCAGACTCTTCTGCATTGAATAATTCAGCATCACACAGATCACTTCCAGTATCTGGAGGGTACTTTCCTGTGTGGTCAGTTATCTCTAGGTCAACATGTGCCCTCATATTTATACATTCCACGGAGGTACTCTGGCCAATACCACTGTCAGTTTGGTCCAAGGCACCCTCAGATGTATTTTCATGGTCCTCATCCCAGATACCAAGGACTGTCTCAGGTTCAGCACCAGTGCTTTCTACAGTCTTACAGTTGTACTCCACTATTTTGTCCCCACTTCCCAGCCCTGTGCTCAATGATGGTATTTCTCTATCTGTCTGCTCAATGACATCGACCCGTTTGAATTCTTCTTCTGTAGAGGTTTCTAGGTTAGCACCACTAGCTCTCCCAGTATCCCCATAATTATCTTCAAACTCATGTAAATTTTCTACCTCTGTGCTGACTAAAATTTCAAGATGTGATTTTGCTAAATCCTTATGAAATTCTGCCTCACTGTTTCCTTTGGTTTCACAACCTTGCTCTTCCAGTTCCTCTGTACCTTCTACCTCCTCGTAGTTAGCTCCAGTCTCTACCTTTTCACTTGGCTTGACACCTGCCCACTCGTCTTCCTCATGCTCTTCCTCTGCCTTTTGCACATCACATGGGAGGGGTTCATCCAACAAGCTATCAGTTCCCAGGATGGGTGTCTCAAAACTGGTTACGTTCTCTAAAGGCTGATTGGTCACCACATCTTCCCACACGACATTTTTGGCATCCAACTGGTCCTCCAGTGAAGTCCTCTGGTTTTCGCTTACAGAAGCTGACCCTGGTGCAGCATCCTCCTGCTCACTTACTGCAGGCCAAACACTAGCAGGCAGAGTACCCGTGGATTCGCTTGAGGTTTGCTCTGCCCTGGGGAAAAGCAAAGAACTGCCTGCAGTAATTTCCTGGCTGATACTGAGTGCGCTAACATCTAGGCCCCAGTTGAGTGAACCTAGATCAGTTTGAGATCTGTTAGTATCTTCTGATGACCCACTGTTTGGGGTTTCCTCCATGATCAGGTTACACAGGGAAAGACTTTTTGAAGAATCAGGCTTTAAGCAGACAGAAAAGCAAAGAAAAAACACAAGATGAAAAAGATAAAGGCGGACTTGATGAGAAAACACAAAATTTATATTTTGTAAGAGCAATTTTAATCTAAAGAATGAAGTGACTAAGTTAAGCCATTTAAGGAAAAGCTATGTGGTTTGCAACATCTGAAAGCAATAAATTGTAATGCAAAAGAGCAGCACTGATACACAAAACCAGAAAACTATCTATTACACCACAGCGATTAAAGAAGTCCCTAGAGTGGTCTCAATTTTGGGGGTAGGTTTGCTTACCGGCTGCACCAATTCACTGCTTGTCTGTATAGAAGGAGGTCATACACATAAAACAGAAAAGAACAACATGATGTACTTTGATACAGCACCAGTTCATTAATTAGCAGTTCTCTAACCAGCTGCAGTTACCAGATCAGGGTGGGGAAGGAGTGGTGGGGCTTTTCCTGCCTCTCCACCCAAGACTAATTCCAGGCCTGTGAATTTTAAGCCTCTGAATTACATTATAAAAAAAGTTCTTCATGTATGCTGACTATTTATCACCTCTTGCTTTCCCCTCTGAGTCACTGACATTTTTATTTCAAACATTTAGCTACGAAGTACACTAGCATTTAAAAAAAACAGAGCAAAGACAAAAATAATTATAATATAGAATACATACATAACATTAAAAAGCTATAAATAAAACTGTGCAAAAAGAAGGCATTGATAAAGCAATCTAATCTAAGTTTAGAGCAATACATTCTCAACATTTCTGGGTTATTTTACCTGGTTTAGATATTTGCAGCCTTGAAATTTTGGCTAGCCTACATACATGACTGTTTTTATCAAGCTTTATTTAACCTCACTCAATATAAAGAGATAAGCATTTAATATACATCCCATATGGAATGTGTTCACAAAACAGTGCTGCAAATCTGAATACATGGCAAGCATTCACAGATTTCTGTGCTGGCTGAAGCTAGAAAAAGTCAAACATGAACATACCAGGCTCCATGTTAAGTCAACCCAGCTAACTCCATTACATACAATCAAAAGAAAGCTCACAAAAATGGGTTGTTTTCTTCCTGCAGATCATTTTATCTGATTTGGCACCAGGAGGAAGAAGGAAGGATTCATGCAGTTTCCTACAGTAGCAGTTTCTTTTGTGAGTAATTCCAGTTCACTGTATGCCCACAAAGACAAGCTAAATTCTGTCTTTACTCATAATTTTGAGAAAATGGTTGTCCATTGGGTTAAAGTCCTAAGGAACTACACCTTCAGGTATTTAAAACAAGTGACTTACATCCATTATTACCTTCTAATAGCTGTACTTTGAGCATATTAAAAGCAACACACTTAGCTGTAGTGATTGTGAATCTTAGCCTAGATTTCTGACATCATTTAGATTTTCTAGGCTAAGATACAGAGATTATTTTTTGTTGTTGTTAGTTTTAAAAGACACCCAGTGGCTTCAAATACTTGAAAGAGTTTGTCATGATCTGTAAATCCTTTACCTTGGCTTTTGGTAAAAGAACTGTAAATCTGAATTTAAGTTGTTACAAAATCAAAGGCACAGAAATACAATTATGTATGTCAGGCTTACCGTCCATAGATCCCATGGCAATGTCTGAAAAAAGCAGTGGAAAAAATAGCTTGTCAGAAAAACACCATTCCTGTACTGTATGTCCAACATGCTACATAACAATGTCCATTAACTAAGAAGAGAGCACTTATTTATATGCATGTTTATAGTACATACGTATTTTATATATTAGCACGTGTGTGCGTGTGTGTGTCTGTGTATGTATCTGCATAATACTTTTGGTTATAAAGGATGGGCAGTATGCAATGCATTGTGATATTTCCCACTTCAAAGTAGTTGCTGCTTTCCAGCAAACTCACATTGCTGTGTGCATGAGCAATGGTCAGATTCTGAGCTGCTGACTGAGTGACTTTCAACAGGTGTCAGAGCCTCTGCAAAGTGTCAGCTTTAAAGAGCTTACAAAGGTGGGGTTTTCTAGCCAGTTAAAAATGATGCCGCTATTCGCTAAGTGGGTTCCCTTGCAATACTGACACTAGAAAGGAAAATGGCATACTTTTTGGGAAAGGAAATAACAAAGTTGACCAATATTTTCTTTTTCTTGTCCAGTCTGTTAATAAATGCTAGTGACCTCTCAACAGAAGAGCTTAACAGACAGATGAAAGAAAAGCAGCAGACTTCATGCCAAATGTTTATAGCCCACCACGTGAGACAGAACTCTGCTGCTTCGTATCAAAAGAGAAGAGAACCAGGCGGGTTTAGAAAGGTCCCTTCTAATGCAGCCATAGAAACAGAAGAGCAGTTGAGGAAGGACAGACCAGGGCTCACTTACTGTGGTTGGATCACTGTGGCAAAGCAGTGAAGGGAGGTAATTAATTAAATTACCAATAGAGAAGTCATGCCAGGGCTCCCAAGGCATCATGCACAGATGACTGCTCCTGTTCAACTGTTTGCTGAATGGAAAATATCCGTGACTGAGGCAAAAACTATACACATATAGAAATACCACTTAAGGCTCTCTTCTTAATCTCCCTGCAAGCACAGGGCTCTCCAAAGACTGCAGCCACAGCCTCATACTCTCTATACTGCCATAGTAATGACCCTGTCAACTCCAGTGAGACCAAGACCCAGACTGCAGGGCTGTCTTCCCTTCTAAAAACATGGTGTTCTGACTCACCCACATGCTCTTGTACATGCGGACCATCCTTTCTCATATGCCTTTGTTGTGTGGAAAGATGAAAGGAGTGAGTAAAGGTGCTCAGTGAATGCTTCCTATGCTCCTAGATGAAAAGTTACAATGTACTTTTCTACACAGAATTATATTCTGTATTTCATGTTATAGTTGAATATAAAATAACTGTTTTTCACTGAAGTAATAAACTTTTCTACAACCTGTACAATATGATGTCAGAACAAATGTGTTCTGTCATAAAAATTAAGTATCTTTTGTTTAATTATCCCACTGCTCTAATCAGCATTATTACAAAACAAGCTGAACGTAGTTAGCAAAGTCACATTTAGTGTTTTCTGTCACTGCTGAATGCTATGGAATTTCATTTGCTTTCCCCTTCCTTTTCTCTGTTTAGAGGGGGGAAAAACATAACAAGTAAAATGCACAAAGCTTCTGCTACAATGAAACACTTCTCGTAGCAAATCTCAATGAGAAATTTCAGCTAATGTTCAGAGTGCTGACAATGGATCGTTTTTCTGACAGCACATATCCTGTCAGAAATCACTACAGATCTCATTACGTAACTAAGACTTCACACCAAATATGAAGTTAATTAACTGAGGATGAGATCAGCAGAAAATCAGGACCATCTCAGCCTTAAAGCTTCTTGTCTTCTCACTCCTTTCCCAGTGCTGCATTTCTAAACAACTGATTAGTCTTCTCATGTCTCACAGAACAAGCCAGATTAATAATAGCACAGGTAGATTAATGATAGCACAGGAATAATAGATCATGCTAATAGTGTATTAACACTGCTTCTTTGTGTACAAGACAGGGATACAGATATGCTGGCCAGGAGATGTTCCCTACTTGGCTACCTGCCCTCTGGGTAGTGAGGGTGAATTCTGGATTTTAAGATAGCATGTCCTGTAGGAAAAGTCAATGAATATCAGCAACTTAATATATCAGCCTTTTCTTTTTTAAAAAAAATTTCATCTTTCTTTTTTTCTCATATTGCTGCAAAAAACTACCATTACAAATATTACTACTGAATGTAGAATTTCAATAACACAATATTCTACAAGAAAACACCCTATTCCATACTCTAATTTTCCTTGAGGTTAGGTCTAAAGCAGATTAACAGCAAAACCACTCAGATCACTGCTTGGTACAGAAACTCCATCACATTAAAGCAATTGCATGCTGACTCCATGAGACCTAGGTCCCCTAAGGCATCTTTCCAGAATCAGTCAGGTCAGAAAAGTTGTCAGAAAAACAAGCACTGGAGAATAATATTGTTTACACTAAGAGTTATTCTAAAGATGGAAAGTAACAGCATGCTAAAGTCAAGGCCAAGGTACCAGCAACCATTCTCATCAGCAGACATCTCATTTTACCATGTGACAATTTCCTCTCCTTCCGTACATCATCAAGTACAGGGTTACTGAGGGGGAAGATAGAAGGCTAACTAGTGCTTCTCAGGAAGATAAAGTTTTTCAGACACTTCTCATTAATACATGAGGCAAACCTTTTCTACCAAACACAATACACTGCATTCAAATGCCTTGCCTATGTCAAGGCAAAGAGGTACCTGAGACATGGGTGAATGACTAACTCCTGTTGATACAGCTTCTGGCTTGAAAGGGTCGAAGTCCAAATCCAGTAAAGACTCTTCTTTCTTAGCTTCAGGTACTTCATTCTGTTGGAAGAGAAATATAACTCTTGCAAAACTTATCTTTTAAAAGCTGCCCCGGGTAGTAAAATATTAAAATGGTCAAGAAAAGAAAGCAAACCACAGATTTACTAGCTGTGGTGTACACAAGAAGGGTGGAAGCTCTGAAGATTTTCTTGAGCTTTAGTGTAAGTTTTACTTTTATGAGATTTGCTCTTATGATGTCTTTCGTTTCTCTGTAGTACAGCTTTGCCTTTTTAGGCCTAACAGTCACAGCCCTTTCAAAAAAGTGTCGAGTGTACACCACTTGACTGTGAAGGCCCTTTTAAAGTGCTTTGAGACAGACATGGGAGTTAAAAACTACTGTCATAGGTTAGCAAAGCATAGTCCCAGAAGTGATGTTCTTGCAAAGAGGTGCTTACAGCTTCCTCTGTGACAGAACCTATCAGATGGCCAGTTTGAATATGGACAATTCTTTAAGCCACTTAAAGTTGTG
>NW_008236758.1:244315-253947 GCF_000691975.1 Corvus brachyrhynchos | reverse complement strand
TTTTGTTTCTGAACGGCTCAACCTTAAAATTTTACGCCAGTAATTTCAAGAGTGGACCCTCGAAAGCAGTTGCAGGAAAAGCCGCAAGTTGGGGGAAGGGACTCGCATGTGAGCAGAGAGATTCCTCTTCCTAAATGGACTGAACAAAGTTATTTGGAAGTGGGCGGCTGTCTCGTTGTGATAATGTGTTCATAGCATGAGCAAGAGAGACTCCTCTTCCTAAATGGACTGAACAAGGTTATTATGGAAGTGGTAAACAGACTGAACATCTTAAGGGTTGTCTTTTTACATTGTCAGTGGGAGAAGGGAGGAAGGTGGGGGGAGGAGAAAAGTTCTGAAGGTGTGGTATTATTATTTTTTTTTCTTCTTTTAGGTCTGTTAATGAACTTCTTTATATTCTTTCAAGTTTGGTGCCTGCTTTGCATTTCTCCTAATTCTTATCTCACAGAAGATAAACAGTAATGAGTATCTTGGACCAAACCACTACACTGAATTGGTGTTTCCACCCGGTTACAAATCCAACCTGCTACAACTAAATAAACAGCACCCAATGTCCATACATTCTAACAAGTTAATCTCTCCCCATACACAAACATTATTAAAAAGCCAATACAGAAGGATACAAATGCATTTGACTTACGTTTTAATTCTGAACATGTATACCAATTTACAATTAATGTTGCCTTCAGCTCTAAACTTTAGGAAACATCTGATAGTAGGGCACTGGAACAGGCTGCCCAGAGAAGCTGTGAATGTTCCATCCGTAAAAGTGTTCAAGGCCAGATTGGATGGGGCTTTGAGCAACCTGGTCTAATGAGAGCTGTCCCTGTCCATGGCAGGCGGGGGGGAACTAGATGATTTTTAAGGTCTCTTTCAACCAAAGCCATTTTATGATTCTATGATATGCTCTTATTAAACTGGATTACATGGTAGAGCCTTCTTGGTTTTCAATCAATAAATTAGCCAAGGCCTCTGAGGTCACTCTAAAAATACATTCACATATATATGTTCAATGGGCTACAGGTCTTCTCTGCTGTAAAAGAACCTGAAAAAACAATTAGTGTGCTTCAACATAAAACAGTGTGAAACCGTAGCTGAGATTTAATTATCACTAACTGTAAATGTTCTAGGCAAGCACCTTAGTCTTGATAACAAGGCTAGTACTGCCTGCTGCTAGTTGTTCAGTGTTTGTTAAATAGTGAGAGAAGCTTGTACGACAGGGCAAGTCTACCACAATATGGCACGTACAAACCCAGCAAAACTATGAGATAATAATAATGATAATGACAGTAAAATAAATGAGCAAAGACCTTCTATTATTGAAACATTTAAGAGTATAAACTTTCCAAATTAGTGTTACTATTGGTAAACAGATGTTCAAAGTTAGCTAATTAATGGCTTCCGTTATGCCACAGAACACCTTAACTCTCTGTGTCACCTGCAAACATGGTAAAAAGAGCTCCTCAGCTCCCATGTTAGGAATGACAGAGTGACCTAGAACTCTTCAGTCTGTAAGAGGTGTGTTAGGGGTGATGTGAGAAGGGTCTATACCAGTGTGAGAGGGGTTTGGCTGCTCCCTGATTCTTCCAAAGCAGGAAGGCAGTTGGCAGCAAAGCTGGTGGGGACAAATGTAAAATAAAAGTGGTGGTGCTCCATGTGGCAGAGTCCAGCTGGGGACCTCCTTGGCTTCAGGTACTGTGACTGTGAAAAACGTACACATGCTGAAAGACTGAATAAATTTGTGGCAAAGTAGTCTGTTGAGGCTTACTTAATAGGTAGAAATCATGGTGAGGAAGTCCTAGAGCAGCAAAGCACTAGAGGCTAAGAGACTGTAGTACCAGGGGGTGTCAGGAGTACCAACTTTGCTTGCCTGGATTTATCTTCTTTCTTTGGCCTTCTGCATCGCTGGTGATGACAGATATGTGGTCTGACACACTGAAGCCTGTATTATAGTCTCCCATTTTAAAAAGTCAAGCCCACCATTCCCACCAGTAACCAACATTACATTCATTCTCTCATGCCTTCCATCGAGTGTATTTAGATTTCATCACATATGCTCCTGAGGCACTAATACTCATATGGTCATACACCTTGAAGAAATAACAGCATTTGCTGGCATATAATCAGAATTGGATGGAGACATAAAAGATAATGATCTTTCACTGAGGTTTGAGAATGAAGTTGCTACCTATGAGGACTGAATCAAATGAACAGGAGTCTTACTTAGGCCATGAGTGATGACAGCTAAGGTATTGGAAGTGACAGGGTACTGATCATTGATAGCAAAAGTTATCATTACCCATGACCCTCAGACCAAAATGAAGAGAACACTCAACTTTAGTGACAAAGGCCCAAACAAACATACAGAGCACCTAAGATACCACATTACAGGGAGATGCAGGAAAAACAGGAACCTCAGGAAATCCCTCAGCAAGGGGCAAAGCTGTGACAGGAAGGCCTGCCAAACATCCTGTATTTATTCCACCATAGCATGATGAAGCATGAATAAATTAAACATTTGAAAGAGGAGGCTGTGGCAGAAGCAAGGCTGTACCTCTCAGAGGCATGTACAAGAGATGAAGAAGCCAAAATAAACTTGCAAGGTTTGTTTTTGAGACAAAACTTCAGGAGGAAACGCCGGAATGAGTGTTCCTCCCCTTTTCCTCCGTCAATGAGACAAATGGGTCACAAGGAGTGAAAGTGGGAAAAAGAAACCAAACTGTATATTAACACACGAACAAAACAGGGTAGAACAGTATTAAAAAAAACCCCAATCCTCAAAATACAACAAATTCCCGGAGAGAGAACAGACACACGGACTCAGACCAGCCGGAGCCACCCCATGGGCCCGCTGGGGCCACCCCGCAGGCTCCCCGGACCGGCGAGGAGGGAAGGGAGGCAGTGAGGCAAGGGGAAGGAAAGGGAAAAAAGAACAAGAAAAAAACCCAACACAACCTTTTCCCAGCTAGCCGGAACACAAAGGAAACCAAAAAGCAGCACAGCGCTCCCGACGCACTGCCTCCCGAGCCCCGCCGAGACCTCCCCGCCCCGGGTCCATCTTAAAGGCACAGCGTCCTTGGGCATTGAGCGGATGGTTAAGGAATAAAGCGGCTTCATAACATCACCCCAGGACACAAGGACCACCAGAACTGTTACCCTCTCCCTGCACACAGTCTGTACAACCCTTAAAATAGCCTTAGCAGTTATGCTGTCAGACACACTCAGACACATTATGTATCGTAGGGGGCATATAAAGGCCTACAATGTCCAAGCTAGTAACTGGACACTAGGGAGAAACACATTTCCAGTGTGAGGAAAAGGAGAAATAAAGCAAAGAATACTCATTTCTGAAATATCTGGAGCTGGTCACCCAGATATTTCATCTTTTCACCTCTTTTTTTTACTAGGCAGTAATTAAATCAATTTTTGACAATGAATAACCTGGATTTGTGAGATAGTTTGTTGAATCAGTGCAAAAATATTCAACAGCATCAAGCAGAACTGTCTTTCAGCATCTTGCACTAACGAAGCAAATGCATTAATACTGCTTGGTAAAGAAGGAGGAGCAACAACAATTTCAGGATATTTGTGTTTCAGGAAACGGAAGCGTTTGGCCTGTTTGTAATCCTCTCCAAAACACTGTATTAAAGCAGCAAAGCTCTACTCATCAGTCTGTTGGTTTTGTGCCTCTGCGTGAGCAGTGTCTGGGACACCAGTGGTGGTCCCCTGGGAAGTCCTGTACCATTGACAGGCTCTGCAGGCTTAATAGCTTTCTCCACAGTGCTCAACAAGGGCTTTGAGAGTATAGGAGAAGCCATAAACACCAAGAGGAATAAGTCTGTATTTCCTGTGGATTTCATGCTATGTATTTTCCTTAACTGGTTCACATACGCAAGGATACAAAACCTAGACATCACATTATTTGGGTATGTCTGTACATACTCAGAGATCTCAGATACAGTAAGGATGCTTTAGTGATGGGGGTGGGTTTTGTGGAGGGAGAAGTGCAGATGATTGATGAGAAGGTAGCCAGGGAATAGCTTAGGACATTCCCTGGACATTGACTGTGGAGGAAGGAAGGACATAAATCACCCACTGAAGGGAGATCCATTTTCCTTGAGAGACAAAGGAAAACATTTCAGTTCTCAGAAGCATGCCCACTTTTATTATGCCTTTCCATTTCTATGCCAATCTCTCATAGAAAGGATATAAGGATTCTGGAAATGTGACTTACACTTAATTAAAGCCTTATTCCAGTGTCATCTCTTAATGGAAAAGCAAACCAGTTCTACTTCTGCTTCCCTGGATGGCCTGACATACGCAGATTAGTTGGATACAGTATTTAATGCAGGGGGCCATATCTAGCACAGCTTACACCAACTCTTACCAGTGATTTCAAGGCTCATGCTGCTGGAGTAATTAATTCCTATGAAGTCAGGGTACAGTGATGCAACAGACCTGCCATCTCCCTTCAGAAAGAGGGCCTACCAGCAGCTGCATTCTGGGAGTAGCCTTTAATTCTTTAATTGCATGGAGACTTAACTATAAATAAGTCTTTTCCAAATAGATCCCTATACACAGCAACACCTCTTTCTCCCTACCACAAGAAAACAATGCATCACATGTTCAAATTGTATAAAATACATTTTTCATTGCTGTGCCTTCATTTTCCTGTGCTGTCAAATGAATTAGAACAAAACCAATGATTCAAATGAAAACAGACATTCCTAAACATTCTGCGTAAGCTTCGCATCTACGTACTTCTCTTCGATCTATCAGACACAGGCTCAGATTTCAGACTTGTAATTACCATGAAAGAAAGGGTCCATTATTGAAAAAAAACAGCCATCACTATAACTGTGCAAAAGCTGAAGGGCTGAATACAAATTTTACAGACCTATTTTGCACAATTCTGGCTTTTCTGTTTATTATATGCAACTTTAAAAATATCATAATAATGAGATAAAATGAATTTTGATCACTTCTCTGCTGTGCAGCTAATGTTTCTATGAGCAAAGCCAAGTGAATGAATACTAGCTGAAGCAGTCTTTTATACCTGTAAAAACCAGCCAAGTTCCATTTTTTAAGAATCACTCAATAGAAAGAAGGAATACTTTTAATGATTTTGATGAAGAAAACAGAAATAGTGAAGGATCTCTGTAAAATTCCACTTGAGATGCTTAGCATTAGAAGTAGCATCTTAGATCAACTCTCAGCACATAATGCAACCTGGATGCATTTAAATCTCAAACATGACCATATCACAGTATTTTTAGTCGGACCTCTCAGGAAATTGCTTTTTTTTTCAATATGTTAGCAGTGTTAGCCCTTTTGAGTGATTATGTGTGACCTATTCAAAGGCAAAACACCATATGTGTAACTCTTTCTAGGTAACAGAAAGTGGTCATTATACCTCTGCCTTCTACCTGCGCCCTCCTCCTCCCTCCCCATGAAGATCAGCCCCAGAGGCACTGTCTTGGAGAACTTAGGGTAATTACATGGCTGGAACTCTACACAATTCACTGAAGCTTACCTGTGATGGGGTTGTCACATTGATTTCTGGGACAAAGTTGTCGTCAAATAAGTTAATGATGTTCTCCTGTTGCAACTCCTTCGTAGGTGTGAGTTTAGGCAGTGGTGGGACTGGCGGACCTTTCCTCAGCTAGGCAGACAGCAAAAATGTCACAGACTAGTTCAGGGATAAAAGAAAATCTTTAAGCTAGGCCTAAACAAATTGTCCTAGGCTTTTACTTCAGCTACTTCACCCTAAATAAGTCATGGGAATAAGCCATGTGTTGAAAGGAACTGTTAGGTGTTCACCAACAAATGCCTTGAAATAAACATTATGGGGAGCAAAACCACCCTATGTTTAAAAGTCATTAAAACTCAAAGTTTCAGATTTCATACAAAAGCAACTCTTAGTTGGTTTTCTTTCTGCTGCGACAGGCACACAGTGCAGGACACTTGCTCTTCTATACAGCCCATAGCTGAAAGGGCAGTATTGCACAGAAACAGTGCCTCTGCAGCTTTTTGGCTTCTTGAGTTCATTTGTGTTTAGCTTTGGGATTTTGCCCCTGCCCACCTGTTGCTAGTCTTAGAGTGTACTTAAAGCTAAGACCATATAATCTCTGGGAACTACAGCACTTCAAAGGTGCTTAGTTTACTATATTCCTCCTGCTCTCCAGAGATTCACATAACTATGACAAACTAATTGCTTGGAATAACACCAAATAGTATTGGATAATTTTTACATCTATCAAAACCCCAAGAAAATAAATCCACAAAAAATCCTCAGGTGGTATAGTGACATAACACTACCAGCACCAATGAGGCTGAGTCCAGGTGGATATTCAGGCAGTGAGGTGTCACATTTTGGGAGACCAGAGAAAATAAGCATGCTCACTAGATACAAAATTAATTTTCTTCTGATATGCAGACAGCATAGAAACAGCAATCAGCACAGAAGCTATCCCAATTCCAAAAAAACATCCATAACATCAACACAAGTCTTTGATATGCACACGAACACATACAACTCATGCTACAGATTGAACGGATGAATGAAACTGATTCTTATTTTACCAATACTAGTGAAAATAGAAATTACTGCATTGATTACAACAGAGTCAAACTTCCCAATCCAGTGTTAAAAACAACCAATGGGACTTTAATTATCAGTAATTAGCAGAGCAGTATTTCAGCTAGCTTTATTATTTATTGTTTTAGAGACTGGCCAGACCAGTGATACTCACTGGCTAATTTTTCTCAGGGTAAGCATAAATTTGAAGATTGAAGCATAAAAATGAAGAGCAGAAATATATAATGTACAAAAACTCACAAGGTTTTAGAAGTAGGCTTTTCAAACTATCACTGCTGGTACATGGGTCCTTAGAGACAATGCAACTTTTTAAGAAGTGTTTTGCTTTGTCACTTGAAGTCCCAGCAATTCACCAGGCACCTAAAATTTTCTTCATTCCCCCTAATATAAAAATGCTTTTCTATTCATGTTGTGACACAGGGATGAACAACTGATGAACAGAACATACTGCAACAGAACCAGTGGCCTCCCTGCTGTTACTCAGTCACAGCCTAGATGAAAGATCCACCATGTACATCATCTCAGCAATCTTTCACTGCACAACAGGTCAGGTCCCTCTGCTAGGTATCTCCTTACCTGTGTGGGTGACTTAGGTCGGGCTGGTGCCGGAGACGTTGGTGCCAGCATATGATTGGGACTAGCAGTAGGGCTAGGTAGGGGAGAGACCTCCTCTGGTGGTGATGGTGTTTTTGCAAAGCGGAGTGGACCTGAATCACTAGACAGAAGCAAAGCAATGGCAAGGACACATATATCTTGCTGTCTTATTACCTTGAAAATCTGATGCAACAGTTGAACTGCACCCCTGATGTAACACCAGTGACCACAAAAGAGAGTACAAACTGGAGATGAACTAAGCCATTATATAATGACTAAAACTAAAACTGCAATTAAATGCAATTAGATTTCAGTGTCAAAGGAAGTTTTAATTTTGAATGATCTTGATTTTTGGAACATCTGTTTACCTGATCATTGTAACTTGAAGAAAAATGGGTACCTGCATTTTTGCAGATTCTGTACTTGAAATACCATTTCACTTACAAATTTAAAACTATTATAAAATGTGAAATGGATTTACTGTCATTTCACACACTTCTTGGAATAAAATATTCTAAAGAGAAAAAAAACCCCACAGGAAAGCATAACAATGAATAATGCAAATAATTTTAAAAGCTCAGCAACTTCAGAAAGGTTTCAATAAAATAAAACCAGCCAAGATTATTATAAAGATATCACTATTTAGAAGAACAAATAACCAAAATTATAAACAAGCAGCAGTCAAGTGACTTCAACAGAGCTCTGCTGATACTAAGAAAAGATCTGATGAAGTCCTAGAAAGCATCTGCCCTTCTCATGAAAGGATCTGGTGCAAACACTGAGAAAATATTCAGCTACCTAGAAATGCTGAAAGCTTACAGTGAGGGGAGGCTATGAACTACAGTACTCAACGACCACAGTACTCAGTAAGAGCGACTCCTACACATCCTCAGGGAGAGCAGAAGCACTACCTGACTGAGACCATAGCATAAACATGATCCTAATGCGAACACAAGAAAAATTGTTCTTTGGAATGACAAACTTAGCTCACACTCACCACCTCTTTCTGTGGAAATATAAAAAGAGAAAAAATAAGCAGTTATTAAGAAATTTATGTCCCAGGTACAATATTTGCCTTCAGGACAGAGTATTCAGTAGCATACAAGTTTTTAAGATGTTTCTTATTATGCAGTTCTTTAAAAGAAATATTAGATACTGTACTTGTCTAGTATTAACTTCTCATGCATCTAAAACAGAAAGCTGTTTTATCTCATGAAGACCCACTTGTGAATAGTCTTTTAGAGTATCATCACTAATAATGGAAGTCAAAATCTATCCAGATTTTCACACAGGGCTCTGCAAATAAAACAGCAAAAGAGAGTAACAAAGTAACTTTCAAAACGTATTTTTAGAAAGCTTTTTTTAAGTAAGTTAAGGTCACACTACATTAAATGATGTCTAGTAATTGGCAGAAAAAAAAATTTTTCTTTTTTCTCTCAATGGAATGAATAATTCAGTGGGAACAAGCATGTGCATGTTGGACATGGTCTAGGAGACAAGGATAAAATACCTGTTGTTTACAAAAAGTGCTTGAAATCTTCCAACACTACATTATTTTACATTCCATAAAAATATTTCACAAATCCTTTATGGAAACATAGTCCAGTTTCTGAGTCCATCCTAAATGGGCCAGAAGTGGTGATGCATGAGCTAACAGCTCCGAAGGCAGTATGTAATATATGAGCATGGATTATCGCTGAAATAATCTGAAATACAGATTCTAGTGATGTGCTTATAGTTTTGAATTTTGCATTACATCACAAGTTTCAATATTTCATTCTTTGTTCTTCCAAAGTGAGATTAAAACAAATGTAGGAAGATTTGCCGTTATTTTTGAGGCAGATGTTAACTTGTTCAGTCAGTCTAAATTGTTGCTAATCTAACTCCATCTTGGGGGCAAATTAGCAGTAACTACGTGAGGAACTAATTTAATTTTTATTTATGCCACAACATTGTCCGGGTTTTGCGTTATAAACCCATTTTCTGAGATTGTGTGGAAAATGACTACATGGGCTGAGCTCTAAATGTGGCACGTGACGAAGGTGTCTAGCAAAGATGAGGGGGTGGAGACAAAGGACATCAGAGTCTCTAAGCAGGCAATCCCTTCAGAAAATGGACACTTCGCCTGACAATCAGGGCAGAAAAAACTTCCACCACGGGGCTGCAAAAGACTCCCCCCTCCAGGCGGGGAAACCCCTGCTGCCCGGGGAAAATTCCCCTGACTAGCCAGAGGTCGTCCTCATAGGAGCGGACTATGGGAGGAGCCTCAGCACTAAAAGCATTTAACAGCGCCTCAACCGCTTCCCGCTCCCAGTTTCTCGGCAGGCCGGGCTCGTCTGGAGGTTTGGCTCGTTCGGCCGCCTGCTCGCTTTCTCCCTGCGGTCCTGCTTTTTCCCTGACTGTCTCCCATGTCCGCACCTGCTCCGTCTACCCTGCCTGG
>NW_008236758.1:232470-244305 GCF_000691975.1 Corvus brachyrhynchos | reverse complement strand
GCTGCGCAGCCTCCCCCGACAGGGAGCGCACGCGCCACGTGCCCGTGGATGCCGACGGGGCACCCCGGGACTGGGCTGGTAACATTCTGACCCTGGCCTCCTTCCTCTCTCTGCGTCTTTCTTTTCCCTTCTCTGCTTAACTTTCCCCCTCCAGATGGACACATACCCTTCTTTATCAATAAAAAGTTCTCAGATACAATATTTGCCTCGTTTGTGCTTGATTTTGTCCGAGAAATCCATTAAAAAGAATCCCCTGCAGTTTCCCTTAGAGTGGAATGCGAAAAGCTGTAACATTGTTAGAATTGCTTCTGACTAGCTGGGATTAAATGGTAATTCAGGCTTTATTTATTAACTCCAAATATCATTGTGTCTTGCTAAGTCTCACTGTTTTACATTTCAACCTTTTCTGCGTATCAGTGTTAGAAATCAAGTTATGGCAGAAAGGCTACATTTGTTGAAACAAAAAGTCAGAAATACCATACTGGCATCAACTGATCTTAAGAAAGCACCATCTGATTTTAAACTCTTTTTGGTTTTGTGCTTTCAAACAAGATTTCTTGAAAGTCTTTAAAAATATGGTATTTTGTGACATTCTCTTTATTTCAGTTTTTCTGCTTTTATGGTGCACCTTCAGATCTTTACTTTTCCCCATAAGCAGAAGAGATAAAAGCTAACGTTCAAAGGTTGGGATTCTCACCTAGCAGTAGCTAAAAACATATCTCAATATTTCAAGGCTTTAAATTATCAGAGTTAGCAACATTGCTGTAAACTAAGTATCTAAGAATAAATGAGCTATACAGTTGGTGCAAACTGATGTAACAGTCTACAATGAACTTGGCTAAATTGAAACAGCCTTCATTTTTTTTTTTGAAAGGACTTTCTAGAAAAATAGTCAGTGAAGAAGGAGGCTTTGCATCTTTACTCCTGTTGCAAAGAATTTCATCCCAGATACCTTCATCTGCCATCCTGAACAAGTAACACCTGTTACCATGTCGTGCAGCAATCACTACGCATGGTGTAGGTGATTACTACATATGCTGAGACCCACAAAGCCTACAGCAATGCAATTCATTAAAAAAGCAGTAAATTCACCTTGGTGCCCCTTGAATGGTGAAGGCCTTGTCTGCGTGCTGATCCCCCAGCTTTGTCATCACTTCATATAGTTTGTGACATAACTGTGAAAAGAAAACAGTTGCCTGAGTTCATGTGAACAACTACAGTCATGATTAAAAACACAGGTGATAAATCTGGTCTGATAAATGATAACTTGATAACTTTATGTTACAATATAAAACCTTCCAAAAGTTCTCAGTGCCATATATAGTAAAAGCTTAAGCAGAAACCCATCAAAATCCATAGAATCAAAGATAATAGCAGTTCTTCAAAGACATGAGCTGTTTTTTAGATGACAAGTTCTTAAGTGTGACTGACTGCTATGTGAGCTCTGATGAAGGAGGTTATTCTAAGTTTAAAGCAACATGGGCAGCCAAGAAGATTCATGTTGTCCCCTGAAAAATCTAATCCAAATTTTCACAGAACTTCAGTAAAGTGAGTCTTCAAAAAAATTTTGGTTCCAATTTGAAGGTTGCTATAGATAATACACTACTAAGTATTTAGCCAGGTACATTCAAAAGATCCTCAATGAAACTGCTTGATTTGCCTAACAGTCACACATAAAATACTGCATTGCTGACAATGCATATAGCAGACTTGAAGGGAATGTTTGACATGTTTTTCTTGTACTGATTAAAGCAAAGAGGTGCTTAGCAATTGGACACAGCAAAAATACTGAAGGCAACAGTAAATTATCAAAATAGAAAGTGAATTTAGTTCTACAACTGATAATGCACTGCAATCCAAAATTGTAGGGGCTGCTCCTTCCTTAAGGAGAGAACAAATATGGCAAGTAGAAATGAATATGATGAATATACCACAAATCTGTATCTATGGCAAATTCTCATGTGTGCCTCTGCTAGATTTTTACTGTAAGACATTTGTTAGCTAGCATGCATATCATAATCCATTATACATGAGATAGTCAGTTTTACTCACTAAAGCTATTTCCTTGTGAAACTTGGCTTCAAGGCTGGATACATTTTTGAAGGTGTTCACATAGAAACCAATTCGTCTATGAAGGATGGAACAAAGAAAGGAAAAAGAGAATAAAAGATATGTGTGGGAGGGCCACAAACGCAGATTAATTAACTGTCTTCTGGACTACAAGCAACATTCTTGACTATTACTCTCAGCAAAGCAAAGGATGAAATGTCAAAATTTCAGACTAGTTTGTTCATAACTATTTCTGTTTTTGTTGAGATATGTATTTCACACTGTCCAGTGAACCAAGTTGAGACTACTCCACATCAGATGTCTTCACCTTGTTTCAAAGAAGAGTGGAAAAGGATGGTCACAAGTGCAGCACAAGCCCAGGGAAGGCAAGATGCTCTGGGCATCCATCTCCCACCAGACAGCAACTCAACCATTTCCTGAAAGGAGAAAGGTACCACTCTGGCACTGTGAGCCCCTGTGCCCAAATCTTATCACAGCACCAAGGTGATGCAGTTGCGTGTGGGGTCAGCTTTAACGTATACACCTCAGTACAGCCCAAGGGTGGGTGTCCAAAGCTCAGCTCTGAAACACATGCACATGTAGATAAGAGTAAAGAATTTAATATAGACTAGACATTTCTGTGCATGTAGTCAAGAATCTGCTTATTTGGAGTGAATGATTACATACTTCTACATTTCAAAAGTAGAACGTGTTTTCTTAGGTTTTATTTTTCCTATTTAAAACTGTCATGTATAATGGCTACCAACTTTTATTAACAAAAATCATCTCTGGAATAAGAATAAGCCTGCAAAATGTCAACTCAATAGATAATTTTCTTCCTGAAGAATTGTAATAACTAAAATAAAGGACTCTGAAAGCAACTGCTTTATAAATTATGCATATTGCTCAAATTAAATTCTGCCTTTCTCTGAAACTAGATACTGCTTTTTTATACAAAATTTACTGAAGTAAAGGGGCCCTTACTCTAAATCATTCACATGCAGTTTTACTTTTATTTGGCCCATAAAACAAGTATCTTGAAGTGCTAAGAAGGTTTACACTGAAATATGCAGAAAACCAGCAGGGAAATCCTCTATTGGTCTGAAATTTAACAGGATTTATTTAGAAGGCAGAGAAGACAAAGGATACTTCACATCTCCACTCCAGATTGTCAATTGTTAAAGAACATAGCACACTAATGAGATGCTTATTTTTCTACTGCTTTTGTTCTCCCATTCATATTGTCTGCATTTTCTGTATAAACACAGTTCATGGTTAAATATCCTGACTGAATGACCTATGCCATCAAATCATTTAACATCACAGCATAATCAGTGCAAAACTATAAAATGTGTCTTCTGATATAGTTATAATAAAAAATGACCTATAAGTAGACTCAAATCACCAAGACTACTCTGTCCTCTAGCATAATTATTTACTCATAAAATGGAAACCTTTTTGCACCTCAGAATGAAGATATGATAATGAATCTTAAGTGCCAACATACATTGAAAAAAATAAGCATAAATACATTTACAGCACGTATGTTTTGGAGCACTTGCATACATTTTTCCTTTCATTTTTTCAAAAAGAAAATGGATGGAATCCTCAAGAACCCAGCAATCCATTTTCTATCTGCTCATTAAAATCCCCTCATTCCCTTTCCTTACTCCCCACTTAGGCCTTGCATACAGTATCTCTCTGGGCTTACCGTGACCACAGAGATGGCAACTCTTCTTGCAAGTCAGTGTTAAACTCTTCAAATACTTTCTGTGCTTTTTGAAATTCTTCTTCTGCCTAAACCAAAATGAAACAGGTGACTTCTGAAATCACTATGACATAACAAAACCAAAATTATTTTTGTGTGGTTTTCTTGGTGGGTCTTTTACAATTTTTATAAACAAAGGATGTTATTCAGTCCCACACCATGGAGGCCAAAACAGGATTTGCTGTCCCCTCAGTCTCATCAAGAGAGCAAGTTAGGTCTCAAACAGGACTCCTTTGCAAAAGAGGCTGAGCATGTCTACTACATGAACCAAAGTACTCAATACACATTTATCAGAGAGATTAGAGATACCAGTTTTTCTAAGAGAGCAAAAGGAAGAGAAACTTTGTGCTCTTTGTACAGAAACAAGTGTCACCCAATCTCCCCAAGTCCTCTGCCAGCATGTTTCTGATTGTGCTACCTTGGTAATTCTGCCCTCATCTTTTCTTTTCGAGCTCTGCAGAGCTTCTAGATGATGCCTTGCACTGTCGTAGTCCACTAGCTTTCTGCTTCGTTTTGCAATGCGAGTCTGTACAGGGGTAGAAATGAAAGTAAATATGAAAAGCACTTTTAAAAAAGCCATTTTACTTATGTTGTCAAATTAGTTTCTGACGTATTTTTATTCTCCCTTATCTGTTTTTCATATCTGAATCATTATATCATGTAGGAGGAACATGGAAATGGTAAAGAAGGCAAACTAATCACATTATTTTAAATAAGGAATCAATATACGCATAGTTTGGTTCTCCAGAATCAGTGAACCCGTTAAACTCAGGGTCATACCATCTTTTCCCCTTATATATAGTGTGAAAATTCAGCAATTAATGCACTTTTTCTAGAGTTGGAAAACTGCTAAAATACACTTCTCCATATAGTTGTTCTGACACATACCTAAAATACTGGAGTTCAAGATATACATATATATACTTTGATATAGACTTTGCAAAGGTATATATTATATGTAAAATCCACATGCTGAGAGGGAATAAACACAGTTTGATTTAAAAGCGAGTTTAGAACTGTACATCAGTAATGATGGTATTTTTAAATGATTTTTTCTTTAGTCCTTGATGTAAATTACAAAGAGGATGACTGTGTTACCTATTCAGTTATAAACTATCACAAAAAATTTCCAGCTATGCCCATACAGTCATATCCAAATATAAAAGTCACTACCTCTCACCTATAGAGCTTCTTTATCCCCACACATTTCATTTAGCAGTCATCTCCCTGGACTGTACACCAGGTGGGCATCTGGCAGAGGCTAGAATCTGTATAACATTCTTTCCTGATGTGTATTACAAAATCTTTTTATAACTAATTAAAAGACAGGAACCATGGCTTAGATAGAAGAAAGATACTCACGGGTGCATCTAGCCAATAACAGAAAGCCTGCTTTCCATGTAATTTGTCTGGCATTTTAACCGCTGAAGAGCTTAAGGTGTCCCTATTGAAGTTGGTTAATATTATCTTTATCTCATACCAAAGAAACAGGAGCAGAAAAAAGCATAAAATTTTCCTCTACAAAGGCTAATTTTCTTCCAAGTACTACTGCATGAAAAATATTTTTGTTCACTTGGAAAATCAGCCCTGCCTAATGTCAGGAATCTACTTACAGAACAACATCTTGTACATCACAGGAGAGCATGACTTCCACCTCACACCCTTTTAAATTCTTTTTGCCTGTAATCTCATTTTCTATTTATTTTGCAACTCAACAGAACTTTAAAACTTGTCCTTTATAGAAAATCATTACTGTACTTTGATATCAGGAAATTGTCCTAGATATGTATCCAGCGTTAACAATGATCCATCCACCAGTTTTTGATGGAAGTCTTCCCAAAGTTCATCACATTTCTGAAAAGGCAGAAAGGAGAAAAATGTACTTAGTAGTTTAATGCCTCTCTAAACCTAGGAGAAATATAAATGTAATTGGTAAAGATTAATCTTTCTGAAGTTTTAAAATGTTCTTTATGGAAATAAATCAGAGTGTAAACATAAGGTGAATGAAAAGGAATACCTTGATTTGGCAAGTTCAATTCACAACAAACTAAGAATAAACTTTATAATTAGCTTGTTATATTCAAATAATAATATTTCAAATAGTTACTGCTATGTGAAAATAAGGATATCATGTATTCAAGGTCTTCCTCAGGGTTTCAGGTCCCTGAGGGTCAGTAATGCAGAATCTGAACCTGGCCTAGCTCTTGTGTCTAACTATGTTCACTGATGATGAACCTTGCTTACAGAGAAAAGAAGTACAACAAAAAAGAGAAGAGTAAATAAAAAAAGGGAAAGGTCTTTCCATCTCATTCTTTTTGTGCCATTAAGGTACATTTGATGAAATGGCTGATGCAGACAAGAACTCCACCTTGCACTGCTGGAGAACTGGAATGATGGATAGGAAACATCCCAACATCAGCTGGCAAAATAAACAAAATCCACACCCCCACCACCCGTCTCTGCCCTGAAGCTACAGTGCTTTTCCCCAGTCCCCTTTGGAGCTCTGGGGTAGTCACCAGGAGAAACTCCCTGTAGTTTTCTGATTTTTATGAACATATTAATGCAGCTCATGTGACAAGGACCCAATGGGTGAGATTCCTTATTAGAAGCAAATCCTGTTACATAGAGACATAGTGCTTGAGGTCCTGGGTTCTCCATTGCACAAATCATTAGCACATGTTAAACATCCTGATTCCCCCTTTCTTTGCACATTTCAAAAATCACTTAACATCCTCCCCTTTGATGGGAGGGAGGCTAAGGGTTGTAAGCACTGCTCTGTAGGCTGTTATCCTCATTGACAAGTCTGGAAAGCTATTCCCAAGTGTTTTATCATAACCTACTATAGGGCATATTTTAGATGCTGTGTGATGCCAGTTTCAGTTCATTCATTTCCTATTCTAACAGAGTCCCTAATGAATTATTAGAATCTATTAAACGTGCTTAAAAGAAATACCTCATTTATCAACACAGTGTTTAATCACAGTGGTCTACAAAGCACCACAGCATTAGATTGTAGCAAGCAACTGCCAGTCTTGTGTGTTTGCTTTTGTATCTTGCTGATACATACTTCAAACAAACTAAAATAATGGAGGTTTTCTGAAAGCTAATGGACACAAACAACATTGCTGAAGGATTCCTTTAAGCCATCATCTTTCCTACCACATAGAAGAAGGTCTTTTAAGTGGACCCCTTTTGGAATGATCATTTATATGCTTAACTGAACAGATACATACTCTAGGTTTACTCTAGGTTGAGGGATCACAGAATCAACTAGGTTGGAAAAGACCTTTGAGATCAAGTCTAACCTATTACCTAACACCACTTTATCAACTATAACATGGCACTAAATGCCACATCCAGTCTTATCTTAAACACCTGCAGGGATGGTATGACACCACCACCTCCCTGGGCAGTCCATTCCAATGCCCAATCACTCTTTCTGTGAAGAAATTCTTCCTAATGTCCAGCCTAAACTTCCTCTGCCACAGTTTAAGGCTGAGTCCTCTTGTCCTGTCTCTGGTTGCCTGGGAGAAGAGACAGACCCCCACATAGCTACAACCTCCTTTCAGGCAGTTGTAGAGAGTGAAGAGGTCTCCCCTGAGCCTCCTTTTCTCCAGGCTAAACAACCCCAGCTCCTTCAGCCACTCCTTATAGGACTTGTGTTCCAGACACTTCACCAGCCTTGTTGCCCTTCTCTGGACATGCTCCAGCATCTCAATATCCTTCCTAAATTGAGAGGCCCAGAACTGGACACAGTACTCAAGGTGTGGCATCACCAGTGCTGAGTACAGGGGAAGAATCACTTCCCTGGTCCTGCTGGCTACACTATTCCCGATCCAGGCCAGGATGCCATTGGCCTTCTTGGCCACGTGGGCACACTGCTGGCTCATGGTCAGTCTGCCATCAGTCAATACCCCCGGGTCCCTTTCTGCCTGGCCACTGTCCAGCCACTCTGTCCCTAGCCTGTAGTGCTGCAGGGGATTGTTGTGACCAAAGTGCAGGACTGGGCACTTGGTCTGGTTAAACTTCATATCATTGGATTCAGCCCATGGATCCAGCCTGTCCAGGTCCCTCTGCAGAGCTCTCCTACCCTCCAGCAGATTGACATTCACACCCAACTTGGTGTCAACTTCAAATTTGCTAATGGTAGGCTGTGGCATTTAAGTAAAACCTTATAAAATGAAGGCCTTGTTGCCTTTGTAAAATTACGGCTCAGGCCTGCTACTTCGGCTAGAGAAGGACTGTGAGAAAAATCAGTGAGAAGAAAAACAATTAGTTTTTACCCATGAGAACGTAGTATCAAGAGAAGCAAGAAAGCTAAACAGTAGAAGGAGAAAACAGCAACATATCTGCACCTGTTATTTTTCTGAATGCTTGAATGCTTATGCTATAGGTAGCCAATGGTAGTATATTGAAATTAATAATAGCCATTTGTTTAATAAACGGCTTTTTGGCCCTTGAAAGAGGCACTGTCTGTGTGTGTCGTGACCGCCCCAACAGCGACAATAGGCTTGATCCCTTCATCCAGATCATTGATAAAGATCTTAAACAGGACTGGGCCTGACACAGATCCCTGGGGGACCCCACTAGTGACTGGCCACCAGCTGGAGGCAGCACCATTCACCACCACTCTCTGGGCCCAGCCATCCAGCCAGTTCTTAACCCAGAAAAATGTGCACCTGTCCAAGCCATGGGCTGCCAGCTTTTCCAGGATTATTCTGTGTGAGATGGTGTCAAAGGCTTTGCTGAAGTCCAGGTGGACACATTCACAGCCTTCCCCTCATCTACCAGGCAGGTCACCTGGTCATAAAAGGAGATCAGGTTGGTTAGGCAGGACCTGCCTCTCCTAAATCCATGCTGGCTGGGTCTGATCCCCAGGCTATCTTGTATGTGCCATGTGATCACACTGAAGATGAACTGTTCCATAATGTTGCTGGGCACTAAGGTCATGCTGACAGGCCTGTAGTTTCCTGGATCCTCCTTTTGGTCCTTCTTACGGGTGGGCATCACACTGGCCAGCTTCCAGTCATCTGAGACTTCCCTGGTTAGCCAAGACTGGTGATAAATGATGGAGAGCAGCTTAGTAGCTCTTCTGACAGCTCCCTCATCACTCTAGGATGGATACCACCAGGTGTCACGGATTTGTGAGCATGGAAGTGGCTCAGCTAGTCATTAACTGCTTCCTCCTGAGTTCTATTCTGCTCCCTGTCCCTGTCTTCTAGCTTAAGAGGCCATCCGTCCTGAGGACAACTTGTCTTATAGTTAACAATTGAGGCAAAGAAGGTGTTAAGTACCAAAGCCTTTTCCTCATCTTTGGTAACTATATTCCCCACCATGTCCAATAAAGAATGGAGGTTTTGCTTGGTCCTTCTTTTGATATGAATGTATTCATAAAACCACTTTTTATTATCCTTTACAGAAGTGACCAGGTTTCTAACTGAGCTTTCACCACTTTAATTGACGCATAAATCTACATTTGTGATTATGTACAGAAAAAGCCAGGAGATTTTGTACTATTGCCCATGATTCTCTTATTAAGAAAACACACCTAGAATTTATCTTTACATCTAAGAGAGCTTAAGAGCTGAATTTTGGTCCTTTCATACACAACTACAAATTTCTGAGTGTAAAATCTAACAGTCTACAGATACAAGATAAGGTGCTACAGCAAGATGCAGCATGAGATTTTCCTGCTGTTAAACTTGGAACAATATAAAAAACCTAAACCAATGAAACAAAAAAATATGTAACTTAAATTAGGCTGATTGAAAGTTGGGTGCTTTTAAAATCAAAACCCTAACCCTAACCCTTCACAGCAGGGAAGGGTAGGAGAAGGCAGTCATAGAGAAGAAAAGCAATCTGTACATTGCTCTGTATTCAGGTTGACTGTTAACTGTATTATCAAGGAGGCCTTGGAAACTGAATGCCAAGTGCTTAAAAGCTTCATTGACAACCATTTGCACTTTCTTGTCACCACCATCACATTTGTTGACAGACTTCCCCCAGAACTGAGGCTGTTTAAGCAGGCAATTCAGAGTTCCTCAAGTTAAATTCCTGGTGTGTTGTCTAGAAAAGCCTATTCTTCTCTAATCACTGAAGGAAGGTAAAAAGTAAAAATAAATAGTGTCCTGAACTCTAATTTGCCCTTAAATTCCATATTCTTGTCAGAGAGGGTTGAATGTCTCATAAGATATCCTGTTTAGTACCACTGGCTCAATAGTTGTTACACAGCACAAAAGGATAAGCGGATTTGATAATTTTTAACATCCATCTGAACTGAGAATCCTGACTGTAAAATTGCATGTAAGATACCTTTGTACAAACTTGTCAGTCAGATGCTGTCAGGACCAATTCTGCTCACACTACTGTTGATCTCAGTGGGAGCTTATATCAGCTAGTTCATACAACAGACGCTGTAAGTGCTGCATCTGGCCAGCAGGAGCTGCATTTCACAAGACCCATAAATTTATATGCTGAGAAAACAGGATTTAACATGACATGAAGGATTAAGGTCAATTTTGGATGCACACTTCTTCTCAGAAGCTCAGATTAATCCACTTGCTGACAAAATACTTCTTCCCTCTTTCCATACATCTTACCTCTCCAATCATTTTCACATCTTCACGTCCGTACCAGTCTGGCTCATACACTTCATGGAGAGACTCTGTAAGCTTCTTTGAGGCATCTTCCATTCCTGCAATTAGACAGAAAGAGGAACATGTAAGTGCAAACCACAAGAAATAGGTGCTAAATATCTTTATTTTCAGCCACATGTACCCACTATGCTATTCTCTCTGGCAAATTTAGAAAAGAGATACCTGTGGAGCCCAGTGCTTATTTATGCTTGCAACAGGGTGGTGCCTGCAGAGGATTGTGCTAAGCCAAACTGATCAGCCACTTTCGGAACTCTTGCTACCACAGGTGGGACAAGAACAGGGACTATTGATGGTTATCACTCTGTAATACACAGAGGAGCTGGCTTAAATGTAAAACAGCTTCAATGATATTGTGAGAAAGGGCCTAAATCTATCTTCAGTGAGATCAGTTTGACCCCAATGAATAAAAAACCACCCTCAGTGAAGGCACTGGGGTTTGTATTTTGATACAGCAGGAACCCATTAGATGCTGAATACGGTTCTGAATCCACTGAAACCAAACTCATCTCACCTGACTTTCTAAGAGTTCCAAATAAGTAATTTTAAAATGACGACTTCTTTTTCAACTTCTTTGCAAAATTTGAACAATACTTGAATTTTTTACTTAGCATTAACTTTTTTTTAAGAAGCACATTTTTTTCCTGTAGTCAAATCTGTCTATCTTGAAAATATCTCTAAGCATGATCTTCACATTTAACTGCTCAGTGAATGAATTCAGAAATAACATCAATATTTTTGTTTTCTGCACAGAAACATTAATGAGTGGAATGTGGGGGCTAGACAAGGAACGGAGTCCTATGGTGGGACAAGTCCTAAATTCATTTCCAACTTAGGGTGTCTGAAAAAGCTTCCTCTACAATGCTCTGTTCTTTTATGTTAATGTACCCCAGTTCTGCTTCCCTGGTTGGCTCCATTGGCCGCTCCACCCCTTGTCACCTTATACGTCATCAGAGTTTCCCTACTGGTTCCCTTACCCTGGCCCCGCCTTTATACCGCCCCTTGCCCTCAGATCATTGGTCCCTGATGCTCTCTTCACTCCACTGTGTAGCCGTGGGTCCACCCATTGTTAACAGGGTATTTTCTCTGCGACCTTGCGCTGGTATGGCTGCAATAAATCTCTCCCATAGAACCCCATGTGGAGACCCTTCCTGCTCCTTCATCATCGGACTGTTTTGCCAGCTATCCGGTGTGTGTGTATGGTGTGTGCATGTGTGGTGGCTGCATTGAGTGGCTTCCTCCTGGAGACGCCTTTTACCATCCAACTCCGCCGTGACAGTAGAAGAGGAAGATTAATTTGAAACTTGAATGTGTAGAAGAGCAGACTTGATCTAGTCAGTTGGTATTCCACCACACACTCCCAAA
>NW_008236758.1:230879-232417 GCF_000691975.1 Corvus brachyrhynchos | reverse complement strand
AGAAAGTGGTGGTCTATGGAATGGGTAGGATAGGAAAACCGATACTGAAAAAGCTGAAAGTACATGCCTGTTCTTAGTCCTTGAGTACAAAAGAGAGAATGGCATGGGGAAGAACAAGTACAAAGGAAATACTGGTGTTTAGAAGGTACAAGCTTTCACCCTTAAATCAAAAGGTACTGAGCCAAAACAGAATATTTGATCTCTTTGGGGATTGTCTTGGGCATGGTTTTTAATGACAGAGCTCATCTTAGAATATTAGGATAGCACAAGAATTAAGATGTATTTCTTCCTTTTCTCCTTCATGGTTAATTCTTAGGATGATGCATCCCCAGCTAAGAAAATGTTCCCCTGAATAAAAGGGATTTTTTTTTTTGCCTTAGAAGATACCAAATTACAATAAAATACAGATGATCTTCTTGTATATTTTCAGGCAGGATTCATTTAAAATCTTTAATGCTGCTGCAAATTAATCAACTCAAGAGGTAAGGCAAAACCAACAGAGTATCTCTATGCATAAGAAGGCTGCTTCTCTCCAATCAGGGTGAACGTACAGACCATGAGGGTTTGTTCATCCCTGCTCACAGTTGACCCTTTCTGATACCTGAACTTCTGCCCTTAAGCACTCTGCGTGATAAACCTGAAGCAGAGGTCCAGGCAGGCTAGCACAGCTGCTAGATAATCCCTCCTGCAGCTTGCACTCAGCTCGGTCACAGACAATGTTGGCACCTTTTCCTAGACTTTCTTTCTTAAGTACTACAGGACTCTTAGCGTATATCTGCTTAAGAGAATATGTAGAACACACCTAATATGCCATGCTTGAGTCATATCAAAACTGCACCCACTTTTACACTTTTTTCAGTTCTGAGAACTGAATAATCCTTCATTCCACCACATTCTTGTAAAAAACATCAGTCAAATCCAGCTGCAGTGTCAGGTAAGTGGGCAGTAAAGTATTTGGCTTTTGCAGTCAGGGTCTTCAATCTGAAATTTCCAGGCTAAGACCATCTATCCTACTCCCCTCTGACTGCATCTATACCAGGTTTACTGCAATACTCCAAATGAGTGAAGAGGTAAATACCAATCCAGTGAATTCTCATTCTTTTTCATGCCTCTGGACATAAACTTACAGTGTCCAATGATTTTTTATTTGGCTGGTTTTCACATAGAATTATTTCTTACACACTGATACCTTTTATGCATTATTCAGCACTAAATTTAAGAGGATTAGTGTCTTAGTTACAGACTGCAGGCTCTCTCTGCTATTTTTAACTGCTATCACTGAGAAAGATAAATTGTTAAAAGCAAGTCATTAAAGTACTAAGAAATGTGAAAAGAATTTTTACTGCTGAGGAACAGTTAGAAATTTATATTTAATATCAATTGTTTCATTCAGTACTACTTGTTGGTAATTGGGTCCTTTATTTAATAACTAAAAGTGCCAAAACATTTGAATCACTTAAGAAAAATGTTGCTAAATAATCCAGTTACTGAAGACTGAACTTCTCAGATTAAATGATCCCTATTTCTATGGGAAAGAG
>NW_008236758.1:187378-230791 GCF_000691975.1 Corvus brachyrhynchos | reverse complement strand
GAGTCCCTGTCCCTGGAGCCCCCCAAAAATTCTAGAGGCCTCTATGTGATAGGGATCCTGGGGGTGGCAGTGCAGAGAAATTCCCTTAAAGCACACCAGAGATGGTAGAGGGTAGGTGACTCTTTACCATCACAGTTCCAATGTACTCAAGCCCCCATGGCGAAGGACACAGACCTGGAACAGCATGTTGGCTGTAGAACTCATACTGTGGGGTCTCCTCACTCCCCTGCAGGGTAATTTAGCCCGAATCATGAAGAAATTTCCATTTTCCTGATGGGGTGAGACATCTTGGTCTGGCTCTTAATATTACTTATGTGGTTCTTCAGAGAAATGACCTATCCTGCCATAAGGGTTGTATTTGTTATTGCTAGTAATCCATTAGGGTTTCCACTGGAACAATTAAATAATTTCATAATTAATGAATAAATTTTTCAGAAAGATGATGAATAGTTTTACGGCTTTTAAGAAATTACATTACTGATTTTAAGATTTCTGTGTCTGGAGGATATGTGCTGTTCTATCAGCCACAGACTGACAACTAGGCAGCAGAACTGCTTACAGACCTCAAAAATCTCCCCTCCCCTTCCTGTAGACCAGTTACTCTTTATCGCTACATTAAGCCACCTGAAGGGTGTGGTGCTTTCTTTTCCTCATGCAGGACTACTTTTTACCTCTGTCACCTTGCCACCTGCATGAAGATCCAGGCTTATCTTCCCCATCTGCACTGGTACTTGAAAAGAGCTTGGGGGTAGAAAATGGGTGACTGAGTTAGGGTTTCTGTAACAATTGGCCCTTAAAACCTTTCAAGTCCCTTACAGCTCACAAAAGCTTAAAAATAAATCATGAAGTATAAAACCCAGATACATATTGCCATGGAGACTGGAAGAGACACAAGGCTGAGGCATGAGATGACTAAAGCTATGGGGGATAGCACACAGTCTTGTCAGTACAAACACCACTGAGACACAGCAGACATTAAACTATCATGCAGGTGAAATAAAATGACATGTAAAAGCCATTCACAAGTTCAACAGCTTTATGGCATGGTTCCTCCGAGGCCTTGAATAACCAAAAAGAAAGATCAAGGTCCAGCTAAGGCTAAAAACACCAGTGAACAAGAGAAGAAGTCTAAATACAGCAAAAATTCTTTTAAGAATGTGTGATACTGAATCTCAATTGTCAAGTATATTAAAATGAAGGGACAGAGGCTCATAATAAGGCTCAGTTGACTGTTCCTTGCTTAAACCCCCACCTGGGTTCTGTATCTGGAGTCCACAGCGCAAGAAAGATGTGGACCTGTTAGAGCAGGTCCAGAGAAGGCCACAAAGATGTTCAGAGAAATGGAGAACCTCTTCTGCAAAGACAGACTGAGAGAGCTGGGGTTGTTTAGCCTGGAGATAAAAAGGCTCTGAGGAGACCTCCTTTTGGCCAGACAGTACTTAATGGGAACTTATGAAAAAGAGGGAGAGGAACTTTTTACACAGGCAGACAGTGGTAGGACAGAGGGGAATTAATGGTTTGAATCTAAAAGAGGAGAGATTTAGATTAGATGTTAGGAAGAAATTCCTTACTCAGAGGGTAGCGAGACATTGGAACAGGTAGCCCAAAGAAGTGGATGCCCCATCCTTGGAAGTGTTCAAGGTCAGGTTGGATGGTGCTCTGAGCAACCTGGTCTAGTGAGTGACATCCCTGACTATGGCAGGGGGGTTTCCAACCCAAACCATTCTATGATTCTATGAAATCGTGCCTGGATTTGTACTTCCTACTTCCAGTATTAAGTCACTCAGAAGTCATGCAGCAAAATGGAACTCACTACTGAAGTTTAAATCCCAAAACCCTTTACAATTAACTGCTTCTCTCATACATCCAAGAATATAAGGATGTCAAGTGCATTATTTTCCAATAATTCCAATATATGCAATTATATGATTGATCTTTTTTCCTGCAAAATGAGCCCCTGACGACAGCATGACTCCAAGTCTCTGACATCCTTGGCGCCAAAATCCCACTCAAGTGTCTAAACATGGGGGTTCCCATGCTGTTGTGCATAGATACCCCAAAATCTTTTAATGATAGCAGTTGTTCAAAGAATTGCAACCAAGACACTGTAGCAGGTGCTCCAGTCACCCAAAATCTGGTCTTTGGCACTACTGACCTAGTCATCTTTGAGATGCCAGAGCTGTGTATTGTGCTCTACTGTCTTGGGTTGTGTGCTCACTCCACAGCACCAGTGTGTGACAGTATGTGTGCAAAGGACTCCCACTGATGGCTTGTTGACTTTGACATTTTTAAGGCTCTCATGACTGCTTATGACTGGATCTTTTTAAAGACATGTAGATAATAAGGTGCTAGCAAGCACTTTTCATTCTGAGTAAGAAAGTCAGTCCAAATTACTTAAAGGCTGCAACAAGAGAAAGATGCTAAACAGAAAAGCATGGCTAAAAAGGCAAAACTTAAACAATGGAAAATTTAACACCAAGATAATCACAAAGCTTGGTGCAAAAAGTAGCCCATTAGAGAGCAAAAGATCAAAAGGGCCGTGAGTATAGAGTGCTAGGAAAAGAAGAGAAAGATGGAGAAAGAAGATGAAACAGAGAGGAGAGTTGTTGTCACCAATACAGAAATCAAAGCAGCATGTAAACAGTCAGCTTATGTGACAGGTAAGACATCTAGCCAACAAACTGCATCATCCTGCTGCTTCTGAGTAACCACCTGACAATGTGTGTGGGGAAGAGTGAAAACTAAGAAAGCAAAATTAGCATTTAATGGGTTCCCCTAATAAGACTGATGCTATCATTTCCTCTAAGAACAAAAGACATTTGTGCGAATTTGTCTGGTATGGAATTTTCCCTGGGCAGGCCATCCAGAAAAGAATAGATGGTCAAAGACAGTAAGCTACTGCTTTGTTTCCCATTTTATAATTCCCATCAAAAAGAGCTTTCTTACCTGCCTGTGAACAGCCGATGAAGTGTTACTATGACAGTGATTTCCAGGGATGTTAATACTCATTTGCAAAATTTTCCCTACTGGACTAGAGCCAGGTTAAAAATATATATACACATATATATACTTATCATATATTTATATTTATCTCAAGAAGCTACTGTCTCTCAATCAGTCACCAACTCTTATTCCCTTCCCTTTAGCCTCCAACTCCTCCAAAGAGAGGTGGCATGAGAAAGAGAACACTTTGCATACAGTGCTCTGTTGAGTGTGCTGGATTTACAAATGTCTAGTAGGATTTAAATGACTGTTTACTTATCTCTGATATTTAAGCACTGGCTAGTGAACTTCTGCTACTTAGATTTTCAATGTAGTATCAAGAGACATCACATTTGACTTTTAAACTTTAAAAAAATGGATTAAGCAGCCGTAAATAGATGAGAAATCACATTATCACAGGGAGTGTGGTTTTGGAGAAAGCTCATCACCCAACTAGTAATAACCTGGAAATGTTACAGTTGTGGAGATCAAGCAATCCCTTGCCTTGCATGAGTTATTTCATATTCTAGCATTTGCAAAGATGAATAACAAGGTGCATAGACTTTGTGGGTGTTGAAAATGCATGCAATGTGAGAATCTGGGCAGTGGAGGATGCACATAAAGGACAGTAGAGGATGCAAGACTGTACACATGAGTTGACATTGAAGGTGCAGAATCCCTGCATCAGGTTAAAGAGAATCTTACTTGCATTTGTCTTTGTATACTTTAAACAAGCTTACTTGTCTCAATTTTTAAAAAAAAGTTTGCTTAATGAAATCAAGATATAAAACTTAAAAATCACCTTTAATGGCTGCTAAATATCCTCTCAGTTCTCTCTGGAGTCTGGAACCCTCTGCCTGAAAAAGAAGAAAAAAAAAAGCATGGAAGTGAAAACACACGTCAGTTATGTTTAATGCCTTGAAACATGCATGCAGTATGTCAAACAACAACTACAAGCAATTTCAGGAGCTATCTGATTAATAGTGCCACATGTTGCAAGCATGCACAGATTCATGTGAAGAGGGGGCCTGGCAAAGGAGGCTTGGCATGGTGTACTCTCTAGGCTAGAATTTCTGGGTTTATTTTATCAATCGTCCATGCAGCAAAGAACTCCACTCAAAGAAAGACAGGTGTATTTTACAGCCAAGGTGCAGTTCAAGTCAGCTGGGCCTATGGCCTAATCTGAAACACAAAAAGGTATAATCAAAAACGGTGAACTTCCACTGGAAACTACTCAAATGAGGCCAGTCTAGACCTGAAGGAAGTTCTACCCTTACACAAGTTGTTCACTACATTTGCAAACAACCTCCCAAGTATTCTAACATTTTAACATTTTGCAAGCAAATAACTATTAAAATACAGTACCTTTGTTTTGCTTGATTAGTGCATCTTGCAGTCTACTGTCAAATCTCGACTGTTTCTTTGGCAAATACATCAAAATTATCTTTCTTTTTTTTATACCAGCAATGTTTGAAAAACTCAGAACAGAGAAAACACAATGAATTTTGTTACTTTATCTCTGACTGTATCACAAGTTGGACTTCACAGTTCCAAGGATTTGCAAAGAAACCTGTGCTACACACATATTTTATTGCTAAAAAGATGCTGTCCAGGCCACCTTCAATAGGCTGAAGATTTTTGAAACAGTCCACATTTACCAGTTTCCAATATCTTTCAAATTATTTATTTAAGCAGTTGGAAACTACAGGAATATCAGCTTGCAGTCACATTTTCTCACATACAGCTACACCATGTGGAAAAACTCAGCAGCAAAATATGACTGACTGCTTTGGAGTTTCTCTTATATTTTCTATGTGAAAATCAGAATCTAACGGGTGCATGTGAATAAAGTGAATACTTTAGAAGGCAGAAGGCATAAGCTGTTACAACTCCACTTAACTCAAAGGATTTCTGTCAGTAGAGGATTTGCCATCAGCAACTTCAATGCTCAGAGCATTCAGACACAGAGGATCATAAGAAATTCAGGTGATAGGGGCTATTTGATGCTTAAAATTCATCATACCTGCAGCCATGTCCAAATTGTGGTTCTGAAAAAAATACTTGTCTAACCAGTACACACAATACAATGCAGATTACACCCACCAAACTCACTTCTCTCAGCTTCCTGAAGGGAACTGTAGGCCTTTAGAATGGGATCAACAACAGCCCCCACCCCCATCCCTCAAACTGCAGTACACTATAAGACGAGAGCAACTGTTTAACGTCCTGGAAATACTAAAGAATTTGGAGGGTAAAAATGCCTGAGTGGGCCTAGAAAGCAGACTGAATTCACTTTATGGATTCAACAAACAGAAGCTTGCTTTTTACACTAATTTGATCTGAAACAAGTCACCTACAGCTCTCAAATCCATTAATTGACTAAATGCTGAGCACAGAAATAGACTCAGCAGGGTGGTATCTGGAAAGCTGCTGGGTAACAGCAAGCGTGAAGGAGCAGCCGGCCCACTGACCTTTCTTTGGTTTGGGACCATATTTTATGCTCCAAGGAAAGGCAACCTCTTCCCCTGCTTTGGAATCAGAGCTGCATATCAAAGCAAGGGCCAGACAGGTTGAGTATCAGTGGATTAAACTGCAGATTTAATTACTTATAGGACAACAGAAAGTTCTGGAGTAGTAGCTTGATGTTGTGTCCTTTAAGAAAATATTAGGTGTACATTTTAATACTGTTTAGCAGAAAGTACTACCCTAAAGCATCAATACAACACATTATTTCAGGCTACATAACACAGCAGAAGCTAACTTCATTCTGTGCTTGAATAGTAGGAAGGGGGATGACAGAAGTTGTCTGTTTTCCATGGACCACGGCATTAAGTGATGAGTGCTTCCACAGAGAAAAGGAGATTGTACCCAGGAGCAAATTTCTTGATCTCATGTCTGAAGAGGAGGATCAGCAAATATTTGGCAGAAACTAGAGGGAAGTTCCCCTTTTATGCATGCCAGTCTCCTCCTGGGAGGATCCCTAGTACTGTGAGAAGTCACATGAAGGCACAGAAGTTATCTTTCCATTTCATACGTTCTTTGGCCTGAGCTCTTGTGGTAAAAATGGAAGGTACAGCAACATGGTTCTTTGTCATGGTCCAGCTGAACAGGTGACCATATAGTAACAACTTTTAGTTATTACAAAATCTCTGGTGTTCTGGGAGCAGCAAACTGCAGTTGGAAGGCTGAGAGCCTCCTTAGCTGATTTCATGTCCAGTTTTACTCGTACACATGATGTTTTGTCACTAGGACTAAGCAGCACACAACAAATGTCAAGGAAACATACTGCTCAAATGCTATGTTTATAACTATACTGCTGTGCAGTTTCACAACTCCTACCCTAAACCACTGTTAGATCTATTGTGCTTGGTTAGCATTGTGCATCATCAGCAACTGCTCTTCAGGGAATTGTGTAAGAAAAAGTCAAAGCAGTAAAACATGATGTAAATATTTTGCTGTATGTGCTGTTATGAATTCTGACACTTCATTCAAAAGAATAATTTTAATATGCATCTCCCTCAGTCTAGGTTATTAACAGGCCACAAACACCTGAAATATCTAAGCATGATAGAGTCATATGAACTTTCCCTCATTATCAATTGTTGTGTTGTGTGACACTGAAAAATCCATGAGCAAGGGCCAGCTCCTACTAATTTGAGAGGTAATCTCTCAGTTTCAATGACAACAAAATTAGACCTTTCTAAAAATACCAGAAACAAAAATTAGCATCAAAATCCCTCAGCCCTGTGAATTCTGAAAAATGTGCTGCTGGTCTACACATTTTCTGTAGTAAAATCATTATTAGTGAAGACAGATATACTTTTATCACTTAACAGACTAATTAAAATTCGTAAGATGAAAATACTGCATTGCTGACTATGCACATCTTGCAAACTGTTACATACAGGTTTTAAAGTACTTTAAAAAATACTCTAAAAAGTATTAAAAGATTTTAATGTATTTAATGTTGTCCCTTTATGGTGTTTACTGGTACACTTCTACTTTCTGGTCTATCAAATGAAAACATCCGGTGGCTCTGAAACCACCGTTCCAAGTATATTCATTAAAGCCATGAATTTTGTTAAATGAGATGCAGCTTCTTGAGGGAGAATGAAAGGCAGGTGTCCTTTTGCCAATGTTGTATTCCTCTATAATGAAATTTCCCAAGACAGCACTGATGCTTCCTTTATAATTTCATCATTTCTTTCGTTTGTTCTACATAAGTCAGTAAAATGAGTCAGAGTTTTGTAAGATGTAAGAAACTCCAGAGGAAAGTCTCAATAGGAAACTTCTCACAACCAGTTTGTTTGATAACAGTACACATGTTCTACCAGACTCCTGCACCAAAAATCAGTGCTCTTAGCTCATCTGATCAAACTCAATACACTAATTGCCAAAAATCTATTACATAACCCTGTTTAACTTTACATAAGAGCAAGGGAGGCATGCTAAAAACCCAAACCAACATCCATCTTTGTGAAAGTCAACACAGCTCTTCACAGCAATGTCCCAGATAATAGTTTGTTGCTTTGAATGACATAGCCTATCATGTTTCTACTCTCTGGTCTCATTATATGGTCAGTATTATATAGCTGGTAAAGACTCATACACTCAGTGAGATAAGAAGGTTCAGTGTTTCATGATCTAGCAATCTACAGCTGCAGGCCTTACGTACCCTGACAGCAGCGTTAGGCCTTTTCAGTACTACTGATTCTTGGGTATTTTAGTTTTGGTTTTCTTTTCAATTCATAGCATTTAGGCATATCTTAGCACTGGAATTAAGAAAAAGAGTCACAGCACTGTTGGCTGTGAGACAGACGAGACCTAAAAAAAGTTAATGATGAAAACGAAAACCCGATAGTTTCCATCTAATCAGCTTTTGCTTCCTAATGGATTAGAAAAACTGTTGCATCCACTCAGAAATTAAAGACCACCTTGCCTCCACAAAAGTTGTAATTGGATGACCTATTTGCCAGGAATCATTAATTTACAGCTTTCCAGTCAGAACAGAAGAGTTTGATTTTTCTGTCATGTCACATACGGGATATAAACACAATACATCTTTCCAGGAAAGGTCAGCACATGAATGACATACAAAACCCAAATATATCACTCCAATTTAGTGAGAGGCAAGAGGATTGAAAATATTGAACCTGAAGTACAGGGTAATTCATAACAAATAATAACAAAATAATAATAATGATAATACTAATAACAACAATAATTAAAAATGGCAATTATTAAAGCAGCTCTAATTAATGCTGAAATTTTTTCATTTCATTGCTAAGACATCAGAGAAATAGCTGAAAAGAAAATATTTTCTGTATCACCTGGAAGACATTCTTTATTGTAATGTGCTGTTACTTGTCACAGTGTAGATCCGTGCTGTCTCTCTTCATAAACACTTCAGGTACTATTTACTGCTATGTCTTTTACAGAACTCTGTAGTATGAATGAAAATAACTATTACATTATGAGAAGCTTAACAAAATAAGAGGCCACTTGGACAAATCTGTAATTCAATATGAAATCTATCTGCTAGCCAGAATACTCTAGTTTACCATTTATCAGGTTCCTTATAGTCCCTAGAATTGTCTCCTAAATTTTGAAATTTTTTTCTTAAAGAAATGGATTTCCTTTTTTTCTTTCTAAGCTCTAAGAGATTTGGGTTTTGGAATATTTGTCTAGTGCATCAGTTGAAAAAACTGGCTTTGGAATCTTCTCTGGAAACACAGAGGTTTCAGGCATAACAGTATCTTCCAGGAGAGCACCAAATTTGTGGCCAAGCCACTAGGAAGGCTCAAAAGTAAGAATTTTGTAGTTCTAGTTATTAAGTAGCATGTTGAATTGATGTAAACTGCATCAAATGAAACAGGCTTCTCATATGATTCAGACTAATTCAAAAAAACCCCAAACCAACTCTAAAGGCAAGAACCAGGGAGCTCTGCCTTGTGTTAGTAGTGACTCCCAGCAGGCAGTTGAGAAAGCTCTGTGCCTGCAGGGACACTAAACCAACCCTTTTACTGAACCATTGGTTTCTGTTTCAGATGAGGACTGAACTGAAAAATATGTGGCACTCACCTTAAGTGAAATTCCAACCGTGCCTCACAACTAAACCTCCCCCCTCAAAGCATTCTACCTTCACAGTTACTACATCATCCGTTATGTATAATCATGTCCTCAAAGTAGGGCCCAGAATAATGGTTTTAATGAAATTTGGGGTCTGCAGAGGAAGCAAGAATCTACAAGTCCACGTCTAAAAGTAATCTATATACACTTCATGTCAAGCTAGACTTTCTGAACAGCTACTTGTGACTCTCTTTATGGCTACAGCTGCATACCCATAACTACATTTGTAAATAACATACATAAGCTATGTGTTAACAGATCAGGTAGAAAACTGTCCAGAACTGTTTGTTGTGAGCTGCATCATGTTCAATCCATGTCTTAAATCTCTGAGCTGGGCTATGTCAACTATCCCCACAGTCAGTTATCCCAAGGGGCTCCTGAAGAAACATATATAGGTTTCCTTTTAAAATAGTCAGAAGTAACTCTGAACATTCAACTGCACTGGGGAAAAAACAATTAGTACAGTTACTAAAGCTGCAGAGGTATAATAGGCAGAGGCATAATTATATGAAAATACTGTATTTCTGACTATGCGTATCTTGCAAACTGTTACATACAGGTTTTAAAAAGTACTTTTTAAAAGATTGTCATGTATTTAATGTTGTCCCTTCATGGTGTTTACTGGTACACTCCTACTTTCTGGTCTATCAAATGAGAACTTATATGGGGCACTCAAAACTCGCACAGTTTGACAATGGTTTGGACTCTGGATTTGGAGCAATCAATGGTCAGAATCAAAAAAGAAAAACATTGCATCTGCTGCTCTCTCTTTTTTAGTGAGGAATCAGTTGAAATGCATCTGGGCTGTCCATGCAGAGATAATTTTGTAGCATAAAATAGAGGGCCTCACCTTCCTGGATATCTTGCCTGATTGGAAATTAATAAGGTTGAAATGAGATTTAATGGGACACTGTATTTCTTCTTGTCTTGGGAAAAATGGCCCTGAAGACATAAGATAGTTATTAAACACACATTTCAGGATGGAATGGAATCAGCAGAGAAATCCCTCCCATGGTCTCAAAATACATTGTACATTTGTATAGATTGTATATATACATTGTATAGAGTGTATTTGGCTTAGGGATCATCCAGTATATGAAGTACACTTTGGGATTGTCCCAAATGCTTGTTAGACTCAGTCCCCCTGAATGTAAACACTTGTTGGCTCACAGAAAAAAGCTCCTTTCCACTGTACTAGATTGTTTTTTTCTCTGTCTGGTTTACTTTGGAATATCTACCAGACACACTTGGTATCACTTTTATTTAGCAAAGGAGTCTCATATGGACAGAACTGTATTGAACACATAATAGTTTCAGCTTAACAAGTACCACAGATCCCCTGCAGCTTAGTATGAGATTCTACAGACAACCAAGAAAATCTGAGAATCAGCTAAGGAGAAATAGTGTCACCCATTCAGAGTAATTTTAAAGTTCACACTTGTTGTTAACTGCCTGGATTATTTTATCCATCTCAAGACCACGTACAAGATCCGTAAAATGAGGGGGGTCTAAAAGGGCATAAGATAGGTTTAAAAATGGTCATATAGATATATGAGATACTTACTAATTCCTAGAGAAAATAAGATTTTGTAAAACACAGATTGATATTTGTAAGACATATTGAAGCTCCCTTTCTTAATCATGTCCTTCATCCAACTCTAGATTAAAACACCTATCACTGTCTGCATGAGTTGGGTATCTCTCCTTTTCATAGAGCCAATGTATACCTCTCAAGAGCAACCTGTGAAGTCAGGAGAGCAATTAAGAAAATCTTGTAGTCAAAACCATTCACTCAGTATAGTTATCTAGTGCTGTTTGTGATATATCCACAAATAGCAAACACAACTGGTTCTTAGAGACCTACCAGCTTTGCTGAACAGCAACTGGAAGCCGGGGGGACACACTAGGGCCTTGCAAGTGGCAACAGATGCCAAGATTTAGATAACTAACTCAGAACCCTCACAACAGTTGGTGGGGTTGTACCAGGAACCACAAGTGACCCCAGTGGAGGCTATACCCTCAATGATGGGTGCCATCCTGCAGGGTCTGAGACAGGTGGGTAGAGACAGAGACTGGTAAGAGGTTTCACTGACAACCCTCAATCTAATGAGGGTTTGAACCAGGTCCAGGGTTTGTCTGAGAGATCCAGATGGTAGCAGCAGGACATGCAGCTGAAACATGGGTTCCCTAGGCATGGGAATGAGTCTATAGTGTAACTTATGCCAAGGGCTGAGCTAAAATGGGACTCCTGGGTCCACGTGCAGGATTAGGGGACCCAGATAGGGCTGATCAGAGACATTAAGGTCCACAGATGCCCCCAGAAAACTGATTGGTTGTTGCCTTGCTCTCCAGACCCTGCTGCCCAGTTCAGCACAACCATCAGGGAACACCCAACTCCTGGAAACCCATGTTCAGGTGTTGCAATCTGGAACTGGATCACTCTCTAGGCACAGGGTTCAGCTGACAAAACACGTCTGCAGTTGGAGATGCCACATGGTACTCAAGACAGCAGGTATTATACAGGGCTGTGGTCAAAACCATATGTCTTTTTCTAGAGCAATGTCTGGGGGCCCGGTGGGACACTGTGAGGCACATCTGGTGCCTTTGTGTAGGTGGTGAATCTCATCTTGGGTATCTTAATTCACGAATAGGTTTTAAAAAAGCAGTGGCACAGCTGATGCAAAAAGAGCACTTCAAAAATGTTAATTGTCTCAAAAGACCAACTTTTAGACAATGTCATGATACAACTGTAAGGCAACCAAGCATGCTTGTGTGAAAAAAGATTTGGACAGGATAAGCCTTTTCAGGAACCATAACAATTACACCCAATGAGCAGCTCTTACTATGAGCACATTAAGTAAAACAGTCCACAGAAGCAGGTTCTGATCACTCAACAAAAGCAAAAAAAGGCTCTTCGTTTTCACCTAATTCTATAAACTAGCAACAACAGCATTTGACATTTTGCTTTTTTTCTGACAACATGGCGTGGGAAGCTGCTTTTGTAGTAGCAACTGGTGGATCTCCTGTGTGTACATATACAGTACATAATGTTTATGGGTTTAAGCACTAAAATATATTTTAAGTGTAGTCTGTAAAGTAAAAGAAGTCTCATAACTACATGTTATAAAAAAGAAAAATAAAGAGAGATAAATATGCATATACATGAAATAGAATATTGCTCTCTTAGAACAATAAAGTGTGACTTTTAATGACTGTGAGTCATTAAAATAAACATGGGGATAAAGGTAATTGCTACTGTACTTCCTGTAAAAAAAAGAACATGTAAAATGGAATTGCTTGAAAAACAGAATACAGATGGAATTTCTGGTAAATCCTCAATAGCCTTTGATGATAATTTCACAGCTGAGAGAATTATGCAGAAATTCTCTCTTTTTTCCCTCATTCTGAACTTAAGAGTTGATTAAGAGGCTGGGCATATTCACGATTAGCTATGCAGAGATAAATGTTTAAATCTCAAGAAATTTCTTGCAATACAATGAAAGTCTGTGTCATACTGTCATATATGAGTTTATACATTTTGTTTGTTCCACAAGCTTTGATTTAGAGTGGGAATTTTCAGTTTACAACTTAAGTGGAAGATGAAAAACAGCTGTATTCATTGTTTAAATGTTTTTACTGTTGGCATCAGCTGCAGCAGCTTAATGGTTTTGATAGAGAAAGTCCTGAGGCTCTGCAAAGCAACCATGTTCTGTTCTCTCTGGACATGGGATAAATCAGTTTCTCCACGGTGATTCATCTGGGTAATTCAACTGCAGGTTGTCAAGTCCAGAAGAGGCTCTTATCCAACTATATTCAGGAAGAGATGGGAATGGATGACTGGGAAATATAAATGACCTTTTTCTCCAGATAGATCTGCTGCATGTATCCTTACATATAGCCTTCTTCTGAGTTCGGTACAGGCCCACCATCTGATCTGCTATTCAGGCAAAAATTTCAGGTTTTCAATTTTCTGTTTGCTGGATAATGAGCACTATGCTCTTTCCTTTATCCTTTCAGTTGGCTGAACTGGGAGTCCTCATTTATTATCTTTGGAGAGTAGTAATAAAAAGATCATTCTATACTTAAGGTTAGTTGACCTCTCAAGTGTTGCAGGCTCAGTAATGCAGGGAAATAAGACAAATAGACCATTTTCACAGCTTTCAGCTTACCAGGACCCCTGAGCACACATAGCACCAGCTGCAAGAGAGAACTTGCAAAGAGACATAGAACTGAAGTGATAGTGTTCCTGAGAATGAGCTGTGGGTAGGTGAGGTGTCCAGGGAACAGACAAATCTGTCGGCAACTGAGGCACAGACCCAGACCAGCAGGGAATCTGAATCGTTTATTCAAAGAAACGAGCTGGTTTTATACACTTTTCTAAGGCACAGTATTTCCTTATATGGCAGTCCTCACTACGTGATGCAACACACTTCCTAAAAGTCCTTCTATGGGGTGATCACTTGCTGTTCACCCTTCTGCCAGCTCCTGGCAGCCTCCTCTCCATAGGGTTCTGCTGTGTGACACCTCCTCCCGCCAGGGTCTGGTGGAGACAAGCCTCTGTGCGCTGCCATGTGCTCCTTTGTGCTGCCACGTGCCTCTGCAGGCAGGTTTTACAGCTTGTAACTCAACTTTATTCCATCTCTTCCCACAAAATCATTGCTAAGTGAGATTGCAAGAAACAAAGTAAAACTTGGACCTCCTCTCAAACTTCCTCTGTCATGGTCTTGTTGGGTCAGTGACCACCATGGAGACAAATAATCCTGGCGGGACCTGAAAAAGATGGGACAGCCTCTAACAGGGGTGGTTCTTCTTGCAAGCCTCCTGAATGGCCCACATCAACAGTTTGGTGAACCTCAGCACAGGGATAAATCCACCAGACTGCCTTTTTATGCTTTAATATCTAGAATCTGACTTTTCTTTATCTAAAGCCTCTAGAGTTGCAGAATGAACTTGAAAGCAGGACTGAATGTAAACCAAGAAGAGACGGCTGCTTGAGTTCACAGAAGACAGCAGTTTTGCATGGCATTAATCAGTAAGAGTGGTAATTCAGAGGCACATTGTTAGGCTTCATACCTTTGCATTGTTAATAAATTGTAGATCAAAGCATGGACAAAACTCAGAAAATTTAAACTATTTATATGCTTCTTATTGGTGAACATGGCAGAAACAGTGCTTTTGCAGCATTTTCCCCCTTGTATTTGAAGAATTGAGCACAACAGAACTCCTTGAAAGCACAGTAAGCATGCGTGACTAGTTCAGTAAATATACACTCTCTCTCATTTGGTGTGTCAGTGGACCTAGCCTAATCTGCATGTGACTGTCATGATGGTTGTAGTAGTTCCCTTTGCAGTCATTCCTCCCAACCCAATTCCCTCTCTGGTCCCAAGCCACATTCGCATTTAGGATGTAGCATCATGCAGTTCCTGCAAAGTCCTTTACTGTTTGTTACTGTCTCTATGTATATCAAAGAACAAGGAAATAAAAATAAAGAAATGCTAAGATTCTCCTTAGCCCTAAGCAAGATTTTCAGCTTAAAATCACCATTACAGAAAATTTTTGGTAAAGGACAAAAAACCCCAATACTTGAGACATCATTTTGCTTAAAAGGATTTTTTTTCTCTTTCCCCTCTTTTTTTGTTTCAGAATTTTGAACTAAAAGAAAAAAGTACCACATATTCTGTTTCTTCATGGGGATACTCCATTTGCTCCTACACCAAAGTAACCCCTCAGAGATGTACCTTATTTCTACAAACACGGTTACTAGCTGTGCAAGCAGCTGGGGTACGGACGAGTATAAGCAACAACATTGGATAATCAAGAAGTCAAGTCAAGAAGACTTGGAAAAGTGGAAGGGGAAGAAAAGGGAAAATATAACTTCTCTGTAGGGTTTCAAAGCTTCTATTGAATCCCACCATTTTCCTGACCTCAAGAAATTTGGGGAAGGAACTACCATTCTCAGAGAAACAGATTCTTTTACCTCCCAGTATTTTTCTCTTTGGTGAAGAGGAAAGCTCAATAGCTCTTGAAACCTCCCTCTCTTCTACACCAAGAGAGGAAAATAAAGGCTAAGTGACAAAAGAGTTAATAAGCATTCTAGCAGTCAGGATGCAGGGTTTGCGTTTACACAGAAAGGAGAAAAGTGCATTTGGTAGAATAGGACTGATTCAGAGCAGAAATTGCAAACATTGACATGAGCCAAATTTTACATTGTGTAAAATGTGTGGGAGTAGTTCTCATCTCCAGTGCCTTTCTATAGGACCTCTAAATAACAGCTCACAAAGACAACAGATATGTCAATTCATTCTTATGTAACAAGACTATTTTCTTGGCGGTATTACCACAGTTCATGGTAGACATTAATTTGTACTAGAAAGGTACTACGTAATAAATTGCAATTCATCACCTCAGAGCCAAAAAGTCTGTCCAACAAAGCAACAAGTAATTGGGGTTAGAATTTAGGATTGCATTGGGAGTAGATTATAAACTCCTTGGAGCATCTTTGCTTTCCTGTGTTGTGTTTATAACACTAAGAGTAATTGAGCACTGCTTCCCAGTTATGCTTCATCAGCACTGCCACCATAGACCCCAGCACCCATGGGGAGCTTTACAACACAAGTGCAATCTGAAACTATTAATCTATTCACTCTTGAAAACCAGTATTATTATATAGCACTGATGAAAGTAATCCATAAAATGAAACCAAGGAAATACTTTTCTTTGTAAGAAGGCAAGCACTAAGCTGCATTTAATTGAGGTTGGGTTCTATTCTCAATTACTAGTGAAAATGTACTGTCGCTCTGATCTCAAGCGGTTCAAGCATGATGATGTTACATATGACTACAAATGTCCTTTTATTTTCAGCCCATGTTTTAGACTTCTGCAAGCACAAATACAACTGTTATCTCTGTTTGAAAATTGCAGAACAAAATCTTGTACCTACCAAAAAATAAAATTTTACCTGTTCCCCTGCAACACCTTCTTCAAAATCAGCAAGTTAAATATACTGCATTTTTAAGATGCAATTAAAGAAACTGAAAAAGTAACTGACCTCTTGCCGTTTGAAATTTTGAACATATTCTTCAAACTGTTCATCTTTAGTTTCATCTGCTTTTCCTAGTTTTTGAAGTACCTATAGTGAAAGGAAAAGTAATAATTTAATATTTATGACACAAATCAAAACCACTGCTATTTTCAACACTTCTGTTTTTGCAGTTAGGTGTAAATAGCATTTTACTTTTCGGGGTGTTTCATGCTCTACAATTCCAAAGTTCCCACAAGACACTATTTTGTCAAAATAAAGGATAAAAGCAGGAGTATGGTGTGGGGGTGTGTGTGTGTGTAAATATACTCCCAAGTATGGAGTCCTTGGGAGAATGTTTCTTGTTTTTTTTTAGTGAAACAACTTTTCTTTTAGCAAAGGCTCCCATGGTTTCAAAGCAAGAAGGAATGAGAGAATTTTGCTGGCACTACAAATTATTGTCTGTCTCAGACAAAGAAAGAAAAAAAACCTCATTAGGTTTTTCTTCTCATTACATTGAACAGTATTAACATTATTCTTATCTGCATGATTTTCAACATAAAGTCTTAAAAATTAAAGAACTGTAAGGCTGATGCTTATTTAAAACTTGGTGTTCATTTTGCTCCCCTCATTAATTCATAAGTAAATTGTTGTCCACTAGATAATAAGTATGCTACAATAATTCAGCAATAAGCACTATTCAATCAGCAATCTCAAAAGTAATTTGACACAGCTACGCTTTATGCTGTATTTAACCACAATAAATGCATTCTATTATTAAATCCCATTGCCATCCATTCATTATAATACTGAAGACTTAAACATAGCTGCAAATAGGCTTCACCCTGCTTGTAAAGCAATCCCCAAATCTTTACGGAGTACTTGCTTGTGGGAATGAACCATCCCACATATTGATGTTCAGATTGCTCTCCCATTACAAATTGACCAAACTATCTATTTGCACAGTTAATAACAAAACCAAACAAACCAAAACAAAACCAAAACCCAGAAGCCCCACAAAATTGAAACAGTAGCAGTTAGCAGATAATATCAATAAACATAGAAACATTACTACCTATTCTTCTCAAAACAAAGAATGTACAGCTCCAGTAGTACCATATTCTTTCTCAGGCCACCTTCCTCTCCCAAGCCCAGCCAGTCTCACAGCACAAAATCAGGCTGCACAAAGGGGTGGTGAGCATTGCTACTGTGGAAACCAGACGTCAAGATGATCATGAAAGTGACGCAATGCTACCTGTGGACATGGCATGTGCAAGGAAGTTTTGGCATAATTACAGCAGAAAGACAGAAAGAATGATATCAGAGAAGAATAAAAAGACATAGAGTAGCCTTTTGCTGCCAATAGCTATGTTCATTTTTTGGCATGTGTGGGCATTTCTGGTTGCTTTTAAAACAGATAACTAGTCCCAAAAATCTCATACATTCTCATCTCCAACCTCTTCATAAAATATTAGTAAGTATCACAGAGAATTTTACAGACAAATCATTTAATTTAACACTTTGAATCATCACAGGCCTTCACATTGCTCCTTGTCACCAATGAGCCAAAGAGTCTGCCCCCAACTGTGGCATGGCTTTGATCTGCACCGGGGGCTTTCAGAAAATCCAACGTTGCCTTTTCAAAGAGGTCGCTGCCAGGTAAGCCTCCTAATCATGGCAATACATTCAAACTACATTTGAAGCAAGAAGCATGTTAACTGTAGTAAGAGCAATTCATAACATAGATAACAAACTACAGCATCAAAAGTTGTCATTATAGAGTCTTTTTTCCGTATCAGTGGCGCACATCTATGTTTTCAAATGTGCACTCAGGCCCAATAGTGCAAGGCTCAGAAGGGAACAACCTCCCGTAGCACCTACCTCCTATTTGGTTTGGGGTTTTTTTATCCTATCTCCAGTTTTCTATTTCTATACAGATACTTAGCTGAACTAAGATGCAGTTGTTATAATCTAGCCTCTACAAACACCAATCCTAATCTTAATCCAGATAATTTATAAAATAGTTTCTCAATTTTCCCAATCCAAATCAGAACTATAAATAGGTCATATGGTTGGATATAAAAGTTCCAAGCCAGAGGCTTGTCATTAGTTAAAGAAATTTACCCTCATGGAAGTCCTGCAGGTCATGCAATGTACACAGATAACTGGGGTTCACTTACTCTTTTGCTAAAAGCAACCCTAATCCCATCCCCACAATTCCATATAGAGACCGTGGAGCAGACTGGGGCTAAAATAAACTATTCCTCACACATTCTTTTAGATCCCACTCATATAACTCCATGGACTACTGAATGTGTATCTCAGCCTTTTACAACCAACCTAGCTGTATTCACAAGTTTAGCATTGGCAGTCTAAACAGAAAAGTGGCCAGGCTGACAGTCATAGAAACTGACCCACCTTTCAGCACTTGTTTGTGCACTTCTGTCTCAAAGTGGAAGTCTCTTGTCAACAGAAGTCTATAGTTTATAGTTTATTTTTGCTCAGTTAGATCAGCACCTATAGGGTGCTTTTGGAGTAGGGTTAAAGCCAGATGAAGGCTTGTCTGCCCTACATATGGGTTACTCTAACTCCACCACCCCCACCTCATGGACAGACTGAAATAAATTTTAAACATATTGTTCATCTTGTTCTGTGGAATACGTGGGTTAAAGTCAGGGTTTGGTCTATGGCTAGGGTTAGGAAAAGGCAAGTAGAACTAGGTTCAGAACAAGAGAAAATGGATTTGAAACACACAGGTTATTGGAAAGCATCTGATGGTAAAATGAAGGCTGTGCTCAGGAGCAGCAAGTGCCTAACCTCCCCCTTAAGCCTCAGTTTGACCACCCTTCTAGATAAGGATAAACTTTATTAACAGGAATAGCTCAGTTTATTGGTGGCCCATGAGGACAGGAGAAGAGTAGATGGACTGTGTTTCACAGAAGCCTTGGAGGGCTCTACAAAGTGCTAAAGAAAGGAAATCTGGACTGATAAGTGGCTAATATTTTATTTTAGGTCCATGTGGTAAGTAATCCATATTATGGATTTGAATTCAGGTTATTAGGAAAAAAAAAAGAGCAGAGGAATCAAAGATCTTGAACATTCGGTGGCCTGTAGGGCTTGAATGAGTCCAGAACTTAGTGAAGACAAGTGGGTAGCATTATTTTTTCTTAGCATACCCATACAGAGAAATAACATTTGATGTTAAGTTTGAGAACAACTATCAGTGTGTATGAACAGTCTGTATCATTTACAATAAAATAAATTCTAAAAATTAAAGAAAGGGACATGAGCTGAATCTCAATAAATATTCTATACTCAAGGTTTTTGCAATCTTTCGAAGATTGTATAAAAATAGTTGATTAACGTGTTCACCCTATTAAAATAAAACTAGGATAAAAGCTACCTCATTTCATTTAATAAAACTAAATCACCTACCACTAAGCTTCCTCTTAAAATGACATAAAAAGATTTTTTAAAAAAGTATCTTGAGTATCAGTGTTGATCCAGCATGTTGCTAAGAATATATGAACTAAATTGTTAAGTCCAATTAGCATTAAGAATGAAGTAAAAGTTAAATTTAATACAATGGTAAACTTAGATACTATTAAGTAAATACATGTAGAGAGGAACTGTCAGGCAATGTGGTACTGACATAACATATGGCAAATTCTACACTAACACACAAAATTTGAGTAAGAACATTAATCATGTCTGATATAATTTATAAATGTCGTCAAGAATATTTCCATTTGGAGGTGCTGCATCTTCAATAAAACTTTCAGATGATGTAAGATTAAACAATACCCCCTTTAGTCTTCTAAGTGCCTTTATTTAGCATATAATACATTCAGTTGTATGAGGATCTTGAATTCAAATGAGCAGTTTTAGAATGATTGTAATGTGAATGTTGTTAAGTGCTTGTAACATACCAAAGAAACTAATATAGTAAAATAAACTACAGATTAGCTTGAAAAAGCTTGATTACACTGAAAACTCTTGTCTTGAGGCAAAAATGACAGTGTTACACCACCTCCTGAGACTACCACCCTGACAGGCCTAGGCATCCTCTCCTAAAAACGTTTTTAAGACTATGGCAGTTCAAGGAAAGAAAAAAAAAAATTAAATAAAAAACAAACAACCCTGAAACTGAATCTCTGATGTAAGCTGTGGCCACCCAGGAGCTGCCTCAAGGGCAGCTCAGCTTCCTGCAGAGCAGCAGCAGGGTGGGCAGGAACTGACCTCATCAGACGTCCCAACATGCATCATCCCCAGTCACATATCAGTATTCTTAAAGAACAACCAACACGTTCAAAACCACACAGAGCAGGAAGATATGACTGCTCAGACAGTGCTACCTAGGAGAAGACTTCATCAGAAATCGACCGGATCGTTAAAATACTGAAAACATTAAGTTAATCTAATCTGCCAAAAGTAGCACAATTTAGGGTATAACAGAATAACCCCAGTGTGAAAAGTAAGACAAACACTTATGAGAGTTCAAAACTGTTGCCATGGACTCCCTGTCCAAAATTTTTTGAGAATAGTAAAGTGCTCTGGATCTCACTAATGCAAACTCATGGATCTATAACACTGTTCCACAATCCTTTTGCAACACAATTCCACAACATTTTTTATTTTACCTAATACCATACTCTTCTACAACCTGTAAAAGAAATACTAGGGCTGCATGACTAATATGTGCAGTTTTCCAAAGGAGTTTCACAATGGTACTTCTGAGCAGAAATTGATTAAAATGAAAACCAACCATGGAGGAGAAATCATTTTAAAGTTACCCTTGTGCAAAACATCATATGGATATCAGAAAATGCTCACAAAATTTAAAGAAGTATTTGCCCAATATAAAATAGCTTTGAAAGAAGCTTCTTATGATACAAAACAATGCTTATCTGAGATTAAAAAAAAGAAACACAGTGAGTCAAGTTCGAAGTAAGCATGATTGTATTTTAACTTCACCAACTATGTAGTAGTATATGTCAACTTATAAAGCAAACATACATGGCCCCAGGCTTACCAGAGCCTGACAGTAATTCCAGACAGACCAAAAACTCCACCCCACCAATCATCCTGCCCCAAACCAACCATCTCCCCCCACCAAAAAAACCCACAGAAGCACCACAAGCACCTCCATGTTTAAAAAGACAATTTTTTTTTCATGTTATGGGATGCTATACAAAGTGTCCAATACCACAAAATCATAAAAAAGTGTCAAAGTAGAAAAGTTATGCACAGTCCATGATACCCAGCTGGTATTTGAGAAGTGTAGGAGCAAAGTTTAAGAAATCCTGTTTGTTCCAGAAATTAAAGCTGGCTAGGAAGATAACATATTAAAGTATAAACCCTGGTATAGAATTAATTTCAAAACTTATATACTGACTTTCACTCAAGCATGACAGCAGGGTGTTAGCACAAGAAACAGAATACTCAACAGTCATTGAAGCTACACAAGATTCCCACCTCCTCACAGTTAGCACATGTGTTGCTGAAGTGAAAACAGAGGGAGAATCATTACAAGGATGCTGCTTAGTTGTTCTGCTGCAAAGACAGGCAGGAAGAGACAGTACAGTGGATTACAGATATAGAAGTATAAAGCTTATGGACCTATTTGTTTAGTCCAGCTAACAGAAAGCCTCCTCCAAAGAGGTAACATTCATATCTAACAAGCCAAAATCTAGTTGGGCAGCATTTAATAACAAAACCAATCTTTTTCTGTCATGATGTCAAAGTCTACAGTCTTCTGCCTCCATTTCACTTGAGCATTGAAATCTCAAAATATGGTCAGAAAAAGAAGATGGGCAATGAGATATTTTTAGATATTGTGTCCTAGGTTACAGTGTAAGATGTAACCAAAAGCATGTATTCTATTACCATCTTCACAAGCTGTTAAAGCATGGGGATAGTGGTTGTTATTTCCTACCATGATTCATCCCTGATAACTCCCTCTGGGTACTATCTCTGCTAATGAGCCATCAAGGACCCACTGCATGACTCACAGAATTACATCATCCCACTCTGAGATGCTCTGCCCAGGGGGAGGAGCCAAGCATTCCCCTCTGGATATAATCTGGGGTTTGGAACAGCACAAGCAACCCTACCTACTGGATTCCCAGAGGACAAGAGCTACCACTCAACCATCAGGTGAAGACCAGACCCTTCTATAGGATCACCACTTCAACACAACCACTTCATCTGGACTGCTACCACCACCCTGACTAACATGGTGTCAGGCTGTATCCTGACTCTGTCAGTGTTCTTGTACTATTGCATTTATTTTAATTTTCCTATTAAATTATGATTCTGACTTGTGATCCCCCACTGGTTTGTTTTCAAACTAGCACATATTGTTACACTGTAGGATTAAAAATTAGATGGGTTTTCATAATAAGAAAAATAATAAATACAAGATTTTTTTAAAAACCTGTTAATTTTTTTCTCTAGTACTGAACACACCCAGTAAGTATAAATTACCATTTTATGACAGAGCTAAGATTCCCGTGTCTGAAATAGCATAGTGTATTGCTCAGTTTCAGTTCTGCTGTGAATATTTTGATCTCAGCATAGTTCTAATGCAACAGGCTCAATCACTTCTCTAAGCAGTTGACTGAATTTCATACTCTCCATGCTATATAGTCATACGCTTTTCAAGAACTCAGCCTTGCCCTTGTACTCCTGCTGCTCTTTCACCATTGCGTTCCTGAAAAAACACCAGCTGACAGTGACAAATGTTTGCTGAAGCCTTTGTTCTCATTAATATCTGCTGCAAGGTTGTGGAAAAGAATCCCTTTGCCATTGACAGACTCTCAAAAGCCTGAAAACCTGATTAATACAGGACACTGAGCATTTTCCTATGAAATTTTTACCACAGAAAACACAGACACCACAATAAAGCTCTTCACTTAAAAGCAATTGCTTTGTGAGGTGCTGGTTTCTGTTACTAATCTTATAAAATGACTGAACTTAGCTCAGGTTTCCAGATCAGCTTTAGGCTATCTGTGGTTACCAGTCCTTTATTCTGTGCACACTGGCACTATTAATGACACATAGAACAACTGATCATTCATCAAATTACGTAAAATCTTCACTGTCCTGTAATGTATTTTATATCTTTATTATTGTACTGGTAATGATTCCTCAGACCCCTCCTAGGTCTTCTCCTACACTAGGCACAATAATGCTAATTTGTCCACCATTTACAGTTGAGTTTTATTGCTCAAGTTTGACACAGTGGATCATATCCTAGAAGAAAGGCCATCACAGTAAACTGCATTTGGGAATGCATCATTTAGTGGCATTGTGCAGCTCCACAATTGCTATCCTAATGTGTAACATAGGCAATTTCTGCTGTACAAAGCCAAGGAGAAGTCATATCCTGAACTGTGTGAATGCATGAAATGTTGAGTAATGGAAGAGGGCAGCTGCTAGGTACCAGGCACTCTCCAGTATGGAAGAGCATTAAGACAACTCTACGGGTCAGACTAATTGTCCATATAACAGGACCTAACATCTAACGAATCTCTCTCCAAACCCCCTCAAACAAGATGACTAGGGAAGATACATGACAACTGTGCACTACTACTTATACTTGTAGAGCCCTTTCCCAACCACGAAAACTGAATTTCAATCAATTCTTGATGTTGTCTCTTTACATTTTATAGACCCAGTGGATTTTTCTTATTGATGGACTGTCCTACTGCTTGTGAAGCTCTGATAAGGTATTCACTGCTTAAAGAAGCAAAAAGGTGCACTTCTCTTACAAATGATTTCTTTTGTTAATTTTTTGTAAGCTTTTGCTTGCTGGTGCTTTGAGTACTGTAAAATACCATGATGCATCATAACAGTTTGCTTAACAAATGAGAAGAGTACTGAATAGTATGTAGACAAGCATAAATCACTATGATTAGCTACATTCTCATAATCAAAACTGTAAGAGGGAAATGCAGCCTAAATGACAAATGTAAACACTATGCAATGAGAGATGATCATAGTAACCTTTCTGCAAATCACAGAATCTAATTGTTCATCATTGCCCAGATAGTATAAAAATGCTCTAAAGAGATCCACAAAATAAACAAGATTATGATTGCTTTTGGAATGAAGCCAAAGACTTCCGCCTTAGTCCTTGGTCATTTGGTTAAAACCAGAAAGTACTTTACAGAGTACACTGACCTGCATATTGCAGTGTACCACAATATATAGGCAGACCTATATATTGTGGTACCTATATAGCATCCAGCAAATTTCATCTAAATGAAATCTACTTTCATGGAAGTATGCGCCCTTGCAAAATTTAACACAATAGCAGGTGGTTACCATTCTGCATAAAGTACAACCCTAACAGGTCCAGCAGTAAAACTTTGCTGGGCAGTAGAAATGTAAGGAGACTGAAGGATGAGCTTTCAAGTTTACAAAGGCCTCATTTTGCTTATGAGAAGGGAAGGAATACTAACAGCTGTGTCAGTGTACTGCAAGGGACTTCTGCTTTTCTCTTAAGAACTTCACAAAACTTAATGCTATGGGGTCCCACATGACAAGGGGACTCATCAGATACTCTCTGTATGTATTCTGAAAGGTGCTTATCCCTGGTGGATGTGAAAACCTGGTACAGCTTCAAACAATAAAGAAGCTGTTCCCTGGACTGTATGTGAGGCTAGCCTATCTAATAGAGGACAGCATCAAGGTAGAGATGCTGGAATGGTGCATGACAGGTGATTTTCATAGAATGTTGCTTAAACAGGAAAACAAAATGGAAAGGAACAATAAAAAACATAGACCAAGATATATAGAGAAAAAAAGAGTGAGAAATCAAAGAAGGAATTAAGTGGGAGTCAAATGATTATGAGAGAATAGGAACCAAGCTAAAAACAAAGAATCAACTTTGAGAAATCACAGGTTTGATTCGTTTGCTTTCCCATAGTCATCTCAGATCACACAGGATGTCTCAAACACCTCTGTGCAGTTGGCAAACATGACATAGCTTGAGGCAAGGCAGGATACAACTCAAGCAGCCTATGTGTGGGCTGCTGAACTGAACTATTAATACCATAGCAACACTTATGATCCTCAAACTTTTGAGTTTTCTGTTTCCTCACAAAATTGTTTAATACAATAATAATGCATTTTTTGGTCACTTTACCATTGGGCAAAAAAGGTACGGAAAAGGCAAGTAACTTCTACACCAGGCTCAGAGAAGGTTAATCATAAACCAAAATCTGATTATTCTAGACTAGCATCTTAACCTCTGGGCTATCCTCCTGTGAATAGCAGTACAGAAATCTGTTGTGTTCAGAACATCTGCACTAGACCTATAAAGAAGAGAAAGAACGAGACAAAAAGGCATCTCAAAGAACTGCAAAGACAATCTCTTTGCCCTTCTCTGGCTATTGTTGCTCTCATACTTCTTGAAAAGATTGATTACTTCTTTTGATTGAATAAGGTCTAAATTTAACTGCCTGAATAATTAGCAATGACATCCTTGGCTGAATTTCTGTGTCCTTTACGTAATCTCAAATAAAACAAAACATTACTCTGCTGAATTAAAAAAAAAAATAAAAATCCTGTCATCTGTTGTTTCTGCCTGTACTTAGTCATGTAGCTGAAAAGTACTTGGATAGCTTTCTAATAGTGACCAGTGTGTCTTTGCCTTCTGGAAACTAGCTGTGCACTCAGATTCACACTCTCCTCATTACTTCCTATTTCCCTCCATCTTACCTGTTCCTCCACTTTCTTACTACCCTTTGGCTTGTTCTCTACCCTTACTGTTGAGCAGACTCTTTCCTTAAAACTGCTCCCTCCAAAAAACATTAACAATAGAAGAAATATTTTATTTACTGCCTTTGATAGCATTTCAGTTTGTTCATGTAACAACTTCATTTACCTGATCTACTAACTTTTGGGCTGCAAGCTTTTCAAAGCAAGAGACTGTCTGAACCTCTGCCCTTTATAGCACTGAGGACAAAGGACCATCCTCTCAAGTTGTTTGAACATCCTGCCAAAAGACATGATTAATAATTTAACTTCTGATGGCTATATTTACCTGGTGACCAGCTAGTTCTTTTGCTGTCTATTTACTTGATACTTCTAGTACTTAAGAATGAAGAAAAAAAAGGCTTAAGCGGCCACTTGATAAACTTTCTTCCACCATATTTCCAAGGAATAAAAAGCACAGAATCAAATACGAAACAATTGCCATTGATGAAACTTCAATTTGAACTTTTTCAAATTAGATTTAGATTGTTATTTCAAAATTGAGTAATTACTTATATAGTACTTCTTAAAAATATGCTCTGAGAACTTATCAGAGGAACATTAAAATCATCTACGAAAACATTTAGCGCAAAAATCTTTTTAAGCCGGAAGCAGCCACAATACAATAAACAATTCAGCCTCCTGTACAAAAGGGCCAGTAAGGCTCATCCTTGCACAAGTAAACTAAGATAATTTATTGTCCCAAAGTCCTCAGCAGTGATACCTAACAGAGAATGTGTTAACTCTAAATTAATTTTTCTTTTTCTGAGCAAAGAAGAGAGATATCAAATATAAGTTTCTAATTTATCTGTAGCTACTACTGTTTCATTTCTTAATCAAACATTTAAATTCTACCTGGAAAAAGACAACTTTTTCCTTTACAGACTGTCTCTCTGGATTTATCACAGCAAATATATGGTGTTCTTCTTGGCTGCTGGCAGTTTTAAAAAAAACCAAACGTGGCCAAATAAAAAGATCTCGTTCAATAATTCAATATAACAGACTTTGAAGTGCACATGCATCTTCCCACTGTTTAGTTCCACAAGATATATGTGGCAGAGTCTTGTTTATTCAACTCTGATGATATGATTCCAGTGGATCACAGAATTTAAGGAATTTAGCTTTCAACAGTGATGCTTTTCAGGCTATTTCCACTTATATTCCCACTGCTGTATCTGATTTTTGCAGTTCCAAGATCAGTGACAATATTTCCTATTGATTTTGATTAAATAAAACAGAACCAATTTTTAATAAAATAGATGGATTTTGGCATTAAGTAGGTAGAGAGCATTAGTGGCAAAATATGTCCTTTCAGTAGAATGATATGAAGTTGGAAAATCTCATTTGACAGCATTATAGATATCTCTATGTTACTTCTCATCACAGAAGGCAAACAGAGGTAATTTGTGAATGACATCAGTTTCTTCAGTGTGGAGTAAGAACCAGATAAAAGTTTTTGAAGAAATTGTCAGAGTTGCTGGGAAGGAAAAAAATGATAAAAGAGATACTTTGATTTGATATAATACATTTTTCTAATGATTGCCTTTAATATTATAATCCACATCCTAAGCCACAAAATTACATTTACATTAGTAACTATGCAGAGATGATGCCAAATAGAGAAAAGATTACAGCCATTCATGACATGGGTAAATTAACAGAGATCACTTACTTCTCATCTCACAGCGTCAAAACAGGTTAATTTGTTTTCCTTCCACTTACATCACTATCTCTACAAGACAGGCTACTAGTGGTTTTGTGTCTTATCAGTCCGGCTTCTAAATTAGTCCATATGCTCAAAGTAGCAATACAGATGCCTAATCTTGACTGCCTCCTCCAGTCTGATCTGTCACATTTCCACAGATACTTCTTGGAAAGGAATTGGCTGAGGCTAGAAAGAGTCACCCACATTTGTTCCAGCATGCACTGAGGCGAAGATGTTGCCCACCCAGAGACTCCTTCATGTCCAGCAAGGATAGGATTTCTCTCTGCAGACTCAGGTCAACCTTCATTACAGAACTGATGTAATGGAGCCCTGGGGAAACAAAACCAAAGGTTTCCAGCATGGTTTGGTAGCTTGCTAACAAAATATTTCACCACCTGTTAAGACAGTCTCATGTCATGCCACATATAGCATTGCGGTACATGAAGATAACTTTTTCTAGTGCATTGCAAAACATTTTCCAGATTGATGCTCATGTATGGAGGAATTTACTGTTTCTTCGCAGATCATGAAAATATTGCACACTAAGTATCCAGTGGTGTGCCTGGCATGGCAACAGTTGCTGTACCAAAAGTACCCAGAGGTACTTTTCACCACTGACATGCTTGAAACCTCTCTCCTCTCTCCTCATCTGGAGGAAGACAGTGACACTGATGGAACATTCCAGATAACCTCATTCTTCTCTAGATGGAATGATAAATAAGTTTGGGGTTTTTTTCAAAAAATTGAGCTCCCAAAAGTATGAAAATTTAGATAGATCATATTTACCTGTTTCAGCAAATCTAACAGCGTGAGAAACCTTTGAAGACAGCCAGGTCTGTCTTTGTTTTTTAAAAATAGCTTTGTCAGAAATTTATTGATCCAAAAGAGATTTATTTCAGACTTATTGGAAGAATTTGTGAAGGCATAGTCTCCCAACAATCAAAAATTTCCCACGATCATTTCCATAAAGAAATAATTAAACTGGCATAATATGGCTAGCATTATGTGCTAGTCAGATATTTCTGAAGGCAGTCACCGTATTTCCTTCTCATTGCTTTTCAGAATTATTCAGCATTTTTGCATTACTGAAGGTCAAACCTTGTAATCGTAAAGTATTCTAAGGCTGCTCAGCTAACATAGTATATTTCTACTTTTCTTGTTAAGTTCTACCAAGGATAAGTTGGCCTGTTCTCAGGAGTTATGTGTATAATTTCTTCATGCTCACCCCAGGTCATTTTTAGTTACCAAAAAGGAAAAAAGCACTGAACTGATGCTGAGATCATCAAGGACTACCAGCAGTGGTGGTGCCAATGCTCCAGCTTTGACATTTGAGACATTTTAGACAAGTAGGACTTCATCCTCTCCCATGCAGCTTGGGGAATGAAACTCCAGAATCAGCCTTCAGAGCTGCTGAATGTGGAAGTAGATGTGCTGCACAGATCAGCAGCATGCAGAGTACATATAGGGTCCCCTTTTCAGAGAAGTCCTGTCTTTGCTGAGGCAAGATCAGTCCCCTTCTACTCAATGTGCTGCTGTGAAAGCAACCCATTTAAGAGCTCTCTAACAGTTGCACTTTTCAGGCAAAATGATATCCAGAAAAGGAGCCTATCAGCCAATGATGGAAAATAAATGGTAGGAGGAGCACTGTTTTACTGCAGGAGAAGGAACGTTCTTCTGAGGATACTGTTCATCTGGAGCAACATTCTGACGCCTTTTAATGGTCGTTATTAAGACAAACAGCAAGTCAGAGGAATATACCACAGTGAGAGCAAGATTAACAAGGAAAAATTTCAGGGTCTGGAAAAAACATTTTCAATACAGAAGGAGGATTAGGACAGGTAAGAAAAATTATTGCAAACGCGGTTAGGTGTAAGGAGATTTAGAAAACAGCACTTTGATAATTGAGAGGAAATAAAATAACAGTGGGATGCTGTGGCCTCATAACCTGTTAGTGTAGTCACCAAGGTATGCTGGAGAGACAGCAGCAGCAAAGACAAGCCTTAGCGACCCTCATCAGCAAGTCTGGTGCTGCAAGGCCTGTTACACTCTTTAGAAGCAAACTCTTTCCACTCAGGCTGAAGCCATGTGTCAATTAACAGCTCAATTGAAATCTCTCATCACATGTCAGATCGAAGGAAATTGGCATATGATAGAGACTGTGAAAGCCACTGGGAATATGGTACACAGTGAATTCAGCTGCAGGGAAGAGAATGCTAAGTTGATAGTCATTTACACATTAAGTGTCATGGAACGGAGTGGGAGAGTGGCAAACAATTCTAGTCTTTCTCTTGTTCTGGTGTCCTGCATCTAGTGGCAAAAATTGAAAAAAATTATCACCATTTTCTTTTAAAGAGTGTTGTCATTCCTGTCTTCAGTCTATGCTTTTCTACACTAGCCAAATGCTCTGACTTCAACCTTCCATTGTGGTCAAGTTTACAATGTTCAACTCTTTTCTTGACTTTTGTCTAGACTCTTTCCTGCTTCTCTTATATTAATATGCCTAAAACCAACTGATACATTTTAAAATGAGTGGTAGAAAGAAATGTATTAAGCACTGAAAATCAGCTTACATTTGAAAATGGATCAGAAAATGCTGCCTGACCTGAAAAAGAGATTAAACTACAGCAGTTTGATATTCAGGACTAAATCCTATGAAAAAGCCACTGCACATGTCTAATGAAAAAGTAACACATTCCTCAGTGTCTCATTACATTTGGAGCTCAAATATACAGTCAGTCTAAATACTCCTATCCACCATGATCACCACAGTAAATAATTATCTTCCAAGCACCTTTAAAAATCACTTCAGGATTGGATTATAACACCTTAATTTCTAGGAGGAGAAAACAACAGGCAGAGGAATTGATTAAGCAGCTGTGTCAGCCTTTAATTTATCATGCAATATGCCAAAGGGACAGCTTTAATCTGAACATGTAGATGCCGTGCACCAACACTGTGCCTAAACAATTACTGAGCAAAAAAAAGAACTAAAAAAGCAAATATAACAGAGTACAAATATATAAAAAGGTCCACATCTCATTTATTTCACTCAAGTAATTAGATTTGTGGATCTGAATGTGTGAGAAAGATAAGCAGGATTAGTTTCTCTATCACTCCCCAAAATAAACTGATACATATGGCAACTATTACTTAATATTTTCTATCATACCTACTCAAACTTTCATATTTCATGTAGCATAAAGTTAAAATTTAAAGATACTGGTGCAAAAATAACTTAATCAAAGCTTACTGGATATTGTTCTCTAAGTTTAAAGACTGATTTTATTTTTTTTCCTTTGTCCCTGAAACTTTCAGCTGTGTAAACTAGCATCGGCAGCAAGTAATTTCTGAACAAAGACGTGTTTTAAGTGATTTTTATTAAATGCTTTCATAAAAGATGCTTTTCACATAATGAACTATAATGGCATTAAAAGGCAAGTAGAGCTGTGGCACTTATATTTATAAATTTAACTTCTGGCAGCTACTAAAAGATTAGAAAGGCACCATAGTCATAATATTTTGTTCATTTATATGAATATAAATGAGTTTTTCTAGGAATACAGAAGTACCCCACAAGTACTGAAGAGTGTTAGGAGCACTAGGAAACTTCAAAAACATATTGGTTTTGTTATTTAAATGTATAGAGGCAATGTTTCTGACTAACAAAGGTGACTTCCTGCATTGTAATAGCACAGAAGCTTGTCTAATAAAATAACTGAAGTTGCAGGGATAAATTGTCTGTCTGGAGATATTTATCTGGGGTAGCTTCAGGATTCTCTTGACCAAGGAGATTTATCATGTAGGGGGAAGTATATTATGGTGTTTAGGTCTCAGCCCATGTGCAGCAGAATCAAAGTCTCCCAGTCTTGTAGGAGGGCTTCTGGAAAATCCAGTCTTACACCAAAGACTTTGTAGCATTCACACTCAGGATGAATATTCTGATTATCAGATGCCTTATGCTGTTGCAAGAGGAAAATGAACAACTTTATACAAAAGGAAGGAAACTTCTAAAACCTGCAAAACACAAACCGAAACAAAATCAGAGATGTGTAAGTCTACAGTAACACTGTAGAGTGATCCACACTGTGACTGTCCCTCTTTTGCCTGCCTGTATGGTGCAGAAATCTTACCAGTTTGCACCTCAAGATGTCTTTGGACTCCCTCTCTAGAGGTCCCCTTCGTCTTTGATGAAAGCATCACCCTTTATAACCAAATAGAATCGCTGTCTTTATCTGGTATTTTACTCCGTTAACCAGGTGCTATGAAGCATAGTCTCAAGAGGACTTGTGAGAAGTTTGATGAACTGTTTTTAAATGCCAAGGTGACAACAACTATCAAGTCAGTCTCAATTTATCTAAAATATCTGGATGACATCAAACTTCAGGCAGCATGTTATATACTACAGTCAAACATTAGATGTGTCCTTTGAAAGCTAGCTTTTCACAGCAGAAAGTATTGATGGCTGGCTGCTGAGGAATGCAGAAGAAGGGAAAGCTACACAAAGGCTGAAAAGGAAGGAGAGGTACCCTGCTCCATGGTATGCAAACCCACGTGTATCTGCCCATGATGCCAAATTTTCCTAATATAGGGGAAAAGCCCTATATATGTATATATACATATATAGACATTATATTATATATAATTATAGCCCCCTCCTTGAGCCAACTACGAAGAAGTACTTCAATCTGAGTCTCAGTACATTCCTGTTGCTGAATTCCATACGTACAAGACGGTTAGGATGGTACTTGAGGGCAGCAGCTCTAAGGAACACTATGGTTACCAGGAAAATAGATTATTGTTTTCAGGATCCTCTTATCTACCATAACATTAATGAAATCATCTAATAGAAAGATTTAATGCATTCCACAGCAAAAGGTCCCATCATAGCTGACATCTAGAAGTTGTTGAAGTTGGTCAATAGTTTGCATCTCTTGTAATTTATCTCTGAGTATTACATTACACACTAAAAGATGCAGTCTATTAAATATTCCCAATGCTGATAAACCTAAAATAACTGCAGTAGTCTGTGGGGACTATGGGAGGAAAAAAAAGAATTGCACCTACATCTATGAATTTTAGAAACCAAAGTCTTTAAAGGCCTCCCTAATCCATTGATCAATGGGACCTTGGCATATTCTTTGCCAAATCCTGTTTATGGGAGGAAAAAATGCCCTCCAGGTATTTGCAGTGATATAGTTGCTTACTCTGGAGGCAGATAACATCCTTAAGATCATGGATCAGAGATCTCAAAAAGCTCAGGGCAGCTCTTTCCCCATGAGGTAAAGGTGCAAAGTTGTTAGCGTTGGATTGGATTTTCTCAAATTAACTAATCCCTGCCTTGCTCATGAAATGAAACTATTGCAGCAGTACTCTGACACCCAGTTTCCTTCAAAACGAGCAGCATTTGCTGCCTTTCTGCAAAGACTGTGTCTTGTCTTTTCTCAGCAAAACAATAGGTACTTTAGATAGCTAAAAGTTTGCAAATTTTAGAATGGGGCCATTACACACATTTCTTGTCACAGGAGCAGTTTAATATTAAACAGTGAACTTTTATACTTACTAAAAGTCCCTGTTCTAGATCAAGCTGCTAGGATCACCCCTGCTCTGACCTTGCAATGTGGGATGCCCTCTGTAATGACAAGGCTATAGATCTGCAAGGACTGGACTGCTGCAACAGATGGTTACAAGCTCTTCAGAAGGGACAGGCGAGGAAGGAGAGGTGGGTGGCTCTGTACATAGGGGAGAGTTTTGACTGGATAGAGCTCAAGGATAGTGAGGGTAATATTAAGTGTCCATGGGTAAGAATCAGGGAGAAGTCCAGCAAGGCAGACATCCTGATGGGAGTCTGTTATAGACCATCCAACCAGGATGAAGAGGCAGATGAAGCATTTTATAAACAGCTGGCTGAGGTTTCACTATCACTAGCCCTAGTTCTTTTGGGAGGTTGCAGAAGGTTCATGGAATGTGTGGAAGATAACTTCCTGGCACAGCCTGGTAAGTGAGCCTAACAAGGGGTGGTGCTCTGCTAAACCAGAGAAGATGGCTGGTGACAGATGTGGTGGTTGGAGGTGTCTTGGGCACAGTGACCACAAAATGATAGTTTTTAATTCTCAGTGAAGTAAGGAAGGGGGTCAACAAAACCTCTGCCTTGGTCTTCCAGAGGGTGAACTTCAGCCCGTTCAGGGCACTGGTTTGGAGATTTCCTAGTGAAACAGCTTTTAAAAACAAAGGGACACAGGAAGGTTGGACATACTTTAAGAAGGAAATTGTAGAGGTGCAGGAGTAACCCACCCCTATGTGCCAAAAGGCAAGTTCTCAGGGAAGACTGGCCTGCCTGAACAGCGAGCTTTTTCTGGAACTCAGGAAAAAAAAGAAGAGAGCTGGGGTTGTTTAGCCTGGAGAAAAGGAGACTGACATTTCCTTTTACAGTGCTAAGAACTCCATTTGTACTGAAATCTGAACTCTGACACTAAGGAAATGTAACTTCATGAAGTACCACACAAAAGCCTCTTCTGACTCCGTTAATAAATTAGAATGTGGGAAAAGCCTTATCTAATACACATTATGAACTGAAGCAACCAGCTATTAGTAAGTGTAATTTTAGAGATGTAATTTCCTAATTCTTAATAATAACCCCAGAGCTAGGAGACAGAAACCTTACATTAACTTATTATCAAATTTGTTGTGATACGAAATAGAAACACACATTAAAATCTGATGCTTCTTTTAGACTTCATGCTGCTGAGTGATAAAGCTTTAGGACAAGATTTTTATATCAGTACTCCAGGTCTATTTATGCCCCCTCCACTGTAATTTCAATGTGACTCACACTAATGTAATCCATGCAATGCTCTTGACTGCTATGATTCCTATAGGCCTGCAGGCAAATCAATGAAAATACGGGCACGTGATTATGTGAGATATTTCTAAACTGTGACAGTATTAAGGCAACTAAAGCTGAAAACATGCACCCTAAAGGAAAGGTTGCCTGAATAATGACACTATTCCTCTGAGCATAGTCCTTGCCAAGTTATTCCCATGCTCCTCTTTATAAAAAGCACTCTACATCAAAAGCTCATAGAATGCAAAGTAATAACAGGACAGAGTTGTTACTTGTAGCTCTGTGTCTTTTTATAACTTTTATCCTTTTATTTTCCGTGGGAGAGGAATTTTATGAACAAGATACCTAATAAGATTGATAACTACAATGGAAATTCTGGATGCTGCAAGAAATCATGTTAGCTGTTCGGTAGATGCTGTTGCTTCCTCAAATTAAATTAACCTCTGTACCTCAGCAGGTTGTTAGGAGGTCATCAGAGATGTCTTTCTAGAAAAACAGCAAAACTAAATCTTGATAATCTCAGGTATTTTTCACAGCATATTTTTCACAGCAGTAAGAATAAAATGGTTCAAGTAGTTCTGTTCTACCTTTCTTAAGTTTATCGTTCTCCTCCTGACCTCAGCCACTGTCAGCACTACTGCAGACTGTGATACATTTGCCACATCCTTCAAAAGGAAATTGCACTTCAGTAGAGCCTGCAATGGTGTCTGCATAAAGCACTGCAGTCCTCACAGAGAGTAAAACAATATAAATGCAATGCTGGTGATAAATGTAAAACTGTGTAATTAAGTGCAAGTCACTGTGATTAACAGGACTACAAATACGAGTCCTAATGGTTTCTCTTCCCATAACTAACTAAACTGTTTCTAAATCTGTTTTGAATTTAGGATGACATTATTTAAAGCAAGCTTTTCAGATTCAAAGTACTATGCTGATATAGAATTTCTCATTTTTGCCTTCAGCTGCTTATACTTTTGTTTCAGAATAAATACGCATCTGTGAATGCCTGAAGATCTCTCTCTGTGTCACAGTGGCAGACTTCTGGGGAAATGACTGTACATGGATACAACACTGGTCTAAATATAAACATTTTGGGGTCATGTTTGGGTAAGAAAAAAACAGACCGTTTTACCACAGTGATACTGTGGTAATACTCCATATGAATATAGACAAGGAATATTTTTCCTTACCAGCTATGAAAGCACCATTTAAAAGTGTATGAAATCTATTAAAAATCACAGACCAGAGCAAGAATTTCTCAACCCCTGGACAAAAAAGGGGAAGAATCCAGCTTGAGTGTTTAGAAATCATATAAATAGACAGACATGTAGCGTTTGAAGCAGCATCTTTATAAAAACCAGTTATCCTTAACAGGAGTCAAGCTTGATCAACCAAAAAGCTTTATTTTTTTTTCTTGCAATGACCTTCCTACATCCACCAGGCTCTCCACAGATACAAAACACTGACAGTTTCACTGAAAGGTTACGTTGCCGCTGCAGACAGCACTGGGCACTACTCCGGGCTTCTCATTCACATGGTGTAAGTCAGAGGCAGCTTTGCTGCGCAGAAATCGCTGTGGGACTCAGTGCCTTACATAACTGCATCAAATGACCTTCCCATTGCTATCTGCTCCCCCTAACCCTGATGAGCAGGACCCCTCATCACATCACCCACAGTCAAGTATTAATAGCCCAAATCCATAGAAAGAATCAGTGGAATGCAGAGCAGAAATAAAGGAGAGATCCCAAGAATTGCTGCCTTCCCCCTGCACCCTATCCCTCCCTCCCCCGTTTTCCCCTTCTTTTGTGCTTTGGGTCTTTTTTTTTCTTTTTTTCTTTTTTTTTTTTTTTTTTTTTTTGGGAAAGAAGTGTGGAGATAAGAACAATTTACTGTAGAATTTGCGTTCCAAAATCAAGCACTCTACATCCAGAGCACCTAGACTAAATTACTTGTCTCAGATTCAGCCTAAGCCCAGGCCCCAGATGGGCACTTTCTTGAGAGAAATGGCTCTTGTGCTATCCTACATCCTGTAGGACAGCTCTTGTGCTGTTCAGGTGCAGTTGGGAAGTGCTGAGCATATTCTAGGATATGATAACCCCTAGGAAATCTGCTAGTCTCTGGTCAGAGCAGATTTTTCCATCAATCCCACACCTCCCCTTCCTAGTATGCAGTGCATGCTCAACACTATTATGTTTTGGAGTTCTTGTCAATATATACCCTTTCAGAAGGAAAAAAGTAGTTATTATTTTTTTTCATGGTAGTGAGTCCGTCCATTCTAACAAAGAACAAAAACAAACAAACAAAAACAGAACCCCCAAACCAAACCAACCAACCAACCAAAAATACCCCCAAAAACAAAAAGGAAAAAAAACTCTGAGGAATACTGTTTAAACTTAAAAGAAAACAAAACCCCCCAGCAAATGCATTTTTAGCACAGAGGACACCCTGCAAAACATCACCTTCACATCAGGACAACTTGGAAAGCCATCACTATTACATTAAGGGATATCATAAGGAATCAATCAAGTAATCAAAGAGATTAGGAATATGAATGCAACTCTGCCAACATGGTAATTTGGAGAAGGATTTGAAGCAGTGGCAGGAGAATTTACACTGTTATCTCATACAGGATAGAAAGTCCAGGAAGGAGTGGAGAGATTACTGCTCAAGTTAAAGAATGAAATATGTTTTCCACAACATGTCATAAAATGTTGAGCTTTAACTTTCCATCACTTTACCCTATTTAATTTCTGCCCAAACAACTATGCAATCACTGCCAGATAATTTCAGTGCAATTACTTCTCCTGTGAACAGATTTTACATTATAAAAGGATGCCAATAGAGTGAAGACACCAACAGAATAAGATGAGGACTGAAACATAATGAGACATTTACATGGCCACAGTTCAGTGACCTAAAGTTGAGTTGCATTAATAAATATTTAGACATTAAACTACAAGGTATCTTAATGTTTAGCTTTCAACAGAAAAACCTCACCTTCAGATAAACTGGAACCCTTTACCCTGTCCAAAAGGTATAACATGTTTTGCCAGTTTTCTATGTCACAAGGTAAATTAATACTCAAAAGGATTGTTCTATCAGTTTCAGTCCAGAACATACTTCAGTAAGACTTACTGTAGATAACCAGCCATGAAGAAAATGAATAGTCTGTCAACAGAGATTTTTAACAAGGTTTAATATGAAATAACAGAGCCGTTCTAAACACTCCCTTCAAGAGACTTATTATTTGAAGAATTTTCTTCCCTCTTCACCATATCATTCCAAATCACAAATCTGGAAACTCATACACAGCTTTCAAATAGTTAAAGAACCTTAGCAATAGCTGTGATATGAAAGGTAATGAACATTCAACTCTTCAGGGTTCATTTTTTCACTTGCCTAACTTGAAGGCAATAGATATTCCTTAAGAGAGTCAGGAGGTGTCCATGTCAGGAGAATACATTGTATCCTATACATAGCAAGGGACAGGGCAGGAAAAATTCTAGTTTGCCCCTTGTTCCCCAACAGCACTGTCATTTCTTCCAAGCTTGCAGGACCTAGATCTCCTTTTGTAGCCAGAGTTCCTCCTTTCTCTTTTTGCAAAGTACTATAGTGTACCATAGATCAGATATAAATATGCTGTTACCTATCAAGCAAATTACAGTCCAAAAAAAAACCCCTCAAGCTCAAGGATAGAACAACTTTCATTAAGTGAGAGAGACATGATGGATATGGTACTCTTCTGAAGTAACAACTCATACCAGTTTATACTGTGTGTTTTAATCCTTTTCTGTGGGATCCAGAGAGCTTGATCTCTATGGGACACAGAGAGGTCATTACAGTGACATCTACAAATTTTAACTGTAATTTGAGGTGAGAGCTGAGTAATTCAGGGATGACATTCTTTTGAGAACAACAAATCTGTTCAGCCAACTGGTATCATATAGTTCAGTAATCTACACAAGAAACTGAGCAAGAGTCTGTAATTAAGGATAATCAGAATTCCCCTATTCAATGCTGGATATTATTATTTTGTTTCCTATCTATAAGGTTTGCACTTTTAAAGTCCACTTTTGTTTAAATATACCTTTTAGTCAGTAAATGCAGCTTCCATGTGATTAAAACCCATTATAATAAAGGATTTCCTTACTTAGGAGAACGATTTCCAATGCCTTTCAAGAAACGTGTCTAATGTTGGCCTTTAAAATGCAATTATTATACCTCATTTTGTTAGAATTGCTGTGCCAATAGGGAACTGCATTTTATTTCACATTAAAACTCCCCTTAGACTTTGAAAGATAAATTCTGGTTGAAAAGTCTATTTTATCATCAATGAGTATGACAGCAAGAACTTAATTCCTATAGTTTGGGTTGTGTATATCAAGATATTAGACCAGGAAAGTTTTTGTGCTTTTGTTTTGTTGTTTGGTTTTGCCTTTTTAAAAAATGTAAATTGAGACAGTTTACCCTGAGAAGTGTGATGAAAGACTTTGCCATTTCTAAAATTTATTTCTTGTCCATCATGAACTTTTTACATGTAGAGGGAAAAAACAGATACAGGAGAATGTTACTGGAAAACTGAAAACACATGTGGGCATACAGTGAAACCTCTATTATGTATTCTCAACATTTATGGGGTACTTTACAGGACTGTTCTTGCAGTTTAGAAGGGTCTTCTGATACATCTCTACTGGTTGAGCTGGTATCAGAACACTGTATCTTAATTTGCTTTATCTTTTCCTTAGAGATCAGATGATAATATAGTCTCTAATAGGAAGATTTGGCACTTTTGTAAGTCACATGTACTCTTGAAAAAGAAATTTTGTTGGACTGAAGCATCTGCTCAGTTGTTTTTCCTTCTTGAAAAAGAAGAGAGCTTTTTATAAATAAACATTTTCCACAACCATGCTCACCCAGGGTTTGCTGCTGTGGTTCAGCTCCTCTGCACTGAGCTGTTCTGCTGACTCACCGTGTCCCTGGGCAAGGTGAGTCCCCTCACCGCTGGCTCAGGAAAAAGCTGAGTATGGAAATGGAAATACACTCACTGTCACTGCTTAAGGAATTTGTGGGAAGGAGGATGCTGCCAGGAAGAAAACTTATGAGCAGCCAAGCATAGCTGGAAGCCCTCACTGAAGGTTACCTGCATCTTAGTTGTATTTAATAAAGCATAGGGGAACACAAATGTAGACATTTATCGAGAGCCTCCATGCACATAGGCGTACCAGCGGCTCACAGGGCAAAATATTGACACTGATTTTTGTCAAGAACATAAGAGCATTTTCTTCCTGATAAAAGGTACTGGCTGTACTACTAGCCATATGTAGCATTCAATTTATACTCATCTTTAAACTGAGCCCTTGGTTTTCTTATAAAATAAATCCCCCAAAACCTGATTTCTGCCATTGGAAAGACCAGATTGCTGCAGAAAATTACAATCAAAAAATACATAGGTTTTTTTTATTGCTTATAATTTGATATTTCAATTATACTGCTGTCAAATGTCTAAAGTTGTTGTTTGATTTAGAGGACTGGAAGCTGCTCCAGCAAAGGAAGGAGGCAGATATAACAACTAAATGAATACCAGATGGCTGATCAAAAAGCATAAGTGTAAGGGTGCACAGAGACACCAGACTTGGGTGGGTTTGTGTAACTTTGCTAGAGCAGAAGCTCCATCCTGAGTAATGAAATCCCTCTCCAGCTCTGGTGGGCATGCTACATGGCTATACAGCTCTCAGAAACATAGTTTTGGTGTCACTGCACTGAGTTTATTTTACTAGACAGGCACACTTGGTTATAAATTCAGTTAAATGCTAGCAATACAAGTACTTATAGAAAGGACTGGCAACTATAAAAATAAAGGCAACTGTAACCAGATACAAAAAATCATTGGGAAATTAGTATTTTCTGCTAAAATAGGCTTTAAGGAAATTATGATGACTGGCATTTTAGCAAAGTAACCTTTGCTAACTCAGAAAATTATATTTCAAGGAGCCCTTAACAGTACAGCACACTAATTGTTCCTGTGAATCATGGCTTTATTTGTTAGGAGTCTTATCGACAACAAATCGGTAGTATACAAAGTTACATCAGCATTTTCTGTCATCTTATAAATACTCCTATGCAAGAGTGAAGTACTGCGTCAAGCCCCTTGTTGCTGCCTGTGCTGAGCTTCCCCTCCCCCTCCCAAAGACACATGCTCCTGCCCATGTGCTCTGAGCTCCTTTGTTCCAAGCGGGGGCAAAACCAAATGTAACTCAGACTCTTCAGCAGTGTGTGACTGGCCGGTCACCCCGGGTCCGCCCCCAGTCCTCCCCTTTTCCCTTCTCCTAATAAAAGATGGTCGAGGGGAGGCTCCGCCCTCTCTCTCAGCTCAGCGACTTTCCTGTGAACATCTCTGGTTGTGTGTCTCATTTGAAAGCTTCCAACTGCAGGGAATTGAGCGAGCGGGGAGCTATATTTCTCCCTCTTTGCTTCTGCTGATGGTATTTGCTTTGCAGCTGATACAGGTACTGATTTTAGAGCTATTAAAGTGCTAGATCGCCCGTGCTACCTCTCAAGGCTGCTCGAGGCTTTCTAAGGCATTGAGATACAAGCGCTAGCCGGTATAAAGCTGAAAAGATACCTTCCACATTTGGCGCCCAATGTGGGGCTCGAACTCACGACCCTGAGATTAAGAGTCTCATGCTCTACAGACTGCCCCTAAAGTATATCATGTGAGAAAAAAGTGAAATTAGTCAGCATTTCTCAGAGAAAGCAGCTGTCACTCTCCCAAATTAAACATGCATACAGGCATTAATCAGTGATGGGCAAGGTATGTATAGTTCTGTTCTCTGCCCCTTTTCCTCCACCTACAGCTCCACTAACAGTTTCCCTTGAAATATTCCCTTTAGGTTTTCACTTTTATTCTTTGTTTTACCCTTTTATTCTCTAGCAGCATTTCCAAGATTTCTGTTTTCATGCTCCATCCTTAGTCCAACTCTTCTTCCTTTCTCTCCAAAGAAGTTGTTTTCTCAGCTTGTTTTCCATTCACCAACTTATGATCACCTCTTCTTTTAGGATAAGTGCTCTTGACCTCCAGCTAAAAATCTCTACCTTGGTACTACCTCTTAGATCCATTGCTTCAATTAAACAAAAGCTCCTCTCATGACCAGAGACATAACTTTTTAGCTCTTAATTACAAATCCAGCTTGATAAACTTCTCTTTCCAGTTTAAATACAATCTATTTTTTCCCACTCATAATTTATTCAAACTACTTTATAAATAATTTTTTAAAAGCTGCATGACCAGTTAAACTATTTATTATTTTTTCATTGATTGAAAAAAAAATATAGTCTGCTCATAGGCAAGTGAGGGACCAAGGAATACAATAGAGAAATTGCAATCTATTCTAAACCACAAAAGATTAAGAAAATCAGATTAAATTCAGAAAAATACATTATTTCCACATGAATAATTCCTTCCACTGTAACTAGACATGTGCTCACACTTTTGTATCATCTCCTGCTACATGGAGACCCTCCTGTGCAATCACAGCAGCCCCAGCCAGACTTTCATGACTGGGAATCACTCCCATATTGATGCAAGAGTTAAACAGTTTCATATTAGTAAGGCCTCTCTTGGGAATACTTCGCAGGAGGCTCGTATCTTTTCAGGAATAGCCTGCTGCTGTTTGGTCTGGTTAACTTTAAGGAGCAAATCTTGCTTTAGTGCTTTTCTTGCTGTGCATCTCTCACCACATGGTTGAACAACAAAGAGGGTTTTGGGAAGGACAATGAAGACAACTCTAAAAGAAAATGCTTCAGCATCAATCCATCCCCAGTAACAATCAATACATGACATTCTTAATAGAATCAAATAATAACTGCCTGATCTGGGAATTGCATTATAAACTGCAGTGAAAACTTCTATCAAAGAATTGTTTTGCATTATTTTTTATTTCCTGCACCATTCCCCCCCCCGCCCCCCCCCCCCCCCCCGCCGAAGTAGAGGCTATAAACACACAAATCAGGGCTTCAGGCTCTTTATCTGAATTTAGCAGACCTCAGAATGACCAAGGCTGGCTTTTCATAATGCTTTCAAATCCTTGATAGCAATATACAGCTTCTATTCTTCATTAACAAGTTATGAAGCACTAATTGCTAATTAAACACATGAAATGTTTATTAGCAGTGAATAAATCACTCAGGAGGAGTTTGGAAAAAGTAACTCATTACAAATTTTAAAAAATGTTCCATTTAACTTATCTCAGTTGTCCTGGCTTATCTCAGCATTTTACTATCTCACTGCCAAATAGCCTAAGTTGCTTCTCAAAAAGCATATATTCGTTTAAATATAACCTCAAACTCAAGTAAACACAGAGGAATATCTAAACCTATTTAAAACGGGATTAAAAAATACTGCTGTTGTTGGTAATGTGAATAATTTGTCTAAACATTAGCCTCTCACAAACTATAGTTTTATAAATATTTTTCATGTAATTACACCTAGGGTGCAAGTGATCAGTCTTTTCTGAGAGATACAGGTATGTCTTCTTGGCAAGTTTTCTTCCTTCATGTAAGCTAAAATTTAACAAAAAACCAACAGGAACACAGCATGGGGAGAGGAGTGTCTCACAGGGCAATGCACATCTGTCGTAGGTAACCCCAAATTTTGTTGTATTCCATATCTATCTGTGCCCAAAAATTGTTACTGCCTCTTTAACACCCTGCTGCTGGAAAACAGAAAGGGGGCAGGGGGAGGGGGGGCGGCGTCCCAGGCTCTCTAAAATTGGAGGCACCCAGGCAGAATCTCTTGGGTTGCCTCTGGTTTCTTCTTGCCTCTGCTTGCAACAGTAGCACCGCGAGCAGAAGCTGCATGGCAGTCAAAACCACCAGTTTCAGAGCGCATTTTCCAACACCTGTCTGCAGCCACCCCGAGGAGCGCAGCAGCCCCTTCCGCACGCGGTCACCGCGGCCGCCAGCAGCGCCTCGCCGCGG
>NW_008236758.1:180726-187305 GCF_000691975.1 Corvus brachyrhynchos | reverse complement strand
CTAGCCCCCTACTGAGCATCACCCACTGGAGAGTGCCAGTCGCATTGGTGGCAGTGCCTCTGCTCATGGTCACCTGCAAAGGTTGCAATCTTGGAAGGGAGGGATAGATATTCCACCATTTTAAGTTTCTTTTCGTTCCCGTGGTGTTAGGGAGATTTAAATTTAGCAATTTTGTATCTAGCTATTATTTACTGTTATTTTTTTGCCTGCTGCTGTTTCTGCTGCTTAAACTGTTATTTTTTTCACTTATATCTAGTGCTATTTTGTTTCCCCTTATTGGTGGAAAGGGGTTTCTAACAAAGGCAGAGAACTCATTGTAGAGTGTTCCCCTTGGATTGTCTTAAACCAAGACAACATCAGAATCCAAAGTTTTGAGGCAGCATGGAAGAAAGAGTAGGGACTACAGACAGACTTGTGACTCAAATTTATATACTTTCAGATAATAGTTTCCTTTCCAGGAATTTATGGAGGATGTGAGCCAATATTATAAAAATGTAAGCCTTTTCTCATCAGTGATGGATTGTACTAAGCAGAATATGTGGGCAGCTGTGTAACTCCACTCAGATACTTCAGTCATTAATTTTAAGAATTGCTCAAAAATATGAATTTCAGTTTGAATTTTCTTCTGTCCCTACCAGTGTGTTTCCCCTGTTTACAGAAAGGGTGCATTTACCCTTGGTGATGAGAAGCAGTATGGAAGTACTTTAGCAAACCTAGAGAACCACAAGCATGGGGACTCATTGCCATAGCACAGCGGGTTCCCAGACACTTGCAAAAAGAGCTGGATACCACCGTGCAATGCTGCAGAGCACAGAACAGATATCCCCAAATGGCCTAGTTCACATGCTCTTCCAGTGCAGATGCTTCCTCCAAAGAAACCTGGAGATAAAATCACTGCATTATCTCAAAACTCACTGAACAATGTTTTAAAGGTCTTAGGAAATCCAAACAAACTGAAATGCAATCCCAAGCAGGTATTACAAACACATTCCTGAAATAGGAGGCTTGGACTATAGTGTTTGGTAGACACATACCAGCAAGGACCACTTCGGACCACCTGTTCTGGAAACCAGTACATGTGAGGATATTGAAGAAAGACTGCCATGGAATCATCTGAATACAATTTTAAAAATTGTATTTCCAGCCATACGCCTACTAGAAATGCTTTGACACATACAGAACCCGGGATGTTTTTAAGCTTCTGGAAAAGAACTGATGGCAAGGTGCCAGATAATTCAACTCTGTGATGCCAGGTGGAAAGAACACACAAAATAAGGAGACAGACTGCAGAAGGTGCTACTTTCCTCTTCTGTTTAAAGACTAAAGCCACCAGCTTTAGTCTTTGTGTTTTACACCTCTGATTTCAGGCACAGGAGAACCACAGTGCTCCAGACAGAGCCATACAGTTCAGTCAGCATTCACTGGAGGCTCAGTCCTGATTAAAGAGTGTGTATCTGTACATTAAATGCATCCCACCAATGAATTGTTATTCCTTCTTATTTTCTATTGGAGTCTGAATATTTGTGGTTAAAAATAGAAAGAAAACCCACGTGAATCAAATCAGTAAAGACCTGGGCATTTGAAGAGAGGCATATGAAATTCTTCAAACTAGTGGAAAATGAAATAACAAACACCCTTATAGAGTTGTTTCAGGATTACAAGATACATGATTTTACTCATATGAACCTTTTTAATTTGACTCAATTTGACTCAATTTGACTCAATTTGATGTTTACAAGAAGGGGGAGAAAGTGGTAAGTTACTGTAAACTACAGTGAAAATTAACACTTTCAATTATATTTCACCTCAGAAAATATATATACAGTAACATAAGACTCACAGTGTTTCTATACAAACCACGGCTCAATGCATACTTGTTCCAGTTATGTTTACTATTTACACCTGATATCTGTCATGGCACTTTTATTCAACTTCTTTTCCCATTCAGGAGGAGGTCAACAGGATTACAGGAATGCTAGGAAAATATCTTATGAGTAGCAGGGAGCTGTGAAATAAACCTCATTTGTAAGGGGCCTGACTTAGCAAGACCATACTGGGGTCAGCGAGGAAGCACACCTAGTCCTTAAGTAAGCTGGTACTGGGAAAATATGTTAGTTTAATTTCTGGAGCATGTTTTCTATTTAAGATCACAGCCATTTAGCAGCTTTCAATGTGGGGTTATCAGCTGGATAGGCTGGCCCCCCATAACCACACCATACCACTGTGCTTTAGTGAAGCAGCATAGATACATCAGAGCAATGTGAGACTCATTACGGGTGTGTAATCCATCACACACATTCCTTCAGCTTATTCCATAGTCTTTATTCTATGGTCTTTACAACAAAGGGAATACTTATTCAATAAATATCTCACTCCTCTGGCTGTCTCTATAGATAATGCATTTAGGTTCATCCTGTTCCTGATGCCCACACACTTCTCTCTGGGAATTACACATTATTAAAATATGTTCCCTGGATTCAGACATCACAATCAAAGCTTGAGAGCAAAGCTGTGAGCAATCAACACACAAAATCATTCCATCCTTGGCAGAAGACAAGTGTTCAATTCAATCAGTAATTCATGCTCAAAATAAATAGAGTCCTATCCTAGGAGGAGCTCACAGATACACCACCAAGCCTGGCACCTTCTGCGGCCTCCAAGGTCTGTCAGAGCAGGGCAAGCTGATACCAGGCTTGAAGAAGTCCTTTTCTCCCCATAATTCATCTGAAAGCTAGAATCTCACCAGCAGTTCAGACACCGCAAACAAACAGCCATTAGAAGTGCCACACTGTTCTGTGAAAAGGAAACCAAGTGTATGCCCCCTGCAAACTACTCAGCCTGGTTGTAACTGAACTTTGTCACTTCTAGCAAATGACATCTTAAGGTCGGAAGTTTCCATCTGGATCCTCCCAGTTCCCCCCTGAAGAGGTCCCAAAAGTTAAATCTTGACATCATTATTATGCTATGTCACAACAGATCAAGTTGTGTTACATGTTCTCTAGCTTTGTATGTGACAAGTAGAGATATTAATATTGCCCAACTGAACAAAATTTAGGGAGAAATAAGTGTTATTACAGTCTGTCTCTAAATGACGAAAGTATCATAAATGACAGGGTATTTTACACTATTGTTTTATCCCTCTCCTCTCTACAGCACCAAGGGAAGATACAGCCTCCGTGTGGATGCTCAAAAATCCAGTCTAGCAGGAAAGAGCATTGTGTCCAAGGAAGAAAAGATTCTAGCGAAAGTCAGAGAACCTAAAACTATTAAAAAATGCTTCCCTTCAGGCATTAACAATTCCAATGGCTCATATTTTGCCTGAAACTAACAAAAATTTAATTTTGTTCATAAACAAATTCACGTCAGCATTCAGATCCAAGATTGTGCAAGATAAATATTTATAAGCTGGCTTTTACAACTTGCCATATTCTAAAACAGACCTTCATTAGCAAACCATGACAGTGGTTTAGAGAATGAAAAATCTGAAGTTTAAGAAGATACAGAACCTCCCCTTTTATTATTATGGGATTTTCTTTATTTTTTATATTAAATCCATCAAAGCCAAGCCACAGCTTATGAACCCAAATTTTAACTTTGTGTGATGAATAAATTTTTCATATGGAGTTCCCATGGGTTGAATGGACATCGAACTCTCTTCTGACATACCAATTAGCTTGTAAAAAGTGTACAAGGTGCCAAGCTTTGGGGAGCTAGGTCTGTCATTTCTATTCTGGTTTAAAAATTGCTTCTATAAGAAAACCAGAAAACTTCTGACAAAGCACCATAACCAGAAATACTATTTATTAAATGAAAATAGTCTGAAACTCAAACAGGAGACACAAACTTTACAGTGCTCCTAAGGGAGTAAAGAGCACGTGCAATTGTGCCTCTTAGACAGCAAAGAAAACTCCCTTACCAATATCCCCATTGTGAATTTTACTTCAATTAATAGAGTAATTCCTTTTTCAGTCAAGGTCTTTTCTACAAGTGGACTCACTGGAGTACTCGGTGGTGCAAATGAAGGTTTTCTTGCAGGCTGAACTTTGGCATAATCCATCACACCACCGACCAATCAATTGGAACAAGAGACACAAGCCCATTGGAAAGGAAGCTTCAGTATTTCTGGTGATCATGAGACCCCACAGGTCCAATAACTTCACCAACAAAATGTTAAGTTTTCACATGCATTAAAAGCTATGATGCATCTTTGATCCTACCTACATGAGGATGCATTTCTTCAGGCTTTGCTATCACCATGTCACACACTATTAAGCAATAATTAATACATAATTTGATTTTCCTCCCCTGGCTATATGTAAGCATAAATAAAAATATGTATATATATATGTGTGTGTATGTTTATGTATATATGTGTATATAAACATCTGAGGTGTGTGCAGAACTGGGGAGCCACTGGTGCAAGGCTACCGTCTGTGGAATTACGATAGAACACACTTCTGTGCCTGAACTAAATTGTTTGTTTTGTCCTACTGATATAATTTTGCGCTTTCCCCTGCTTTGTCAAAATTGTATTTTCAGGTAATTTTTCCCTTACCAGGGAAAACTACCTATGTTTTAATGAAATTTTCACACATTGTATCTGGCAATGCATATCTCACTTTTGTTTCACGTCATCTAGGTGGCTCAGAGTTCGCAGGTATGCTGCTTTGAAGAAAATAAAATAGTAGGCTGCCAGAGCACATTTATCCGACCTATGACTTGGCCTCACAACATCTTTTCCAACAGAGAACAATGCTGATATTTCAAGAAAAATACCTAAATAAGTAAAATTTATTCTCCTAAATAAAACATGCAATCACAGATAATTCAAAGATTTTGACCCACTTCCCAAATCTTATCCTGAACTGAGGCAGAGTCCAGTGATATCTGCCATCCCTCATGTATGTCCCCTAGCCTGATTTTCTTGCCATTGGCAAATATGAAGTATCAGATTTTTGCTGCTAATACACTTTTTATACTTTATATTATATAGTGGGTTACAGCATTTAGACAGACCCACTTTGGAAGAGGTTCTGATCTACCTTCCTATACAGGAGCTTGATCCATCTTGACAGACTGTAAGAAAGGTTTGGTCCTCTAAATTAAACAGTATAAAGCTGTGAAAAGATCTATGTTTAAATTACCCTTATTCCTCTCTGAGTTTTCCCTTCAGTTAAAGATTAATTTGTATCTCAAAATCATATGGAGTAATACACCTCAAGACATCATTTTTTCCCATATTTCTGCACTGAAACAGGATATACATACTCATAGCAACTCTGACATGTTGGCCAGGCCTGTTCTATAAAACACAAGCAAATAAAACCCAATCTAAATATTTCGTGACTCAATAGCCCATTTCAGTGCTTTGTTATCATTAAAGGCAACATTCTTCCTAATAAGCAGCCCTAATCTTTCTTCGCATTAAGCTGTTTACACCTTGTCCTACAGCCAGATGAAGACAGTTGATCACCACCATCTTTAAAAGCAAGCAAAAGCAAGTAGTTTCACACTTGAGACTTATCATATCTGCACTTGGTAAAAAGAAAGGAGAGCTACCTATATTTTGAGGTAGGCCTTTGTTGAGCTTCTACTGCTTACCTAACAATATATCTCATTTGAAAAACCAGCAGCTTTTCTCCAAAACTTTCTGACTTGTAAGGGGAAAATAATATTTTTGTTAGTTTTGAAAATAGATGTTATTCTGGACTTACGTCAATTAGGCTGCTGAAGTATTTTGTTTAATGCATAGAAGTTAAATAGAAAATTAACTTCCAGTAGAAATGTTTAATTAAAGTTAGAAAAATTAAATACCTGACTTCATGCTGGAGACTCAGACTTTTAAATAAGGGGCTCACAGAACAGTGAGAAGTAAAATTAGTTTGTTGATTTTGCTGTGAATTAATAGTATAATGAAAATAAATTCAGGTCAGGATGAAATTAATTGAAAAAATATTCTCCATGCTTTATGCATTAAGGGGAACTTTTCAGTTGAAAACACCGTATGTTCTCAACTTAGAAAATACTTTCAATGGGAAAATTTCTTCCACCCATAATAATCTTGTGTTCCTCACAATTTGTACCATAGGAACTACTTGTAGAATATTCAAATTACTTTGTCACTGTGCTGTGATTTGAAAATGCAATTAAAAATAAAAAATTTTTGCATATCTCAAAAGATGACCTACAGAACACTACAAAAATAGGGCTTGGAGGTGGGGGTGGGGGGAAGAAACAGCAAAGATGAAGGTCTTCTTAAAGTTGGTGAGATCTAAAGATCCTGACATCTCTGCACTGTAAGGGCAAAATTGCTGACACTAGCTTTTTATCACGTGAGCTGTGCAAGGTTAACAATTTTCTGTTGCCTCTTTTGTTCTGTCCGCAGAGAAAAACATTGACCCCTAATGAAAAATGCATGCAAGCATACAATATCAAAGGTATTTTTTGATTGTCACTGCAATCAACCTGACCTTTTCATATGAAACTTCAGAGGAGGATTGATGGCATTACTCAAGAGAGGACATTAAAAAGTTTCAAACATTGCTTTTTGAGCCGCCCTAGCCTTAAGGGTCCTTCAGG
>NW_008236758.1:172776-180705 GCF_000691975.1 Corvus brachyrhynchos | reverse complement strand
CCATATACCTTGAGGGTGGAGAAAAAAAAGAAGATAAAATGACATGCCCAAGAAAAACCAGTTAAATGCAATTTACTCTTTTATGCTTTGATTAAAGGGACAAAAATATATAATGCGCGCTCTTAATATTTCAAAATACCCAACAGTTTTAACAAATCTTTGGAACAGTTTCAGAGAATGTATAGACATTGCATTTGCTAACATCCTGAAGGTGAAAGGATACCACAGACTACTTAAATGCAGATCTCCAGATGTCTATGCTGCAGCAGAAGAGAGCTTTACCAGCGGATTTACAGTTGGTCTCCATTTTGGCATTCAATATGTTAACTACATATTAAATACCAAAAAGAACAGAAATTCCAAAGTACATGCTGCTTGCAAAGTCAGTTAGTAAAAAATCATTAGGTAAAGAACATATGGGGGTCTATCATGTGCTTCAGAGTATCTGTTTGGTCAGAAAAATAAAGTAAACCAAAATAAAATAAAAAGTAAAATAGAATTTGTTTTGTAAAACAAAATACACTGCAAAAGCATGAATATATTAAAAATATAAACATACACATAGTTAAAAATCTATCAAGTTTTATTAAACATGAAGTCATACTATCTGTCAAAAGGGAATGGTGGAGGGTGAAGTACAAGCCTTCTAATGCCCTTGGCATGTGTTTGCTCTGGCATCAAGATCCTCAAACACATGTTGTCAGCCACGAAGTCCAGCCAGACTCCTCGGTTTGCACTTAGCTTTAAACTTACCTGATGTGAGCATAGATTGTTCTGGGTTTTTTAGTATTTTGATGTATTATTTTTAAGTTGAAGCAAAGCACATCTTACTAAGGCTATGCTTGGGACCCATATAAGAAACCAGAGAAATATGAATTTTTGCTGCCTCAGATTCATCCTTGTTCATGGACTGAAGCCCTTCCTGTGATTGGCCCTTTGCAGAGAAGACTTCTTTGTAAGACACTGCAGGTATATCAATAGCAGCTAGAGTCCTCTGTATGACAATTTCAGGTAACACTCCCTCCTTAGACGGCTGAAGTAACATACAATCCACTGCCATATTGTAAAATATAATCAGTCGTGTATCAAGTACCATGGCAACTGCATTGAATATTGTAAATGCCTTGTCAACATAGAAGCCAATGAAGAGATGCCCAGAGCTCACATTGGTAGGATGAAAATAATGCAAGTAGTGGTAGTCACATGTCAAAGATGGATAAAAATGTTTCCAAAGACTTAACTGAGATTTGACTTTGTGAATTACCCTGAAACAATTAAAATTTTTGTTTGGATGCCTACTTTTTGCATTTCTCTTTTTTTTCACCTGATGCTTTTGGAATCAGGAACAGTGCTTGCCCCAGATGACTGAACATCTTTATCTATCTCTCAAGGCAGCATAATTCTTAGAAAGGGGGTAAGCAGGTCATATGTCTAATGATACATGCTGTATTTACCTGTGTGATGCTTAAATAAATTTTCAACAAGGCTCCACATGTCTGTGGGACTCTCCCAGGGCATAGAAGCTGCTGAAGCAAGAACATTGCACTTAATGTAGGTAGAGTCACCAGCAGTCAGCCAGGTTTTCACCCGTACAAGATAACCAGCATAAAGCCAGTGAAGCCAGCAGGTTGACATGAGCTTACAGCACTTGAGAATATATCCCTGTATTTCCACTTCTGGTTGCACCACATTACCTTCAAATTACTAATTTTGATATATAAAATACACAGGAAATTTTCCATAGCAGAAACCTAGCATCACAGCAGGTAAGGCAAAGATGTAAAGAAACAGTCTTAATCTTTCTGGGTCCAGGGTTCCCAGGCAGGAAGGTATGTGCTCCATAGTTGAATACATCAATACAGCTTACACTTATCAGTCAGCCATACAGTACACATAGAAAAAAGTGTAACCTAAAATTACTCCTGCACAGCAAATGCTTCCAGGAAATTTCAAATAAAATGTAAAATATCTCCAGTTCTCCATATAAAGTATGTCTGTGTGGAAAAAGAAGTGTATCTAGGGAGAGCCTTTTCTCCCTGCCATGGGAAACAATAACATTTCCACCTGGTGTATCATATGTGCAAGGATGTTACCTCTTGTTATTGGACTCTCCAGAAACATTATGAGACCATGGACGTCACAAGAATTGATACGTGCTGCAAATACTTTGAAGTAATTCCTAAGTTTTCTTAGTGTTCAAAGCAGGGTTCCAGTATTTACTGACCCATCCCATATGGTCCCTCCACTAATTTGGCCCGCAGGCTAATAAGGGGGTCTGAATCCTGACCTTCTCCACAGAGGCATTGCTATTGCCTTGCTTCTCAACAGAACTGTTCGTGAAGCCATTAATAAAGAAGGACCAACTCAGACCCTGATTAAGGAAAAGCTGTTGTGGAGATGAACTGACATGTTAAAAAACAAACAAACAAAAAACCCAACAGAAAATAAAATAACAAAAAAAAATAGCCAAACCCACAAACTGTGTTAGCTGAATTCATTTCTGTTGTCTCATAATTATTCCAGAGAACTGGCATACCTGAGCCAAAAGCTGGCAAAGGGCCAGCACAGACCCTGAATTTCATTTAGGCATTTTGGGCATCTTTCTCAGGAAGTCAGCCCTAAAACCATGAATGACAAAGAAGTATTGAGGTACCCAGTAGCTTTTTCCCTCCTCCATGTTTGTATCTCCTTACTCTCAGTTCTTCCAACCAAAGAAAACTGCTGCTCACTGCTGAGGGTCACTCAGCTCCACTGCTGAGGATCATGCCCTGAGAATCATGTGATCCCTTGCAAGGATGAAACTCAGAACTGCAGTGTACAAGCGGGTCAATGGCAACAATTCTCCTTTGCTGTTTGGAGTTCATGAGCCTTCACTGAGAGTGCTGTTGCTTCCACTTCTGGGCTACCCTGTGAAAGAAAGACATGGGAAGACCAGAAGGAAGCCAGCAGAAGACCACTGAAATGCTCAGTGGGCTGGAGCACTGGACATGGGAAGGGAGCTAGGCTTCTTCAGCCAGGAAAAGACAAAGATAAGGGAAGAACCAAATACCTACCTCATTACAGAGAAGACTGACCCAAGCCCTACCCAGAGGCTCACAAGAGAAGGGGATAGAGCAACAGTCATAAGCTGCAACAAGGGAAAATTTGAGCAGGTATGAGAGGACAAAAAAATCACCATGAGATGGTGAAATGCTGCAACAGACTCCTCAGAGAGGCTGCGCAACCCCCATCTTGAAGAGAGTGAAGACACAACTGGAGCCGTTAGCAACCTAACCTAGTTTTGACATTGTCCCTGCTCTGAGTTGGAGGTGGATGAGTCACCATCTACTGATCTCTTCCAACACACTTTATTCTACATTCTACTCTGTTCTGAAATAAAGGATCAGTTGCTGCTCTGAATGAAAATAAGAGGAAGAGGCAGGAATTGAAATGGGGACTGTACAGTGATTGAGGAATGCACTGAGAAATGCTCATAGAACGGAAAGGAGGAGAAACTAATTGCTTTCATTTTTAAAAAGCCAATGTAAGTTCATTTTATTTTGTAATATTAAAAAATTACAACATTACTTTTTTTTTCCAAAATATTAAGAAACCAGAACAGTACACTGTCCTTTTCTGAATCTTGTGACAATGCTGGGAGCTTTTGTGAGTTTTCCATTGCTTTTAATTGAACAAATCAGCATAAACAGTTTACATTTATTCTGGAAAAAAAGCAAAGGAGGGGAAGAAAGACCATCTTTTAGGCTGGTAACTGTTTGGGTCTAGCCTACATATTGCACACATTCAGCCAGGACTCAAGGGAAGCAGAACAGATAAAATAAGGTGTTGATGTGCACTAAAAAGAAAGGGAACAATCAAACTGCATGGACATTCTAAGTACCATCAAATGATTGGTACAAACAGGTAAGGAAAAATTAGCAAGATTAAAACTAGTGATAGACAGCCCCAGATTGATCTATTAAGCCTTCTGTATTTGTGCAAAGGTGATTGTTGTAAGGGGAGCAAGAAAAAGGCTTGAACAAGTGAAATTTTGCAAAACATTGGCACAAGTCAGTGCCTGGCATCTCCCCTCAGGTGGATGCAGAAGCTTGCAGCTTTACTCAAATTTGCTGAAAGAGTTATAATTAGCTACAAAATTCAAAGTATCAGCAAATTAAAAGTATTGATTTATACAGGCCATGGGTAGGTGAAACAGAGAAGGTCAACCAAGAAATTTATGATCCCAGAATAGATTTGCTGCTGGCACAGCCAGGCAAACTCTCTCAAAACAAGGAGAAACCCCAGCTTATAACTGCTCAAGATGCCACAACATGTCTTCTTACATAGTCAAAGTAAAAATTCGTCTTGCCTCAGATTGTATGTATGCACACTACTATACCTATACGCACAAGTGTGATTTGCAGAAAGCTATGCAATGAGCTAAAATTTAAATCAAGTCCCACGCAGAGCAAGTACAGAGAGTATAAGTAGTATTAAGTCTTGTGTTAGCACAGTGAACTGGATTATATTTAACCTGCGGAGCCTCATCCTGCTGTAAATAAAATTGGCCTGAGTAGAACCAGATCTCTAAAAGCAATATATTGCTACTATAGCAATTTGATGTCAAGTTCATCATAATTTGAAATAGGCATAAATCCTAAAATACTATGATGGATGTAATTGACATTTCTCAATACATGGCTCTGATCTGAATTCTTTTTTTTAAAAACAGGTTTTGTATTGGAACAACTTAAATCATTAAAAACAGGCAAAGGGAATAAACGGAGCCTTAGTGGAAAGCTGTTTTACACTGGTTTTTGCACATTTCTTCCTGCTATATTTACATGGGAATAATCTGCATAGTTCCATATATCCCCATAAGATTATTGATAGAGTAAAATACCTCTTGGTATAAGTATGAATCACAAACACTCATGTCAATGAAGGCTCATCCCCCTGATTTATCAAATACAAATCAACCACTGCCTTTTCTTTTGAGGGGTGAGGAAGGAAGAGCTCTATCACTCCTATGCTCATCAGAGACCAAACGACTGGTCAGATTTCCAGATGAGAGTACAGGCATTCTCTCCTGTCTCTGGTAAAATTAGCTACTGCAGATGTTATTGACCAAGCAACAATACATACTCACATATCTAGGTTTAGAAAAAAAAAGAAGGTTTTGAAATTATTATGCTCTTTAGTATAGTTTAGGTTTACATAACATAAAGAGTAACTGGGTTTGATGTTCTACAACAGACATACTCTTCTGAAAAATATGAGATATTAATTGTAAATCTCAACAATTTTGTCATTTTTTCTAATACAGCTATGGAACATTTTATGTCAAACACATCAGTGTTTATTTTTATACATATTTGAACCACCAGTCCTCTCTTTCTTATTTTTTAGAATGTGGAAAGACACTTCCTCTTTTATTTTAAACGTCTAGCCCCACTAAAAATAAAATTCTTATATGGAGGCACTGGCCCTTGTTAACCATTCTGTCACTTTAGTCCTGTATCAGCACTGTCTTGTGGGTATCATGCACAGGTTCTCCATTGTTTAATAAATTATAAGTGCTTTAAGGCTGAGTTCTTTAATTCTCATAACATCAAACAGTTATCCAACCATCTGTTTGCATTCAGTTTATATTAAACATGAGTGTTACTTACTCTCCATATTGACATAAAATTATGTGAAAGACATTTTTGTTTTTTATCTTTGAACCTAAGTAATATGGAAAAGGTCATTGTAGAGGATGTGGAATGTTTTAGTAAAACTTTAGATTGAAGTTAAATTTTGTTGTGGGATGACCTACAAAGAAAAGTCTGTGTATGTCCCATTCAGTACAGAAAGAGCCTCAAGCAAATGTGGTAAAAGCAGGGAACTTATCTAGTGGCTTTTTATCTTAACCATATATTGCTTGTCTACCAGCTTCCCATTGCAACCAACATCCCTTGACAGACCAGTGTTCAGTTAAAGTTTCTCAATGACTCAAATGACTACTCTCTTTCACTTCAATGGATGCACAGCCTGACCATGTATCAGTATCAAGTGTACGACTTTTACAAGTCCCTGATTTGTAACTGTTAGCAACTTTGTTGTTGTGCATCAAACTAGACTGGCCCTAAAGTCTTTGTGCACAAAAGCATTAGGTTAGGGATAAGAAAATTAAGTGCTCTCAACAACTTATTTTGCTAATACCGTAAAGACCAGACTAACTGTGTTCAGGGTGCAGATCTGGGTGAACATGAGTGCAAACCCTCTCTCCTGCAGTGCACAGAGATATACACCTGCTCAGGCATGGGATTTTCTACCCTTCAGGTGAGACCACACCAAATGAAGGCTTAGAGAACTCCTGTTTCACTAGAGGAGACGCTGGATGGAGATGAGATGCAGACAACAGAGCATGCTTTCCCCGAGGAACCTAAACCCATACTTTTTGTGTCTCCCCAGAGTCATGATTTCTAGATAACTGAAGGGTACAAGGTGGAAACCCTCCAAACCACAATTAAATAGGTGCTAGCAGCACAGAAAGGCATGTTCATGAATAAGGAACTGATTTACCAGCAACCTGAAATTAAATGAGGAAGCCAGTGGGAACTGAGCTCTTTTGAAAGTCCTAGACCTAAAAACCTTGCACAAAACTTACTCTACTTTTAACAATTTTTAGTAATACAGCAAGTAATTTTGGTGTGATTGGAAACATCCTGTTCACTACTGGTATAGCTAAAGCTGGTTTAGATGTATACACAACATGTTGGTATATATCTCCTAGAGTAGAAATGAGTTTGTGACACTTTTAGAAAACCTTTGTCCAACTCTTTACTATTTTCACTTTTTTTCCCAAGACTTAACAAAAAAAGACAGAGATCCATCACAATCCACCAGAGGTGGTTTTGGGTTTTATTGTTCAACATGTAAAGATAACACCCTCTCTGAAGAACTGAAAATACCCTGAGCTTCAGAGTGAGAAAGGAGGAATAGCAAGCTTGGCACTTGAGACTGACTTCACACTGCCTTCTTTTTTAGATCCATTCAATGGGCAAAAAATTCTAAGATGCATTAATATGTAATAAAATTTGCTTGATTGGTGACTGCTTATATGCAAGTAAGGAATCTTTATGTATAAAAGAATGTAGAAAATAACCTTCTTTGAGTCAGAGAAGGGAAAAGCCTGAGTCAGGTTGATATGACTACTTTAAATTCCACCAACACTTCTGATAACAGATGCTACTGAGCAATCCAACACCAGTACTAAGCACATATTTCATGGTAAGCCTTTGGTAGGATGAGCTACTGATGGGCATTAGCAAAACACTATTGGTATAAGTGCTTTGAGACAAATTGGAAATTGGATACTAGAGAGAAAAAAATTATTTACTGCTCACAAAACCAGGGCCTTCAGAGAAGTGACTTAGCAATCTCAATGCTGCACAATGCTTCCTTTAAAACATCCTTTTTCATGGGGTCCAGTTATTTTATTTCTTTTCCAGATAGACATTTGTTGGGGTCTCCCCCCCTGCCATGGAGCCCTGGGAGATGGGCCCTGGGGGGGAGCAACGGGGTTTCCCTGCCCCTGGCCAGCCTCATTTCCCATTGGTTGGTTTGTGTTTCCCGGTGTGGCCAAGGACCGTGGGGTCCCGTGACTGGAGGTGTTCCTGAGCAGAGCCCCGGCCAAGCGGCCGGAGAAATAAACCTCCCTGAAACATCTACCACGAATCTGTCCATATATACTTCTTTTCCACGGGACTCCTGGTTTGATATATGCTTGTTACAGTAATCCCCGCTGTAACAAACTGGTGGAGGAATGCGGGCAAGATACCGATCCCTGAGGAAAATTCGTGAGTAAAATACCCACTCTAGACCTCTCTCTTCTCATCTTGGTTTGGATATTCTCTCTGGACTATGGAAGAATCGTGGGAAATGGGGCTCTCTGAGCCACAGAAA
>NW_008236758.1:168865-170576 GCF_000691975.1 Corvus brachyrhynchos | reverse complement strand
TTAAACCCTCTCCTGCCTCAGTTTCCCCACAAAGCATGCTCAGAGAGTTCTGTCTCCCTTCTGTCAGCCCTAAGATGTTCCACAGAATCTGTTTGGACATTTAAAGACTCAGGAGGGTGGCTTGTTTTGTTTTGAAACTGTTCTTGTTATGTTTATCCAGTTGTTTTCATTCTCCTTTTATTAAAATAAAACAGGTGAGGTGTTGGGGTCTCCTCCCCTGCCATGGAGCCCTGGGAGATGGGCCTTGGGGGGGAGACACGGGGTTTCCCTGCCCCTGGCCAGCCTCATTTCCCATTGGTTGGTTTGTGTTTCCTGGTGTGGCCAAGGACCCTGGGGTCCCGTGACTGGAGAGTTCCTGAGCAGAGCCCCGGCCACGCGGCCGGAGAAATAAACCTCCCTGAAACATCTACCACGAATCTGTCCATATATACTTCTTTTCCACGGGACTCCTGGTTTGATATATGCGTGTTACAGTAATCCCCGCTGTAACAGACATTTAGAAAACTGCCCTCACTATAGAAACCAGCGCGATCCAAGTTGAAACACTGAGATAAACACACTGTACTCAAGTTTGAATTCATCCTGCAGTCTGTAAACATGTGCTCTTGATCCAAAATATTTTTTAGTCCATATTTGAACCATATTTGATAGAGCTTGTTCCTCTCCATCTTCCCATGGAAAGTGCTAAGCCATGACTTTTGGAGGAGTGACTTGTTTAGGACTTACGATGCCATTCAAATGGCATGTGTGTGTTTGCCATCTAAAGGTTGCCTGAATTTCTTCCTGATTTGCTTCTCAGCTTGGCTGTCAAATCAAAGTAGATTCTTAGCCAACTTCTGAATTACTGTTTATTTCTACACTAATATGAAACTTTGTATAGAAGACGCTGGCACTATGCTTGCAACAACTATGTTCTTGGATTGATGCTACAGGAAAACATGATGCCAGGGTGGTGTTAAGAATAAAACTGTGTTCAGCTCTGCAAAATATCAGTGAGGTTTGTCTTCTCTGAAACAAGGTTTTTAGACCCTGGAAGCACAAATCTCATATGAGGGATTTTTTTTTAGTACAAGAATAGAGAGCAGGAGTAAGTTCAAAAGCCCTGGGGTACAAACAGCACCTTGACTCCACTGAATCTGGAGTGACAGCACTGCTGGGCTTAACCCTAAAGCTACAACCTGGGTGAAGTTCCTGTGAACTCAGCTGGAGCTCCCAATAAAAACAAAGCCTATGAATGTAGCCCTTGCTGGCTCCTTCAGCTTGCACACTTGCACTTCTCATGGTGCCTGTCTAATTACTGTCTTAATTACTCGACAACTTGGCTCTCCATTTCACCTTCCCTGTCTTTTAATTTTTCTCCAGATATTCAGCACTGCCTATGTTCAGCGCTGTCACTTTATTCCCAGCTTTCTCTCCCACAGGGAGGACCTTGGTCAGCCTTGCAGACCCTGAGGGAATAGAGCCCTGTTCCAGCAGCACCATCTGTCCCTCCTCTCATGCACAACAGGAGACAAATAAAACAAAATGAACATCCAGTATTCTTTGATAGCCTACAACGTTTGGAGGCTCAGTACTGATTTTTAAAAAATCTAAAGTGTGCAACTGGGTTCACCTATCAAGTAACAGAAGTCAAATCATTTTCTAAATGGGCTTTGGTGGTTATGTCTACAACAACTTGTTTGGTTACAGGTACAAGAGAGAAAGGGAAAGA
>NW_008236758.1:162699-168736 GCF_000691975.1 Corvus brachyrhynchos | reverse complement strand
AGAGCAAGCAGCAAGAAAGGATGACAGAAGAAGAGAAAGAGAGAGAGAGGTAAGAAAGGAAAAGGGAAGATTAACAAACATGAAGATACAACTTTCCTGATACTAACTCTGCCTGCACATGTCAGCTGAGAATTAAATGTTTAGAGATGTACTATCAATAAAAATCACATTTTGGCAGTTTGCAAGACTGTCACATCATAAGGAGTATATTCATTTCTTTACTAATTAATCCAGAAACCATTGAAGAATAGAGAAGGAGGTCTGTGCTATTTTTTAAAATCAAAAAAATTTCCTTACCCTTTTAGTCTTCCACATTTCTTTAAATCCAAGTTCCATATTTCAAATTCACACTGCATCTCCAAAAGCACAGTGTATTTTTGGCCTTCAGCTAACCATGGACATTGACCTTATTCTGTTGTGCTTGTTTTCCACTTGCTGCTTTGCATAGAATGAATCCACTCCTTTACCATTTCCTGAATGTGTCCTGCAGTGACCATGCTGTGGTAGCAGCAGCCAGCCACCCTTTGCCTGTCTTCAGTTACTACTGTGCACTTTTCTCCTAATGAGTTTCTCTCCTGAGCAAGGTGAGCCATGGGAATGCCTGGCCTAAACCTGCCCCAGACCAACCTGCTTCTAGACTGAGCCATGCTCTCGCTTCTCTTCAGGCCCCAGTACATCTATAATCTTTTATTTTGCTTCTGTCTCCTCTGTGTTCTGCCTTTCACCAAAAGCCTCTGTCTCCTCTGTGATAAGAATGTGGTTAGCACAGATTTGAAAAAGATGAGGCAATCAATTAAATTCTTTCCTGATTGCCCTCATTAACCATTCCTTATGGTTCTTATAGGACTAAAATTTGTCCTATAGTTAAAATTACTGGCAACATTATTTTGAAAAACATACTTCATGCTCTCAGCAGATCCATTTCAGCAGTGTCTCTTCTGTAGTTAAAAAGTTCATTTGAACTGCATAGAGTGGCTATACCAGTGTGAAAAGATAACACCCACATAAACTAACAAGGATTTAGGTTACAATAGCAAGTTGAACAACAGGAAGCTTAGTTTAAACATAAGCAACAGCTTATGTTTACAACAGATCTGTACAGGTTTAAAAGGAATATAATATTTTAATTTATTCCTCTACATGTCCTGCATGCAAATAAGTCTTTAAACAACTTCCTGAATCTAAAACTAATACATGTATTTTATATGAAATATCAGTGTCATTTTTCAGATCTCAAAGACTGATTATTCTCCACAAAAAATGGATTGCCTTTATTTGATCAAGCTTCTTCTCTGTATGCAGTGTTTCATCTCCTACTCTATGATAAATATGTATTAACCCTTGTACATGTGGGTCATTTAACTGGGCTTTGGTGAGACATAAAGCATTAATCATGACTATAAATAACTGTTCTCCTGGCATTACAGACCACCACCTACCTCTGCTATATACTGCTAAACCCCATATACTTCTGTAAAGACACAACTAAATTCTTACCAAGGATCACAGTCTAGAAAGGAAATTCAGATTGTCTGTATTCTTTAGCAACTTTTATTTTCTCAAACCTCTACTTCGTTAAAAATAAAACATCAACCTACTCCTAACATGTTTTTCAATTTAACCTGGGAAAAGCAGGAAAGCCAGTGTCTTTCAAGCATGTGCAGGCTCATATGTACATACCCTCCTCTTTCATATTATAGATAAAGAGGATTGACTGCAGTTCACAGACTGTAGCACTGGCCTCTGTATCGCTACAAACCACAGATACAGCAATATTGTGGGTACAAAGAAATGGGGTTAGAAAGTGAGAAAGCTGAGACTTTAAGAGAACATCAAAGGAATTAATCTTCTACAGAGACATGGAGAAGAAAGCAGAGAATCTTATCTGGGAGTAAGCAGAAGCTTTTTGTCAGAAAAGAGGTCGTAAGAAAAAGAAGGCATGACAATAAAAAGTAGTAGCAGGGCACTGGGAGTCTGAGCCCAGAGCCTTGAAGTGTGGTGCAGTCCCTGACTTTTTTGTGCTTCTGCCCACTGAAAGGCCTCTGAGCATTCCCACTGCCCCACCAACATTCTGAGAAATTGTCTAAACAGAATTTTACCAACTAAGTGCTTGTCCACACAATTTTTCACTTGTAATTGGTTTTGTCCCCAATTCTGCAGAATGTCACACGTGCTAATGTCCTACAGATAATGAAGAATAATTATTGAGACAACAGAAAGAAAGGTAAAGCAACCAGGAAGAGGAACAGGCTATTTCCTACTTAGCTTTCTCATAGCACAAGTAGAAATGTGTTACATGTGTCTTTACTGCAGCCTAAGTTTTACCATGTCCTCTTAAACAGATTAATAAACTCCAATTAGCAGAGACTCAACATGGCCACACATGACACAATTGCTTTCCCAAGTTGGTCACTGGTTTATCATTCTGACTAACTAGCTATTCATCAAGTCTGGAATAAATGATTTTGTGTTTGAGAACAGCAAAGATTCAGTGTTGCACAGCACTGATGCTGATGCCACAGAACATTTAGGGAAGAGTGACCCAGCACTTGAATCACTATGGATTGGAGGGTCTGAGCAGCTGAGTTTTGCAGCAGAACCCAATGAACTAAACCAACCGCTCCCTAGGGAAAATGCCCTCTGTACTGAAGCAGCAGAGCCACCTTCTACTCCTTCTCCCCACACACTGCAGTCCCTGAGGCGAGTGAGAGTACTGGCATAGCAGGCAGTCACTGCTGCCTGATCAGGGTTTTTGTGGGGGTGAATCCCCCTGCATATATTTTAGGCAAGTGAAAAATCCCTCTGCCATCTTCAGGCACATTCAGGGTGCTACGGTCCTATTCATGTAGGCAACTGCAAAAAATGTGTTAAAGGGCATCTTTCACCCTTTATTTTTGTTTTCTCCCAAGGTCAGTATACTGTCTATCGTCCCACACTGGTGGGGAAAAAAGCCACTAAGAGAGGACTCCCCACAGCCTGGACAGGTGTGTTGCAGGAAAGGTGGGCACAGGCATTGAAAAACTCTCCCCTCCATGCTCACCCCCACCTTATACTTAGCCTGCTGTTCTCTGCCATTTATCCCCACTGAAATACCCTGCTATGACAGATGCTGGGCAGTTTTCTTCACTGTTCCTCCTAGCCAGCACATAAAACTTGGGCCGGTGAGGTGAAAAGCAATGTGTATTCTCCTTTCCTGCCCTCATCTACTGCTCTCTCACCCTCACCATCTACAGCAACTGGTTGCACCAGAGTCCAGCAGCACATCCTAATCTAGGAGGCAGGCACTGCTGATCAATCCAGACCAGAAATTCCAGCATTTTCCAGATACACAAGTTATCACCACCCCAACATTTCTCCTCTATGTGCCTATAAAATCACACTCTTAGAAGTGCCACAACAGGAAGGTGGCATGCACTGTGGAGTGTCTCCAGACCACTGACAGCTACTATGGGGCAGTCCTTGGCTCACAAACATTAAGTCTTAGACAATATAACAACGCCAGATAGACGATCTGCTAGAGGGGCAAGATGTAGTGAAGAAGGTGGCCAGACTACTACCAATGAATTAGTAATAGATTTTTTAAAATTTTGTTTTATTTTTAAGAGAGAGTTTAAGTGACGTGTAGAGAGAACAGTAGAGGAAGGGACCCATACTAAAGAACTAAAAAGGAAATGGGAAAGAAAAAAAGAGAAAAGATGAAACTGTCAAGCAATAATTGAGGATGAGGCAACCTTGATAATAAAAATGCTTTGGCCAGTGAACACAGAGCTATGGATCCCCATAAAACTTAAGAATCAGTACTTCTTTGACTTGTGGAAACTAAGTGAAAGTGAGGAAGAGTGTATTATGTAGCAACTTACAAGATCATGGTTAATACTGCATATAGGCGGTGAACTGGAACAGGAGAAACAGATTACCTTTCCTTACAAAGCAGGGAAAATATCATATGAGAACCTAATAGGAAGGAGCCTTGGGGGCTTTCTCTCCCCTTTCTTTCATGTGTCACACCCAGATAACCAAAATCTACGTCTACCTTTTAACCTGTACATTGGAAACTAAAATAATTGAAAGCAATTAATATTTTAATAAGAGCTACTGTTTCAACTGATTGAGAGGGTCATGTGATGACTCCAGTTAGATAGAGGGAATGCTGACAAAAGAGGAAAACCACTTCTAAATTTTGAGGCAAGAAGAAAGAACACATTCTTCTACAAAAAGGAAAGCTAGAACAGGGAACAAAGGACTTGAACTGCAAAAAAATACATTTACATTCTAAGAGAAGAGAACTTTCTGACTGGAGGTACCTAAGCAAAGGTATAGATCAATTTAGGGAAGCTGCAAAATTACCATTACAGACTTCAAAAGGCTGGCAAGAAAACCATTCCTGAGAATAATTTTAAGTACAGTTGATTCCACTTTCGTTTAGTAGAATGGGCCAGATAACCACTTGCACTCCATCTTTTCTATAATTTCTATTTAAAAAAAAAAGAACTTTCAAAAAAGGAAATTCAATTTTTCATTACACTTGAACTTGAAGATAGAAAAATATCATCTGCATAGTTTAGAGCATACCATTCACATGAGAAATTATTGACTTATTATTGGTTTTGTTTATAAACTCAGAAATTAAGAACTAGGTCTTCAGAGGTGAAGTTACCTCATTACTGTGTGTGCTTGTGCCAGCACATCCCCAAATTTTGAGGCACGTCATAATGCTGTAATGACTTCAATATAATAGATTTTGTAATATCTGTGGGGCCAACATTTTAAATCATTAGACAGGAGTTTGCTTTATGAACCCAAGGCTGCTAGAACCATGTCATCACATTGCAAGCAGGTCAGCACAGCTGTAATATATGTAACATGCCTTTCACAAGTATATTCTTGCACATACTAGTCTCCTGCCTCAGAGCAGACATTATCAGTTACAGAACAGAACTTGTACAGAACCACAAATTCTCTTCCAGATGAAAGTTCACTGTTTCCTTTCATACAATCTCCTCCTTTACAACATTTTAAACCCTTGTTATGCCTTCAAAGTTCCCATAAACTGGAGTATGTACTGGTTTAACTTTCAGATGAAACCACATATATTACTTAGAAATTAAACATCAAAAAACACATTATCTGGATTTTCAGAAGCTACATAAGAAATGCCCAGGAACAAACCTTACTGCAACCGAATTTTGGAAGTGTTGTGACAGCACCAGCTGCATTTATTATGAGAGGGTCAATGAGAGGTGATCAGTGAACCCATGTCTACCAGTGTTGAAAAGGCATTAGGACAGTGCCCTTAAAGCCATGCTTTTACTTTTGGTCAGCCCTGAAGTGGTAAGGTGGTGGGACTGGATGGTTATTGTAGGTCTGTTTAAACGGAACTATTTTATTCTACTCAAATTTTTTTTCTCCTAGCTGCTCCTTCCCCTACCACTGCACACTGGGGAAATCTCTGAAGACAATTCTTCCCAGCCCTGCACTAGCAGAAGGCACTGAATATCCAGAAACATCTCCCAGCCTAGGCACTGGTTCTGTCACCTGTGGGAAGGAGGTGTGTACTGTCTGAGGGGGGCCAGAGCTGTGGATCATCTCAAGATGATGCACACCACACAGTGTGATGTGTTTTTTTTAAACTCATCAGTGTTCAGCTAAGATAGGTTTTCACAGGATGGCAAAACACCACATCAATGACACTAGCAAGGCTCAAAGATCGAGCCTTCAGTCGGGTGAAGGATGTGCTTCTCATCTAAATGGTTGCAGACATCTCAAGAATTGAACAGTACCTGTTGATCTTCTGGTGGATTGTTTTTCCTTTTTTTGTACTCATTTTTAGAATTGCCTGAGCTGTTTCCCTCACAAAAACATACTAAAACCACAAGAGCCTGAGAACAGCAGCACAATCTCACAGGGAAGGTCCATCTGGCCCAATAGTCTGTCTCCGAAGTGTCCAACCACCAGTGTCGGAAGAAGAGCACATGAGCACTGAAGCCTAGTCCTGCCAGGACGTGGGGGTGCTCACAGGCCTCAGTGGCTGGGGCGC
>NW_008236758.1:158873-162037 GCF_000691975.1 Corvus brachyrhynchos | reverse complement strand
GGAGCCAAGGGAAGAGCAGAGCTCAGGCCCGCTCCAAACTTGCAGTGGGCAAGAGAGCCAGAGAGAGCCAGGGCATGACTGGCGCCTTGGAGGTGTGAGGGCAGCAGGCAAGAAAGGAGCCGCAGGGGCCCAGAGGAGCCCTGACAAGGGGCTGTGCCCAGTGCTATGGAGGACAAGAAGCAACCCCCAGGCCACCCTTGGGGCCCACCCTGGGAGTCTGGAAAGCTTCCTGCCCAGTGCAGGGCATGAAAGGCTAGCTTCATGGGGCATGAGCAGCAGGCAGCAACCCAGCCAGAAGGGCCTGAAGGAGCTGTGAACAGGGGTCATGCTCAGTGCTGCAGAGGAAGGCAAAACTCCCCAGGAAGTGCCAATCTGCCCTGGGGAAAAATTCCTTCCTGACCCCAGTGCTACTGATTGGCCATCCTGAGCATGGGCTCTGTAATTAACGGACCCAGTGGAAACACAAATCTCCTTAGAGAACCACATCCCATCCTGCTTGCTAACCAGAGACACCTGGACAGGACAACCCAGGGTCAGCCAGGCCAACTGCCAGTGGTACAATAGATAGAGTCTCCAAGGATGCTCAGGTAAGTCCCTGATCCAAAGAGATGGATGATTGGTTGGGTTTTTTTAACCTTTCCCTCTCATAATAAACCAGAACTCTTCTAGGGATCCTTAAAAGATCCTGCCCTTAAAAATAAAAATGGCCTGGGCCCAGGGAGGGGCCAGGGGACAGTTTGGTGCTGCCCTCAGCACTGAAGGGGGTCAGTGCAGGGAAAGAACCAAGAAAAAGGTCAGACCAACACACACATCTACCTTCCCCCAACACAGAACCGTGGATACTCGCCTCATTCATCCAGGCAGCAGGAACTTGGCTTGTAGAAGTTTCACTTCGCACTGAACAGGAACGAAATTCCTGCTCAGCTGGCACTGATCGAGGTTATGTATTTTTAGGGTTCAAGAAGGTAGGGAGGATCCTGTGTTGTGCCTAGGGCTTTTTCCCTAGAAGATACTCCTGAGAAGATGGTAAAGATGAGGCAGGAAAACTCTTCTAAAAATCCCCTTCTTTCCCAGGCTGGTTTTAAGCTGTAACTCACTTGATCACTTCCCACTAGTTTTAGTAAAACATCCTAAGGAGGCAGAAAATGCCCAGCTGCAAGGCTGGCTGGAGTGACTTACAGCTCCCTGAAAGCTGCAGGCGAAGCAGCTTGGGAAGCACAGCGAGAAGAACAGACAGACCTGCCCTTGCTTGGGTGGCCCAATCTGTGGCAAGCACTACCACAAGGGGGAGAGATTAAAACTCAATGACAGTATAGATTTTCTCTACATTTTTGACTGGTTTGCCCAAAATTGTGCTTGATGCTTATTTTTCAGTTACCTGTCCATTTTCAACTTCATTTTTGAATGGGATGAGAGCAACAGAGGGTTTTAATTGTCACTGAGCTAATGACCACACCATTGTGCCCATCAACCACAATCCAATGGGCTGTAGAGAAAAAAAAAATCTGAATTTAAAAACAACCGTGCAAGAAGTTTGTGGAGACTGGCATGAAATGTCAGGTTGTGCTTGCCTCTGCCAGTGGTGTAGACAAGCAGTACTGTGTATAGAGAGTATGGGCTGTCATCTCACAAGATTTAAAAAGGCCAACCCATGTGCCCGATGTACACAGCACCCTCCCGTCACAAAAATGTAAAACTAACAGATAACGTGTTTCTAAAGAAGAAGTGCTTGGACTAATGACTTGAAATTATTATAAAAGCCAGAGGCATGAAGAAATGATGGCACAGCATGGCCCATGCACCCCATTTTTTCTCCCGATGCCGTGTACCTGCAGGGGAGAAAGGCCTGCTATGGCAGGTTTGGAAGGCAGTCAAGGCTGTCTGCACAGAACAGCGGACTGTGACATCAGCAGTCCAAAGACTCCATGGATGGCAACCTCGGTGAGCAATGCACTGTGACCTCACATCCCTCACTGCTTATGTTTGGGCATGGGCAGAGCCTGGTCCCGACTCACTCGCGCCTGGACCTCTGGCAAGCGTGCCTGGGAGGACTGGACTCCTGCAAGGTTGTTGGGAGCTGCTGTCAGCAATTCTCAGTTCTCATTTGCGAGACATTGCCTGTTTCCTCAACCCTACCTGGTTCAGGAAGCCAAGTACTGTGGGTGGTGCTTGCAGCAGCACAGGTGAGCAGTGCAGGAAATGTGCCCATGGGGCGGCCCTGGGGTGGGCGATGGCGTTTGGGGAGCTGTGAGTGTGTCCTTCTTGAGGGGCCTAGGCATTTCTTCTACCCGCCCATCTCCCTGGGACAGCAAGTGACCATTTTGCAGTGTGTCACGCCAGCAAGAGGGAGCAGCTGCTGTCCCCAGCTCTGCTGCAACACGCAAACATGGCCACGGAGACAGAGTGGAACTGCCCCATCTGCCGTGACACTCAAGGTGAAATCGCTTCTGTAACGCCCTGTGTCCATATGTTCTGCCTGGGCTGCATTGTGCGGTGGGCCAAGAGGAAACCATCGTGCCCCCTGTGCAGGCAGGCTATCAACAGCATCATCTACTCTGTTCGGTCAGAGGAAGACTTTCTGGAGATAGTTCTTCCAAGCCCCTCGGATTCATCAGCTGCTGGCCACCAGGATGAGCAGGGGGCTGCGGAGCTGATGCCCAGGACTTACGTAGCTGGCTTCCCACCTGAGGTCTGGGCAGGCTTTTTCCAGGACTGCTCAGAAATCCTCGAGCCCCTGCTGCCCTGGCTGAACCAGGAAATATCGGAGCTGTTCAGAGCCAGCTGGTGGGAGGTGGCTCTGGCCCAGAGCGCCATCGTAGCAAATTTATGCCGCTATGGGCTGAGTGAGGAGGCCTTGGTCTGGGAGCTGCACCCCTTGCTGCAGGAGGAGACGGTGGCATTTGTGCGCCGGCTCATCGACATTGCCGCTGACCGGTGCAGTGATGTGATCCTGCGGCAGATGAACCTCCTGAACTCCCATGCTGAGGAGGAGGAGGAGGAGGAGGAGGAGGAGGAGGAGGGAGAAGAGGAGGGTCGCACAGCCATCCCTGGTCCCTCTGCCTCCCGCCAGGGGACTCCCACCCCCATCCTGCTGGCCTCCTCCTGCAGCCCTGCAGTCTCCAACGTGGAAGCGGACAGCGGCACGTTGGAAGCCACTACGCCCC
>NW_008236758.1:156904-158841 GCF_000691975.1 Corvus brachyrhynchos | reverse complement strand
GCCGGCGAAGTAAGCAGGCCCCTCGCCCCGGGGCGGCAGCCGCAGCCCTTCCTCTCCTGGCCGGGACAGGGACTGCTTGCCCGAGGGGCCCCGGCGCCCTGCAAAGAGGAGGGCTTCTGGCCCTCACGACTCTCCCCAGCCCCCAAAGAGGCCGTCCCGCCGGCGGTGGCACAAGCCAAGAACCCTTGTTCGTAGAAGAAGGAAATAAATTGTTGGTTTTTTGACACAGTCTCTGAGGGTTACTTTCTCCCCCTTCTCCTGGTGTCTTTTTCCTCTCCCCTCACGCCCCACTGTGGGTGGTAACTGCCTTGTTTTGGGCTTTTGGGCATGGCCATGGGCCTCTGGAGTCGCAAGGCCATATCCGCGCCATCTTCTCCTCCAACAAATCCCGCTGCAGCTGAGGGCAGAGGGGGCAGCAGGGACCGCTGGTTTATCAGAGGAACGATGGCCTCAGCCTGCACCCAGTTCTCCTCTCTGTCCACCGACCGTCACTTTCTGCTCTGCTTTCTCGACGTTAGCCAGCGCACCCTCGCTCCCTGAAGGGCTGCCAGGGAGGCACAGAAAATGAGCAGGGACATCTGAGCCAGAGACAAGACTTGGAGTAACAGGATTTGGGGGAAGGGAAGGGAAGGGAAGGGAAGGGAAGGGAAGGGAAGGGAAGGGAAGGGAAGGGAAGGGAAGATGGGGGGGTGAACAGGGCTGATGGTGATGCAAAGATCTAGAACATCTGAAGGTGCCCAAGGCTCTCAGCCCTTATCTGCTGAAGAGCACTGGCAAGACCACAGGGATCCCTTCAGGAGGAGCATTGCAGAGCTTTCTGCTCTCATGCTCTGCAGAGATGGGGCAGCAGCTGTAAAATACAGGGTGCAGAGATGCCACAAGAGATTCCAGTGCTTTGGAGCACCCAGTGGTGTCCTGCCAGACATGGGAAGGAATGTTGTGTGCAAGGTCTGTTAGGCTGGGGGCCTGTAGCTACTCTCACAAGCCCCTGAGATGCCTCTATGTTGAGTCAGAATATGGACATCTCCAGGATGGTTTACCAGCCTATGAGACAAGGAAGTGAAAGGTCTCACTCAAGTGCTCAGGGAATAGCTGGTCACCAGCACTGAGGTCAGGAAGGAATTTTCTCCTGGGACAGATTGGTAATGGGACCCAGGGTTATTTTACCTCCCTCTGCTGCACTGAGCCTGACCACTGCTTAGGGCTTCTTCAGTCTCTTTTGGCTGGGTTGCTGCCTGCTGCTCATGCCCCATGAAGATGGCCTCTCACACCCTGCAGCTTGGGGGAGAATCGCTTTTTTTTTCCCCCATGGTGGACTATCAAGTGTCCTCAGGTGTTTTTTTACCTTCCTCTACAGCACTGAGCATGACCTGTTGTCAGGGCTCCTTTGGGCCATTTTGGCCAGATACTGCTGCTCATGCTCCACAAGGTGGCCCTTGTGGCCCACATCTGGAGGGAAGAGGCTTCCCAGACTTCCTGGGTGGGCCCCAAAAGTGGCGGTACCAGTCTACCTTGCCCATCTTTCCCAACTCTCAACACTGTCCTAAATCAGTCCAGCTCAATAGCAAGGGATGGCCAGGGATGGTGCTGTGCAGGGTTTAGAAAGAACTCTGTGGCAGCTCCCCAGGGCCCCCCCAGCAAGTTCTGTCACTTGGCACCAGGGCACTCTTCTGTGCACATGTTGGGGTCTCCAAGGGCATTATTCCCCATGGGGATGAGACACCAGAGCAAGTTCATCACCAATGCCAGCACTAGCTGTCTCTTCTGGGCCATGAACAATTCCTTGTAGACTGTGTTTCCCAGAGAAAGGGGAACCAAGTCATGCCTATTCCCACCTTTGTGGGTTTATCAGTGCTTTTTGACTCTACCATTGTAGGTCCCTGGCTGAACCTCGGTGACTCCTGGGCTCCCACATCTGATGTCTACTGAAACAAAAG